>NC_029793.2:56228465-56256787 GCF_000816755.2 Arachis ipaensis | reverse complement strand
TCCCAACCCGATGAATAGCACTTCAATTATCACCTCTCCTTACATCTTCACTCTTCTCTTCTCTCTCACTTTTGTCTCCTGCCTTCTCTTTTTCTCTTCCCTCTGCTCTTTGCTTGAGCACAAGTAAAAGTCTTAAGTTTGGTGTTGGACCACTCCGCTTGGCACTCTCCTCAAACTCTCCATGGCACCAAAAGTTGGGAAATCATCTTCAAAAAAGAGGAAGGAGAAAGCTCCCACATCAAGACATATGAGCTCCACCGGCAGTTCTACACAAAGCTTCATTTGGTACATTACTATAACATCATTAGCAAAAAGAAGGTGATATCATAAGTGAAATTCGAATTGAAGGCTGATGAGTACCCAAAAATTCAAGAGCAAATTCGAATTAGGGGTTGGAAAGTTATGGCCAACCCTATAACTGAAGTGGGAGTTCTAAAGGTCCGAGAATTTTATGGAAATCTATGGATGACGGACAAACATAAGAGGGAGCACACCAAATTTAAGACTTGGCGCACGATGGTATGGGAAGAGTGAGGGAGATACTTCAGTTGCCTCCATCTAGAGATGACCCTCATTCTTACAATAGGAGAGTCCAAGCTGATCCGAGGTTAGATCAAGTCCTCAAGGACATATGACTCCCCGGAGCACAATGGAAGAAGGATGCTAAGGGCCAGCAATATCAGCTGAGAAGGAATAATCTCAAGCCAGTTGCTAGAGGATGGCTGGAGTTTATTCAGCGCTCCATCCTCCCCAATAGCAACCGATCTAAGATCACTGTAAGGTGAGTGATAAACTCCAATTTTTTGGTTTATCTTATGCTTAATTTAGGGGATTTTATCAATTTATCTCACATTTATTCAATGAAATTGTATGTTTTGTGAAATTCTTCCTAATTTGTGCTTAAGAGTGAAAACATGCTTTTTAGGCTTTAAAATAGCTAAATTTTAATTCACTTTAATTCCATTCAATGCCTTGATATATTTGTTAAGTAATTTCAGATTCATAAGGCATGTATTGGATGGAAGAAGTGAAGAGAAAAGCATGCAAAGTGGAGAATTCATGAAGAAATGAGCATTTGGAGAATTCAGGGCCACGCGTACGCATCATTTAGCCGTACGCGTGAGAAGGATATTTACAAAGCCACGCGCACGCATCACCCACCCATACGCGTGAGGAGAAAATTCGCCAGCGACGGGCACGCGTCGACCACGTGCACTTGTGATGTTAGTCACATGACCTCATTAATGTGGATTCGGTGGGGGAAATTTCTGAGTTTTCCAAGCCCAAATCCAACTCATTTCTGAGGCTATTTGATGCAGAATTCAAGATGGGTCAAGGGGGAGTAATTAGACAGGATAGGATAATGCTTTAGGTAGATTTCTAGAGAAAGAAGCTCCATATTCTCTCTAGAATTAGGGTTCTTAGGTTAATTTTTCTCTTAGATCTAGGTTTAATTCTTGTTTTCATCTTATTGTCTTTACAATTTTTTGTTCCTACATCTTCATTCTCTTAGTTTACCTTGTTAATCCCTTTTTATATCCTTTTTTATGTTGATGAACTGTTGTTGGATTTGGATTTTCTATTAATGCAATTTATGTCTTATGTTCCTTTATTTTTTAATTGAGTTGTTATTCTTACCTTTCTTGCATTGGTTAGTTGTAGATTTTATTATTCTTGCCTATTTATCATGTTTCTCTTTTGTGCCTTACAAGTGTTTGAGAAAATGCTTGGTTGGATGTTAGAGTAACTTTTTGAGCATTCTTGGCTTGGAAAGAGGAATTAGGCAATCTTGAGTCATTAATACCCAACTTATGTTGGTGATCTAGGTTTGTTGGTTAATATTGTTTCCATTGACTCTAATCTCTTGCTAATTCAATTAGTGAGTTGATTAGGACTTTTGGATTGAGATTAACTAGTCTTATTTGACTTTCTTCCTATGCTGAATATAATATGGTACCTTCTTCCAATGTTGGAGATGACTAAATAGGATTAGCTCTTGCTAATTATTGTATTATGATTAATGACTAGGATAGAAAGCCTGTATTCTTAATCCTTGCCATGAATGTCTCTCTTTAGTAATTGCTTTCTTTATTATTTGTTTTATTTTCTAGTCATTTAATTTCTTGCACTTTTACTAACCTACCCCTTGGATACCATAACCAATAATATGCATACCTTACTGCAATTCCTTTGAGAAGATGACTAAGGACTAATATTCTTAGTTATTTTTATTGGGTTGACCTTGTGACAACCAAAATTAAACTTTGATTTGAGGATCGATTGTCAGTTTGGGCTATGCTCACAACGAGATTATTTTGTTAAATTCCGAACCGGTATAAATCTATTCTTTCAAGTTTTTGGCGCTGTTGCCGGGGAATTGCAATGTGTGCTTGTTATTGGTTATTGTTCATATGTGAATATTGTGAATAATTTGATTTTGGTTTGTTTGCTAGATTGTGTTAGTTGTAGCATCTTGTTTTTCTTATTTCTTGTTAGTTTTTGTTTTCATTTTCTCTTGCTACTATGAATTCTCACCATTTTGGCTATGAGTTTGGTTCAAACTATGTTGTAGAAAATGGAAGCTTTAATGGAGATTTGCATCAAGGATTTGGAAATCAAATATGGGAGGAGCCTCAAGCATATAGACAACCTTCATGGCAACAACCTCCTCTAGCTTCTTATGGGTATAATCCAACTCCTAATGCATATCAACCTAATGGATGTGGTGAGCCTCATTGTGGTTGTCAACCACAACAACCATATACATATGACCCCTTTCCTCAACATAGCCCTCAATAACCCTACTCACAAGCCACATACCACCATTCACCTCCATATGATCCTAACTCATATCCACCATACCAACAACCATATGAGTCATACCTAGAGCTATCACCATTACAACATCAATATTCTCAAGAACAATCAATTCGATATACCTCACCTCCATACCCTTACCAAGATGAACCACTTTCCAATTATGAACTTTTTTCCCCAAACAATGAACCCTCTCTTCCACCACATCCTTCAAGGGATGAAGCACTCCATACCTTCTTACAAGAATAACGAAGAGATATTAGCTCTTATATCCAAAGGCAAGAAGAGCAACAAAAGGAGATAAAGAAGATAGAAATCATGGTGGCTACCATGACTGAAGCCCCTAACCACATGGCTTCCTACCTAAGCTCATATATTCAAGACACTCCCATTGATGAATGTAGAGGATCAACCAAGGAGCATAGTGAGGGAGTGAATTTGGAGCTTCAAGGTGAAGAAGAGGAGTTGAAGCAAGAATTGCAACCAATGAGGGAAATTGAGACAATTGAGCCGGAAGGAGTGGTTGAAGAATTAGGAGAGGTTGATCAAGAATTGGACTTAATCATTGATGAGTTCTTGTGCACACTAACGAATCACCTCAAGGATCCCATTGAGCCTTCATCCATTGAGCTTGAAAAAAATGTCAAGGAGGGTGCGCAACCTCCAAAGCATATGGTGAATGATGAAGAATTGGAAGAAGTGAAGCAAGTAACAAATCTTCCTCTTGAAGATGATCCCATACCAACACATGAGCCTTTTAAATTGGAGGAGTCTTCTCCCATTATATATTTCTGGAAAGCCCTGGATGTCTACTTTCCAACGCAATTGAAAGCGCACCAATTGGGTTTCTGTAGCTCCAGAAAATCCATTTCGAGTGCAGGGAGGTCAGAATCCAACAGCATCTGCAGTCCTTCTTCAGCCTCTGAATCAGATTTTTGCTCAAGTCCCTCAATTTCAGCCAGAAATTACCTGAAATCATAGAAAAACACACAAAGTCATAGTGAAGTCCAGAAATGTGATTTTTATTTAAAAACTAATAAAAATATACTAAAAACTAACTAAATCATACTAAAAACTATGTAAAAATAATGCCAAAAAGCGTACAAATTATCCGCTCATCACAACACCAAACTTAAATTGTTGCTTGTCCCCAATCAACTAAAAATCAAATAGGATAAAAAGAAGAGAATATACTATAAATTCCAAAATATCAATGAAACTTAGCTCCAATTTAGATGAGCGTGGCTAGTAGCTTTTTGCCTCTGAACAGTTTTGGCATCTCACTTTATCCTTTGAAGTTCAGAATGATTGGCATCTATAAGAACTTAGAATTCAGATAGTGTTATTGATTCTCCTAGTTTAGTATGTTGATTCTTGAACACAACTACTTAATGAGTCTTGGCCGTAGCCCTAAGCACTTTGTTTTCCAGTATTACCACCGGATACATAAATGTCACAGACACATAACTGGGTGAACCATTTCAGATTGTGACTCAGCTTTGCTAAAGTCCCCAATTAGAGGTGTCCAGGGTTCTTAAGCACACTCTTTTTTTTTTTTGCTTTGGACCTCGACTTTAACCACTCAGTCTCAAGCTTTTCACTTGACACCTTCACGCCACAAGCACATGGTTAGGGACAGCTTGGTTTAGCCGCTTAGGCCAGGATTTTATTCCTTTGGGCCCTCCTATCTTCTGATGCTCAAAACCTTGGATCCTTTTTATCCTTGCCTTTTGGTTTTAAGGACTATTGGCTTTTTCTGCTTGCTTTTTCTTTTTCTTTCTCTCTTTTTTTTGCCCCTTTTTTTTCTGCAAGCTTTTGTATTCACTGCTTTTTCTTGCTTCAAGAATCAATTTTATAATTTTTTAGATTATCAATAACATTTCTCCTTTTTATCATTCTTTCAAGAGCCAACAAATTTAACATTCATAAACAACAAATTCAAAAAATATGCACTGTTCAAGCATTCATTCAGAAAATAAAAAGTGTTGCCACCACATCAAAATAATTAAACTAAGCTCAAGGATGAATTCAAAATCATGTACTTCTTGTTCTTTTATTTTTAGAATATTTTTCATTTAAGAAAGGTGATGAATATAGGACATTCATAGCTTTAAGGCATAGACACTAGACACTAATGATCATGTAATAAGACACAAACATAAATAAAAATAAAGCATAGAGAAAGAAAATAGAAAAATTAATTAGACAAGGAGATTAAGGAACGGGTCCACCTTAGTGAGGGTGGCGTCTTCTTCCTCTTGAAGAACCAATGGTGTTCTTGAGCTCCTCTATGTCTCTTCCTTGCCTTTGTTGCTACTCCCTCATAGCTCTTTGATCTTCTCTAATCTCATGGAGAATGATGGAGTGCTCTTGGTGCTCCATCCTTAGTTGTCCCATGTTGGAACTTAATTCTCCTAGGGAGGTGTTGATTTGCTCCCAATAGTTTTGTGGAGGAAAGTGCATCCCTTGAGGTATCTCAGGGATTTCATGATGAGAAATTTCCTCATGCTCTTATTGAGGTCCATGAGTGGGCTCTCTTGTTTGCTCCATCCTTTTCTTAGTGATGGGCTTGTCCTCATCAATGAGGATGCCTCCCTCTATGTCAATTCCAGCTTAATTACAGAGGTGACAAATGAGGTGAGGAAAGGCTAACCTTACCAAAGTGGAGGACTTATCAGCCACCTTGTAGAGTTCTTGAGGTATAATCTCATAAACTTCCACTTCCTCCCCAATCATGATGCTATGGATCATGATGGCCCGATCCACAGTTACTTCGGATCGGTTGCTAGTAGGAATATGGGGCACAAAATTGTGATCATCAACAATGGCGCCAAAGGACTTGGAGCTCTTAAACGTGAATCACACTTTGTCACAATTCCGCATAACTAACCAGCAAGTGCACTATGGTCACCTTGTAAATCTCAGTCAGGCTAATTCAGATGGTGATGGAGAATTGATAATTAAAAGATAAACAAAACATAAAATAAAGATAGAGATACTTATGTAATTCTTTGGTTGGAATTTCAGATAAGCGTATGAAGATGCTTTGTTCCTCCCGAACCTCTGCTTTTCTATTGCCTTCTTCCAATCATTCATACTCCTTTCCATGGCAAGCTTTATGTTGGGCATCACCGTTGTCAATAGCTACTTCCCGTCCTCTCAATGAAAACGTTCCAAATGCGCTGTCACCGCACGGCTAATCATCTTTCGGTTCTCGATCATGTCAGAATAGGATCCATTGATCCTTTTGCGTCTGTCACACGCCCAACAATCGCGAGTTTGAAGCTCGTCACAGTTATCCCTTCCCAGATCCTACTCAGAATACCACAGACAAGGTTTAGACGTTCTGGATCTCAGGAATGGCCGCCAATAATTCTAGCCTATACCACGAAGGTTCCAATCTTAGATTAGAAACCCAAGAGATATGCATTCAAGCCATTGCTAGTAGAACAGAGGTGGTTGTCAGGCACATGTTCATAGGTGAGAATGATGATGAGTGTCACAGATCATCACATTCATCAAGTTGAAGAACGAATGAATATCTTAGAAAAGAAATAGGCGTGAATTGAATAGAAGAACAATAGTAATTGTATTAATTCATGAAGAACAGCAGAGCTCCACACCTTAATCTATGGTATGTAGAAACTCCACCGTTGAAAATATAAAAGAACAAGAGGGTCTAGGCATGGCCGTGAGGCCAGCCCCCAAACGTGAAAAGGTCTATCAGAGTATGAAAAGTATGAAAAGTATTAAAATACAATAGCAAAAGGTCCTATTTATAGAAAACTAGTAGCCTAGGGTTACAGAAATAAGTAATTAATGCAGAAATCTTCTTCCGGGCCCACTTGGTGTGTGCTTGGGCTGAGCATTGAAGCTTCCATGTGTAGAGACTTTTTTGGAGTTAAACACCAGCTTTTGTACCAGTTTGGGCGTTTAACTCCAGCTTTTGTGCCAGTTATGGCGTTTTGATGCCAGAATTCTTAAGCTAACTTGGATCGCCAGTTTGGGCCATCAAATCTTGGGCAAAGTATAGAATATTATATATTGCTGGAAAGCCCAGAATGTCTACTTTCCAACGCAATTGAGAGCGCGCCAATTGGGCTTCTGTAGCTCTAGAAAATCCACTTTGAGTGCAGTGAGGTCAGAATCCAACAGCATCTGCAGTCCTTTTTCAGCCTCTAAATCAGATTTTTGCTCAGGTCCCTCAATTTCAGCCAGAAAATACCTGAAATCATAGAAAAATACACAAACTCATAGTAAATTCTAGAAAAGTAAATTTTATTTAAAAACTAATAAAAATATAATAAAAACTAACTAAAATATACTAAAAACATACTAAAAATAATGCCAAAAAGCGTATAAATTATCCGCTCATCAGAATGATAGAGCGTTGGATGAACTCCAACCATCCTCTAGTTATATGCTTAAGGTCTGGTCTTCTCAATTGAACCGGCTTGCTTCTTGAGTCAACTTTCCATTGAGCTCCTTCCACACATATGTCCATGAGGACTTGGTCCAACCTTTGATCAAAGTTGACCCTTCTAGTGTAGGGGCATGCGTTTTCTTGCATCATTGGCAAGTTGAACGCCAACCTTACATTTTCTGGACTGAAATTTAAGTATTTTCCCCGAACCATTGTAAACCAATTCTTTGGGTTTGGGTTCATACTTTGATCATGGTTCCTAGTGATCCATGCGTTTGCATAGAACTCTTGAACCATTAAGATTCCGACTTGTTGAATAGGATTGGAGAGTACTTCCCATCCTCTTCTTCTAATCTCTTGTCGGATTTCCAGATATTCGCCCTTTTTGAGCTTAAAAGGGACCTCAGGGATCACCTTTTTCTTGGCCACAACTTCATAGAAGTGGTCTTGATAGACCTTTGAGATGATTTTGGGTAAGAGTGGATGGATGTGAGTGGTAAGGAGTATTTGGGGAAGAGATATGGATGTGATTGGTGAAGGGTATTTGGGGAAGAGTGTTATGAAAGGGTGTGAAGAGGTGGGGTAGGTGGGGATCCTGTGGGGTCCACAGATCCTGAGGGGTCAAGGACTTAGCATCCCTAATCCGTTTAGGGCATGGAAAACACCCTTAGATTGTACTTTTGGTGTTAAATGCCAGGTTGCTGCTTATTTCTGGTGTTTAACGCCAGCATTTCTCCCATTTCTGGTGTTAAACGCCAAGTAGATGCTCTGTTCTGGCGTTAAACGCTAGTTTGGTGCTTGTTTCTGGCATTAAACGCCAGCTTGATGCTTCTTTCTGGCGTTAAACGCCAGTCTGCTGCTTCTTACTGGCGTTTAAACGCCAATAAGCTCTTCCTCCAAGGTGAGCTATTTTTCATTCTGTTTTTCATTCTGTTTTTTATTTTTCAGTTATTTTTGTGACTTCACATGATCATCAACCTAAAGAAAACATAAAATAGCAATGGAAAATAAATAGATATAGTTAAATAACATTGGGTTGCCTCCCAATAAGCGCTTCTTTAATGTCAATAGCTTGACAGTGAGCTCTCATAGAGCCTCACAGATAGTCAGAGCAATGTTGGGGCCTCTCAACACCAAACTTAGAGTTTGGTTGTGGCCTCCTAACACCAAACTTAGAGTTTTATTGTGGGCGTTTTGTTTGACTCTGTACTGAGAGAAGCTTTTCATGTTTCCTCTCCATGGTTACAGAAGGAGAACCTTGAGTTCTGAATACAAGGTAGTCCTCATTCAACTGAAGGACCAACTCTCCTCTATCAACATCAATCACAGCTTTTGCTGTGGCTAGTAAGGGTCTGCCAAGGATGATGAATTCATCCTCATCCTTCTCAGTGTCTAGGATTATGAAATCAGCAGGGATGTAAAGGCCTTCAACCTTTACTAGCACGACCTCTACTAGTCCATAAGCCTGTTTTATTGATTTATCTGCCATCTCTAGTGAGATTCTTGTAGCTTGTACCTCAAAGATTCCCAGTTTCTCCATTATAGAGAGTGGCATGAGGTTTATCCCTGACCCCAGGTCACACAGAGCCTTCTCAAAGGTCATGGTGCCTGTGGTACAAGGTATGAAGAATTTTCCGGGATTCGGTTTCTTCTGAGGTAATGTCTGCCTCATTAATGCATTCAGTTCATTAGTGAACAAGGGGGTTCATCCTCCCAAGTCTCATTACCAAATAACTTGGCATTCAGCTTCATGATTGCTCCTAGATACTTAGCAACTTGCTCTTCAGTGATGTCTTCATCTTCTTCAGAGGAAGAATATTTATCAGAGCTCATGAATGGCAGAAGGAGGTTCAATGGAATCTCTATGGTCTCTGTATGAGCCTCAGATTTCTTTGGTTCCTCAAAGGGAAACTCCTTTCTGTCCAGAGGACGTCCCATGGGGCTTTTCTCACTGAGACTCACGTCCTCCTTACTCTCCCCAGGTTCGGCCATGTTGGTCATGGTTATGGCCTTGCACTCTCTCTTGGGGTTTTCTTCTGTATTGCTTGGGAGAGTACTGGGAGGAGTTTCAGTAATCTTCTTACTCAGCTGACCCACCTGTGCCTCCAAATTTCTAATGGAGGACCTTATTTCGTTCATGAAATTTAGTGTGGTCTTGGATAGATCAGAGACTATGGTTGCCAGGTCAGAATGGCTCTGTTCAGAATTCTCTGTCTGTTGCTGAGAAGATGATAGAAAAGGCTTGCTATTGCTAAACCTATTTCTTTCACCATTATTATTGAAGCCTTGTTGAGGCTTCTGTTGGTCCTTCCATGAGAAATTTGGATGATTTATCCATGAAGGATTATAGGTGTTTCCATAGGGTTCTCCCATATAATTCACCTCTGCTATTGCAGGGTTCTCAGGATCATAAGCTTCTTCGTCAGAAGATGCTTCTTTAGTACTGTTGGATGCAGCTTGCAATCCATTCAGACTCTGAGAAATCATATTGACTTGCTGAGTAAATATTTTGTTCTGAGCCAATATAGCATTCAGAGTATCAATTTCAAAAACTCTCTTTTTCTGAGGCGTCCCATTGTTCACAGGATTCCTCTCAAAGGTGTACATAAACTGGTTATTTACAATCATTTCATTGAGTTCCTGAGCTTCTGCAGGGGTTTTCACGTGAAGAGATCCTCATGCAGAATGGTCCAATGACATTTTTGACAACTCAGACAGACCATCATAGAATATACATATGATGCTCCATTCTGGAAGCATGTCAGTAGGACACCTTTTGATCAGTTGCTTATATCTTTCCCAAGCTTCATAGAGGGATTCTCCTTCCTTCTGTCTGAAGGTTTGGATTTCTACTCTGAGCTTGCTCATCTTTTGAGATGGAAAGAATTTGGCCAGGAAAGACTGACCAGGTTTTCCCAAGAGTTCAGGCTTTCCTTAGGTTGTGAATCCAACCATGTTCTAGCTCTGTCTCTTACAGCAAAAGGGAAAAGCGTAAGCCTGTAGACCTCGGGATCAACTCCATTGGTCTTGACAGTGTCACAGATTTGCAAGAATTCAGCTAAGAACTGATGAGGATCTTCCAATGGAAGTCCATGAAACTTGCAATTCTGTTGCATTAGAGAAACTAATTGAGGCTTAAGCTCAAAGTTGTTTGCTCCAATGGCAGGAATTGAGATGTTTCTTCCATAGAAGTCAGAAGAGGGTGCAATGAAGTCACTAAGCATCTTCCTTGCATTGTTGGCATTGTTATTGGGTTCAGCCATGTCTCCTTCTTTTTCAAAAATTTCTGTCAGGTCCTCTCCAGAGGGTTGTGCTTTAGCTTCCCTTAGCTTCCTCTTCAGAGTCCTTTCAGGTTCAGGGTCAGCTTCAACAAGAATGTTCTTATCCTTGTTCCTGCTCATATGAAAAAGAAGAGAACAAAAAAGAAGAGGAATCCTCTATGTCACAGTATAGAGATTCCTTTATGTGAGTAGAAGAATAGGAGAATAGAAAAAGGAGAAGAGAAAAATTTGAACACAGAGGAGAAGAGTGGGTTCGAATTATGAGTAGAAGAGGAATGTTAGTAGATAAATAAATAGAAGGAGATGAGAAAGGGGAGAGAATTCGAAAATTAAATAAAATAAACTAAAAATATTTTTCTTTTTATTTTTAAAATCAGTTTGTATTCAAAAATTAAGAGAAGGAGTAAAATTCAAATTAAAAATTAAAACAATTAGTTAATGAAAAGAAATTTTGAAAAAGAGGTTAGTGATTTTCGAAAATAAGAGAGAAAAAAGAAGTTAAGTGGTTTTGAAAAAAGATAAGAATTTTGAAAATCAAACAAAAAGTTAAGTGGTTAATTGAAAAGGATTTTGAAAATCAATTTTGAAAAGATAAGAAGTTAGAAAAGATTTTGAAATTAATTTTTGAAAAAGATATGATTGAAATAGAAAATGGTATGATTGATAATCATTTTGAAAAATATTTGAATTGGAAATTAAAAAGATTTGATTTTGAAAATTAAAGTTGTTTACTTGACTAACAAGAAACTAAAAGATATGATTCTAAAATTTAAAGATTGAACCTTTCTTAATAGGCAAGTAACAATCTTAAAAATTTTTTGAATCAATCACATTAATTGTTAGTAAAGATTTTGAAAATATGAAACAAAATAAGAAAAAGATTTTTGAAAATCAATTTGAAATTTTCAAAAATATGAAAGAAAAATGAAAAAGATTTTATTTTTGAAAAAAATTTGAAAAAGATAGAATTTTTAAATTGAAAATTTGATTTGACTCATAAGAAACAACTAAATTTTGAAAAAGTCAACTCAAATATTCGAAATTTATGAGAAGAAAAAGGGAAAGATATTTTTTTTTATTTTTGAATTTTTAATGAAGAAAGAGAAAAATAATAAAAAGACTCAAAACATGAAAATTATGAATCAAAACACACAATGCATGCAAGAACACTTTGAATGTCAAGATGAACACCAAGAACACTTTGAAGATGAAGATGAACATCAAGACTTATTTTTGAAAATTTTTAAGAAAAGAAAGAAAATACAAGACACCAAACTTAGAAATTTTCAAACTTTAGACACTAACAAATTGAAAATGCATATGAAAAATAAGAAAAGACACAAAACATGAAAATGCAAAGATCAAACAAAGAAAATCATCAAGAACAACTTGAAGATTACGAATGACACATGCATGAATTTTCGAAAATTTTAATGAAAATTAAAAAGATGCAATTGACACCAAACTTACAAATTGACACTAGACTTAAACAAGAAATATCAAATTTTTTTTGGTTTTTATGATTTAATTAAAAAAAATTTTTGTATTTTTCAAAAATTGTTTGGAAAAAGAAAAATAAGGATTTCAAAATTTTTAATGAGAATTCCAGGAATCATGCAATGTTAGTCTAAAGCTCCAGTCCAGGAATTAGACATGGCTTAGTAGCCAGCCAAGCTTTCAGTAAAAGCTTCGGTCCAAAACACTAGACATGGCCAATGGCCAGCCAAGCTTTAGCAGATCATTACATACAACAGCTAATTTGCTGAGAAAGACAAAGAAGCTCTTCTAAGGATAGTTGAAACCTCGGTCCAAAAGATTAGACATGGCTTAACAGCCAGCCAGGATTCAACGTATCTCATGAAACTCTAGAATTCATTCTTAAAAGTTATGAAGAACATAGAATAATTTATTTTTTTTTGAAATTTTTTTTCGAAAATAAAAATAATAAAAACAAAAAGCTTAAAATTAAAATAAAATTACCTAATCTGAGCAACAAGATGAACCGTCAGTTGTCCAAACTCGAACAATCCCTGGCAACGGCGCCAAAAACTTGGTACGCATGTTTATAATCTCAAATTCTTTTTCACAACTCCGATACAACTAACCAGCAAGTGCACTGGGTCATCCAAGTAATAAACCTTACGTGAGTAAGGGTCGATCCCACGGAGATTGTCAGCTTGAAGCAAGCTATGGTCATCCTTGTAAATCTCAGTCAGGCGGATTCAAATGGTTATGGGATTTTGATAATTAAAATATAAAATATAAAATAGGATATAGATACTTATGCAATTCATTGGTGAGAATTTCAGATAAGCGTATGGAGATGCTTTTGTTCCTTCTGAACCTCTGCTTTCCTACTGCTTTCATCCAATCCTTCATACTCCTTTGCATGGCAAGCTGTATGTTGGGTATCACCGTTGTCAATGGCTACTTCCCGTCCTCTCAGTGAAAATGGTCCAAATGTGCTGTCACCGCACGATTAATCATCTGTCAGTTCTCACTCATGCTGGAATAGGATCCAGTGATCCTTTTGCGTCTGTCACTACGCCCAACACTCGTGAGTTTGAAGCTCGTCACAGTCATCCCATCCCAGATCCTACTCGGAATACCACAGACAAGGTTTAGACTTTCCGCATCTCAATAATGGCCGCCAATAATTCTAGCTTATACCACGAAGACTCCGATCTTTCGGAATGGAGGCTAAGAGATAAACGCTCAATCCAGGGTAGAACGGAAGTGGTTGTCAGGCACGCGTTCATAGGTTGAGAATAGTGATGAGTGTCACAGATCCTCATATTCATCATGTTAAAGTGCAAGCGAATATCTTATAATAGGAATAAGATTGAATTGAATAAGAAAACAATAGTACTTTGCATTAATTCATGAGGAACAGCAGAGCTCCACACCTTAATCTATGGTGTGTAGAAACTCTACCGTTGAAAATACATAAGTGATGAAGGTCCAGGTATGGCCGAGTGGCCAGCCCCCTAAACTTGATCTCTGAACATAAAATTATTCAAAGACTAACCAGAGATATAAAATAAATCACTAAAAGTACTTTTTATACTAAACTAGTAGCTGTGGTTACATAAGATTAGTAAATGATGTAGAAATCCACTTCCAGGCCCACTTGGTGTGTGCTTGGACTGAGCATTGAGCTTTCATGTGTAGAGACTCTTTTTGTAGTTAAACGCCAGGTTGTAGCCTATTTCTGGCATTTAACTCTGGTTTGCAACCTGTTTTTGGCATTTAACTCCAGAATAGGGCAGGAAGTTGGCGTTTGAACACCAGTTTGCGTCATCAAAACTCGAGAAAAGTATAGACTATTATATATTTCTGGAAAGCCCTAGATGTCTACTTTTCAACGAAATTGAGAGAGCACCAATTGGATTTCTGTAGCTTCAGAAAATCTATTTCGAGTGCAGGGAGGTCAGAATCCAACAGCATCTGCAGTCCTTCTTCAGCCTCTGAATCAGATTTTTGCTCAAGTCCCTCAATTTCAGCCAGAAATTACCTGAAATCACAGAAAAACATACAAACTCATAGTGAAGTCCAAAAATATGATTTTTATTTAAAAACTAATAAAAATATACTAAAAACTAACTAAATCATACTAAAAACTATGTAAAAATAATGCCAAAAAGCGTATAAATTATCCGCTCATCAATGAACTAAATAGCAAAACCAGAATTAGAAAACAAACAACTTTTGAGTAATTTCTCTGATTGTTTGGAGCTGACAACTAATTATGCCAGGGTGTATTGTGTCCTTCATGCATTCCATGGTGGAACACCAAACTTAGAATTACGCATTCACCATGAGATTTCTTTGGTGTGTAACACCAAACTTAGCTCCTTGCAATACAGAGAATTTGCTTACTCTTATTGACAAGCTATGAAAAAAAGAATTACCTTTAGTTGGGTTGCCTCCCAACAAGCTCTCTTTTATCGTCACTAGCTTGACGTTCCTCTCTCTCAAGTGAGTTTGTATTTCATCTTGGACTCTTCTACCATGTCACCCAAGTAGTGTTTGAGTCTTTGTCCATTCACAGTGAAGGTCCTTTATGAGCTTTCTTCCATGATCTCTATGTATCCATAAGGTGAAACTTTAGTGACAATAAGAGGACCTGACCACCTTGATCTTAACTTTCCAGGGAACAGTTTCAGTCTGGAGTTGTAGAGTAGCACTCTCTGTCCTTCCTCAAAGCTTCTTGGTGCCATCTTAAGGTCATGTCTTTCCTTTGCCTTTTCCTTGTACATTTTTGCATTTTCATAGGCTTGGAATCTGAATTTCTCTAATTCTTGCAGTTGCAAGAGCCTCCTTTCACCAGCAGCTTGGCCATCAAAATTCAACAACTTGAGAGCCCAGAAAGCTTTGTGTTAAGCTCTAATGGTAGGTGGCAAGCCTTGCCATACACCAGTTGATATGGAGACATTCCAATTGGTGTTTTAAAGGCTGTCCTGTATGCCCAAAGAGCATCATCCAGCTTTTTCGACCAGTCTTTTCTTGAAGCTCCCACGTCTTTTCCAAGATTCTTTTCAGCTCCCGGTTGGATACTTCTGTCTGGCCACTTGTTTGGGGGTGATAGGGTGTGGCAACCTTGTGCTTCACCCCATATTTCAGGAGTAGGGTCTCTAGTGGTCTATTGCAAAAATGGCTTTCTCCATCACTGATGAGTGCTCTGGGAACCCCAAACCTGCTAAAGATATTATTTCTGAGGAAGTTCAGGACCACCTTGTTGTCATTTGTAGGGGTTGCAATGGCCTCCACCCATTTTGATACATAGTCCACTGCCACCAAAATGTAATTGTTTGAGTATGAGGTTGGAAATGGTCCTATGAAATCAATCCCTCACACATCAAACAGCTCATGTTCCAAGATGAATTGTTGTGGCATCTCATTTTTCTTGGGCAAATTTCCAGCTCACTGACATTCATTGCAGTTCTTCACTAGCTCTCGTGCATCTTTGAAGATGGTGGGCCAAAAGAACCCGCACTGCAAGACTTTTGCTGCGGTTCTTTCTCCTCCAAAATGACCCCCAGAGCAGGAACCATGACAATTCCATAAGACTTCTCTTCCTTCCTCCTTTGAAACACACCTTCTGAGCAACCCATCCGAGCATTTTTTGAATAAGTATGGCTCATCCCAATTGAAATACTTTGCATCATTGATGAGTTTTCTCTTTTGGTGCTTGTTGATCATTGAAGGAAATTCTCCATTTGCCTTAAAATTAGCAATGTCTGTGAACCAGGGTGTCTTATGAACCAGCATCAATTGCTCATCAGGGAAGAATTCATTGACACTTGATTTGTGGATGCTACCTTCCTCATAGGGGATTCTGGACAAATGATCTGTTACTTTGTTCTCCACTCCCTTCTTGTCTTTAATCTCAATGTTAAATTCCTGTAGTAGTAAAATCCACCTTATCAATCTTGTTTTTTACTCTTGTTTTGCAAGCAAATATTTTAGTGCTGCATGTTCAGTGAAAACAACAACTTTAGATCCAATGAGATACGATCTAAACTTGTCAAATGCAAACACTATTGCAAGTAGTTCCTTCTCAGTAGTGGTATAATTCCTTTGAGTTTCATTCAAAACCTTGCTAGCATAATAGATAACATGCACTAAATTTCCTTTCCTCTGTCCAAGCACTGCCCTAACAGCAAGGTCTGATGCATCACACATTAGTTCAAAAGGAAAATTTCAATCAGGTGGGGCAATGATAGGTGCTGAGGAAAGCTCTATTTTCAGTGTTTCAAATGCTAGTGTGCATTTTTGATCAAATACAAAAGGTGTATCAGAGACTAATAGGTTGCTCAAGGGCTTTGCAATTTTAGAAAAATCTCTGATAAACCTCCTGTAAAAACCAGCATGGCCTAAAAAACTCCTAATTTCCTTGACATTACTAGGTGGAGGTAATTTCTCAATTAATTCCACCTTAGCTTTGTCCACTTCTATGCCTTTTTCTGAAATTTTATGGCCAAGGACAATCCCCTCTGTTACCATAAAATGGCATTTCTCCTAGTTTAGAACTAGGTTTGTCTCTTGGTACCTTTTTAACACTAAGGCAAGATGATTAAGGCAATTAGGAAAGAAATTTCCAAAAACCGAGAAATTGTCCATGAAGACTTCAATGAATTTTTCAATCATGTCTGAGAAAATAGACAACATGCATCTTTGGAAAGTTGCAGGGGCATTGCACAATCCAAAAGGCATGCGCCTGTAAGCAAAAACTCCATATGGACAACTGAATGATGTCTTTTCTTGATCTCTTGCATCAACCACTATTTGATTATAACCCGAATATCCATCAAGAAAGCAATAATATGCATGTCCTGCCAATCTTTCCAGCATCTGGTCCATAAAGGGAAGTGGAAAATGATCCTTTCTAGTTGCCTCATTGAGTTTCCTATAGTCAATGCACATCCTCCAGCCTGTTACCGTTCTTGTGGGTATGAGTTCGTTCTTCTCATTGGGTACAACTGTGATCCCTCCTTTCTTTGGAACCACATGGACAGGACTCACTCATGGGCTGTGGAAAATTAGATATATGACTCTTGCTTGCCATAGCTTCATCACTTCTTTTTGGACCACTTCTTTCATGACAGGATTCTATCTTCTTTGGGCTTGAATGGAGGGTTTGGAGTCATCTTCCAGCAAGATCTTATGCATGCATATGGATGAGCTTATTCCTTTTAAGTCAGCAAGTGTCCATCCAATGGCATCTTGGTGCTTTCGTAGCACCTTGATTAATTCTTCTTTCTGTTCTTGGCTGAGGGCAGAATTGATGATCACTGGGTAACTTCCATCCCTTCCCAAGTATGCATACTTAAGAGTGGGAGGCAGTGCTTTCAGTTCCAATTTTGGTGCTTCTTTCTCCTTTTTCCTCTCCTCCAATTTGCTTGGAATAGGCATTTCAGCTGCGTTAACATCAGCAACCTCAACATTTAACATGGAGTTACCCTTTTTCAATTCTCCAAGATCTTTTTCAAAGGTTTCTTGCACCACAATTTCCATTGCATCTAGCCTCATACACTCTCCCAGGTACTCTGGTGGATAGCTCATGGCTTTGAATACATTGAACACCATCCTCTCCTCATGTAGCCTAAGGGTAAGTTCATCCTTTTGGACATCAATGATGGCTCCAGCAGTGGCTAAAAATGGCTTTCCCAAGATTATTGAGGCCTTAGCTTCTTCCTCCATGTCCAATATCACAAAGTCAGCAGGGAATTTGAATTGTCACGTTCATCACATTCAGGTTGAAGTGCGAATGAATATCTTAGAAGCGGAATAAGTTGAATTGAATAGAAAACAGTAGTACTTTGCATTAATCCTTGAGGAACAGCAGAGCTCCACACCTTAATATATAGAGTGTAGAAACTCTACCGTTGAAAATACATAAGCGATAATGGAGTTCATTGGTCTCGGCCCCAGAGGGGAACTGGAGTAACCAAGTCTTCGGATACAATCATAAAAAGTTCTATTTATAATAAACTAGCTACTAGGGTTTACAGAAGTAAGTAATTGATGCATAAATCCACTTCCGGGGCCCACTTGGTGTGTGCTTGGGCTAAGCTTGAATTCTACACGTGGAGAGGTCATTCTTGGAGTTGAACACCAGTTTTTGTGCCAGTTTGGGCGTTGAACTCCACTTTGCAACTTGTTTCTGGCGCTGGACGCCAGAATTGGGCAGAAAGCTGGCGTTGAACGCCAGTTTGCGTCATCTAAACCTGGGCAAAGTATGGACTATTATACATTGCCGGAAAGCCCCGGATGTCTACTTTCCAACGCAATTGGAAGCGCGCCATTTCGAGTTCTGTAGCTCCAGAAAATCCACTTTAAGTGCAGGGAGGTCAGAATCCAACAGCATCAGCAGTCCTTCTTCAACCTCTGAATCTGATTTTTGCTCAAGTCCCTCAATTTCAGCCAGAAAATACCTGAAATCATAGAAAAATACACAAACTCATAGTAAAGTCCAGAAATGTGAATTTAACATGAAAACTAATGAAAACATCCCTAAAAGTAACTAGATCCTACTAGAAACATACTAAAAACAATGCCAAAAAGCGTATAAATTATCCGCTCATCACAACACCAAACTTAAATTGTTGCTTGTCCCCAAGCAACTGAAAATCAAATAGGATAAAAAGAAGAGAATATACTATAAATTTCAAACCATCAATGAAACAGAGCTTCAATCATATGAGCGGGACTTATAGCTTTTTGCCTCTTGAATAGTTTTAGCATCTCACTTTATCCATTGAAGTTCAGAATGATTGGCATCAATAGGAACTCAGAGTTTAGATAGTGTTATTGACTCTCCTAGTTTAGTATGATGATTCTTGAACACAGCTATTTTATGAGTCTTGGCCGTGGCCCTAAGCACTTTGTTTCTTTTGGCTTTTTCTGCTTGCTTTTTCTTTCTATTTTTTTTTCGCTTATATTTTTTTTTTCGCTTATATTTTTTTTTTCGCTTATATTTTTTTTTTCGCTTATATTTTTTTTTTCGCTTATATTTTTTTTTCTGCAAGCTTTGTTCTTTGCTGCTTTTTCTTGCTTCAAGAATCATTTTTATGATATTTCAGATTATCAAATAACATGTCTCCTAGTCATCATTCTTTCAACAGCCAACATATTTAACATTCTTAAACAACAACTTCAAAATATATATGCACTGTTCAAGCATTCATTCAGAAAACAAGAAGCATTGTCACCACATCAATATAATTAAACTAAGTTCAAGGATAAATTCGAAACTCATGTACTTCTTGTTCTTTTGAATTAAAACATTTTTCATTTAAGAGAGGTGATGGATTCATAGGACATTCATATCTTTAAGGCATAGTTACTAATTACTAATGATCATGTAATAAGACACAAACATGGATAAGCACATAACATAGAAAACGAAAAATAGAAGAAATAAGAACAAGGAATGAATCCACCTTAGTGATGGTGGCGTTTCCTTCTTGAGGAACCAATGATGTCCTTGAGCTCTTCTATGTCTCTTCCTTGTCTGGTCTACAGATCCTGAGATGATCCTGTGGGATCCACAGATCCTGAGGTGATGGGGAAGAGAGATTGAGGTGATTAGTGAAGGGTTTTGGGGAAGAGTGTTTATGGGATTGTGTGAAAGAGGGGTGAGAAGAAGTGAGTGGAGGTAGGTGGGGATCCTGTGAGGTCCACAAATCCTGAGGTGTTCAAGGATTTACACCCTTGCACCAAATTGGGCATGCAAAATGCCCTTGCACACAACTCTGGGCGTTCAGCGCCAGGTTGGTGCCCATTTTGGGCGTTCAACGCCCATTTGTTGCCCATTTCTAGCGTTGAACGCCAGAACCATGCTTGTTCTGGGCGTTCAGCGCCAGCTCCTCTCCAGGGTGCAATTCTGGTGTTCAGCGCCCAGATGATGCCCATTTTGGGCGTTCAGCGCCCAGATACTGTCCATTTTGGGCATTTAGTGCCAGAACCATGCTCTGTTCTGGCGTTGAACGCCAGGCAGATGCTTCCTCCAGGGTGTGATTTTTCTTCTGCTGTTTTTGATTCCGTTTTTAATTTTTACATTTATTTTGTGACTTCACATGATCATGAACCTATAAAGACATCTAACTAAGAAAAATATAGTTAGATAAATAAAAATTGGGTTGCCTCCCAACAAGCGCTTCTTTAATGTCAATAGCTTGACAGTGGGCTCTCATGGAGCCTCACAGATGTGCAGAGCTTTGTTGAAACCTCCCAACACCAAACTTAGAGTTTGGATATGGGGGTTTGACACCAAACTTAGAGTTTGGTTGTGGCTTCCCAACACCAAACTTAAAGTTTGACTGTGGGGGCTTTGTGTGACTCTGCTTTGAGAGAAGCTTTTTATGCTTCCTCTCCATGGATGCAGAGAGAGATCCTTGAGTTGTAAACACAAGGTTGTTCTTATTTAATTGAAGGATCAATTCTCCTCTGTCCACATCAATCACAGCTCTTGCTGTGGCTAGGAAAGGTCTTCCTAGGATGATGGATTCATCCTTTTCCTTTCCAGTATCCAGGACTATGAAATCAGCAGGGATGTAAAGGCCTTCAACCTTTATTAACACGTCCTCTACTTGTCCATAAGCCTATTTTCTTGAATTATCTGCCTTCTCTAATGAGATTCTAGCAGCTTGCACCCCATAGATTCCCAGTTTCTCTATTACAGAGAGGGGCATGAGGTTTATCCCTGNNNGTTCCTCAGAGGGAAGCTCCTTATTGATCACTGGATGTCCCAGGAGGTCTTCCTCCTTGGGATTCACGTCCTCTCCTTCCCTTACAGGTTCGACCATGGTGCTTATGTCAATGGCCTTGCACTCTCCTTTTGGATTCTCTTCTGTATTGCTTGGGAGAGTACTAGGAGGGATTTTAGTGATCCTTTTACTCAGCTGGCCCACTTGTGCTTCCAAATTTCTAATAGAAGACCTTGTTTCATTCATGAAACTCAAAGTGGCCTTAGATAGATCAGAGACTAAGTTTGCTAAGCTAAATGGATTCTGCTCAGAATTCTCTATTTGTTGCTGAGTGGATGATGGAAAAGGCTTGCTATTGCTAAACCTATTTCTTCCACCATTATTAAAGCCTTGTTGAGGCTTTTGATCCTTCCATGAGAAATTTGGATGATTTATCCGTGATGAGTTATAGGTGTTTCCATAAGGTTCACCTAAGTAATTCTCCTCTGCTATTGCAGGGTTCTCAAGATCATAAGCTTCTTCTTCAGAAGATGCCTCTTGAGTACTGTTGGATGCAGCTTGCATTCCATTTAGACTCTGGGAAATCATATTGACTTGCTGAGTCAATATTTTATTCTGAGCCAATATGGCATTCAGAGTATCAATTTCAAGAACTCCATTCTTCATAGGCGTCCCATTACTCACAGGATTCCTCTCAAAAGTGTACATGAACTGGTTATTAGCAACCATGTCAATGAGTTCTTGAGCTTCTGCAGGTGTTTTCTTTAGGTGAATGGATCCACCTGCAGAAGTATCCAATGACATCTTTGCCAATTCAGACAAACCATTATAGAAGATATCCAGGATGGTCCATTTTGAAAGCTTGTCAGTAGGATACTTTTTGGTCAGTCCTTTGTATCTCTCCCAAGCTTCATAGAGGGATTCACCTTCTTTCTGTCTGAAGGTCTGAACGTCCACTCTAAGTTAACTATGCTTTTGAGGAGGAAAGAACTTGGCTAAGAAAGACGTGACCAGCTTATCCCAAGAGTTCAGGCTATCTCTGGGTTGAGAGTCCAACCACACTCTAGCTCTGTCTCTTACATCAAAAGGGAAAAGCATGAGCCTGTAGACTTCAGGATCTACTCCATTAGTCTTAACAGTATCACAGATCTGCAAGAATTCAGTTAAGAACTGAAAGGGATCTTCAGATGGAAGTCCATGAAACTTGCAGTTTTGTTGCATTAGAGAAACTTGCTGAGGTTTCAGCTCAAAGTTGTTTGCTCCAATGGCAGGAATGGAGATGCTTCTTCCATGTAAATTGGAATTAGGTGCACTAAAGTCACCAAGCATTCTCCTTGCATTATTATTATTTTCGGCTACCATCTCCTCTTCTTGTTCAAAAATTCCTGACAGGTGCTTACTGGTTTGTTGTAATTCAGAGTCCTTTCAGGTTCTGGATCTGCTTCAACAAGAATATCCTTGTCCTTGCTCCTGCTCATATAAAAAAGAGGGACAAAAAAATAATAATAATAGGGATCCTTTTTACCACAGGTATAGAGGTTCCCCTGTGTGAGTAGAAGAAAAGAAGGAGATGAGAGAGAAAGAGAATTTTCGAAAATAATTTTTGAAAAAGAGTTAGTGATTTTCGAAAATAATTTTTGAAAAGTGTTAGTAATTTTCGAAAATAAAAATCAAAAATTAAAATAATTAGTTAATTAAAAAGAAATTTTGAAAAAGGGGGGAGATATTTTCGAAAATTAGAGAGAGAGAGTTAGTTAGGTAGTTTTGAAAAAGATAAGAAACAAACAAAAAGTTAGTTAGTTGGTTGAAACAAATTTTGAAAAGATAAGGAGTTAGGAAGTTAGAGAAGATATTTTGAAATCAAGTTTTTGAAAAAGATATGATAAGAAGATATTTTGAAAAGATATGATTCAAATTAGTTTTGAGAAAGATTTGATTTTTAAAATCACAATTAATGACTTGATTCATAAGAAATCACAAGATATGATTCTAGAACTTAAAGTTTGACTCTTTCTTAACAAGTAAGTAACAAATTTGAAATTTTTGAATCAAAACATTAATTGATGATGTTATTTTCGAAAATATGATGTAAAATTAAGAAAAAGATTTTTGAAAAATATTTTAGAAATTTTCAAAAATAACTAAAAAAAATTGAAAAAAGATTTGATTTTTGAAAAAGATTTTGAAAAAAGATAAGATTTTTTTTTTAAATTGAAAATTTGATTTGACTCATAAAAACAACTAGATTTTAAAAATTTTTGAAAAAGTCAAATCTAATTTTCGAAATTTTAAGAGAGAAAAAGGGAAAGATATTTTTTTGATTTTTGAATTTTTATGATGAGAGTGAAAAACAAGAAAAATGATGCAATGCATGAAAGTTATGGATCAAAACAATGAATGCATGCAAGAATGCTATGAATGTCAAGATGAACACCAAGAACACTATGAAGATCATGATGAACATCAAGAACACATTTTTGAAAAATTTTTAATGCAAAGAAAACATGCAAGACACCAAACTTAGAATTCTTTAATGCTTAGACATAAAGAATTCAGGAATGCATATGAAAAATAAGAAAAGACACAAAACATGCAAATGCAAAGATCAAACAAGAAGACTTACCAAGAACAACTTGAAGATCATGAAGAACACTATGAATGCATGAATTTTCGAAAAATGTAAGATGAGTATGCAATTGACACCAAACTTATAACATGACACATGACTCAAGCAAGAACACAAAAAATATTTTTGATTTTTATGATTTTCTGATTTTTTTTTTGTATTTTCTTTTAATTTTTCGAAATTCATTTTAAAAAAAGAAAAATAAGGATTCAAAATTTTTAATATGAATTCCATGAATCTTATACTCTAAAGCTCCAATCAAAAGGTCAGGCATGGCTTAATAGCCAGCCAAGCTTTAGTATGTAACTTAGACATGACACGTCTAACATGCCCTACAGTCGTAGCTTTACAGCCAGCCAGGCTTCAACATGCTTTATGAAACACTAGAATTCATTCTTAAAAATCCTGAAGAAAAATATATTTTTTTGAAAACATTTTTAATTTTTTATTTTTAAAAAAAATTTTTTTCGAAAAAAAAGGAGAAAATTTTTGAAAGATTTTTGAAAAATTTTTGAAAAGAAAACAAAAAGAAAATTACCTAATCTGAGCAACAAGATGAACCGTTAGTTGTCCAAACTCAACAATCCCCGACAAGCTGTATTAGTAATCTAAGAGATACTCATTCAGTCTAATGTATTCATAGGGAATGATGATGATTGTCACGTTCATCACATTCAGGTTGAAGTGCGAATGAATATCTTAGAAGCGGAATAAGTTGAATTGAATAGAAAATAGTAGTACTTTGCATTAATCCTTGAGGAACAGCAGAGCTCCACACCTTAATCTATGGAGTGCAGAAACTCTACCATTGAAAATACATAAGTGATAATGGAGTTCATTGGTCTCGGCCCCAGAGGGGAACCGGAGTAACCAAGTCTTCGGATACAATCATAAAAAGTTCTATTTATAATAAACTAGCTACTAGGGTTTACAGAAGTAAGTAATTGATGCATAAATCCACTTCCGGGGCCCACTTGGTGTGTGCTTGGGCTGAGCTTGAAGTCTACACGTGGAGAGGTCATTCTTGGAGTTGAACGCCAGTTTTTGTGCCAGTTTGGGCGTTGAACTCCACTTTGCAACTTGTTTCTGGCGCTGGACGCCAGAATTGGGCAGAAAGCTGGCGTTGAACGCCAGTTTGCGTCATCTAAACTTGAGAAAAGTATGGACTATTATACATTTCTGGAAAGCCCTGGATGTCTACATTCCAACACAATTGGAAGCGCGCCATTTCGAGTTCTGTAGCTCCAGAAAATACACTTTGAGTGCAGGGAGGTCAGAATCCAACAGCATCAGCAGTCCTTCTTCAACCTCTGAATCTGATTTTTGCTCAAGTCCCTCAATTTCAGCCAGAAAATATTTGAAATTACAGAAAAACACACAAACTCATAGTAAATTTCAGAAATGTGAATTTAACATGAAAACTAATGAAAACATCCCTAAAAGTAACTAGATCCTACTAGAAACATACTAAAAACAATGCCAAAAAGCGTACAAATTATCCGCTCATCAAGGTCGAGTCGATGAATTGAGTCCTATTATTTGTGGTGATGGAGTGGAGAACCCCAAATCTTGTGACAATGTTCTTATAGAGGAACTTCCGACTTTTCCAAGCAGTCATGGTTTCCAGTATGAGGTATTTGACTTGTAACGGAGCTTAGAGAAATGCTCCGAGGAGATCGAGTCCCCATTTTGCAAATGGCTAGGGGGAGGTGACGCTAATAAGCTGTTTGAGAGGCACAACATGGAAGTTGG
Source organism: Arachis ipaensis (assembly GCF_000816755.2). Taxonomy (NCBI): domain Eukaryota; kingdom Viridiplantae; phylum Streptophyta; class Magnoliopsida; order Fabales; family Fabaceae; genus Arachis; species Arachis ipaensis. The sequence goes on along the minus strand of NC_029793.2, from coordinate 56,231,677 downwards.
CATGCTTCTAGCAAGGCAGAAAATTTTTAACAAACTCGGCCGCTTCTCTTTGTAAGGTCAGCCAGAAAAAACCGGCCCGGATCACCTTCTTGGCTAGTGATCAGGATCCGAAGTGGTTTCCATATATGCCATTGTGTACTTTTTCTAGGACCTCCTTTGTGTTAGAGGTCGGGATGCACTTTAAGAGAGATATTTATATGCCTCTTTTATATAGGATATTATGGACCAATGTATAATTTTGTGCCTCCTTTATAAGTCTTCGAGCCTCTTTTTCGTTCTTAGGGAAGACATCGAATTTAAGACAGTTGACTATAGGGGTCATCCATCCTAAATTTTGCTTAGATATAGTCATCAAATCCAAGCTGTCACCTCCTTTAGATATTGATGGTGTATGGGGAGTCTCCTGGATGAGGCTTCTATTGTTTTCCCCTAACTTGGTACGGGCTAGCTTGGAAAGTGCATCAGCTCGGGCATTTGATTTCCGAGTTATATGTCAAATCTCTCCTTCCGAGAACTGTTCTAGTTGTTCTCATGTTTTATCTAAGTATTTCTTCATGTTAGGATCTTTGTCTTGATACATGCCATTAATTTGTAAAGTTACCACTTGAGAGTCACTGAACACAATCAACCTTTCTACCCCTACTTCTTTAGCTAGCTTTAGGCCAGTAAGCAAGACCACATACTCTGCTTGATTATTAGAAGTAGGAAACTCGAACCATAACGAGAGTTCTATCTGAGTTCCTTGCTCGCTTTCCAAGATGACGCATGCTCTGTTGATAGCTTTATTGGATGAATCGTCTACGTACAGGGTCCATATTGTTGGGCTTCCCCGACTTTTAATGTATTCAGCTACGAAGTCGGTGAGATATTGAGATTTCATTGCTGTCTGAGCTTCATATCTCAATTTGAACTTGGATAGTTCTATAGCCCATTGTAACATCCTTCCCACTAGGTTTGTCTTTTGCAAAATGTGTTGCATTGGTTGTTTGGTACGGACCTTTATAGTATGATCTTAGAAATAAGGTTGGAGCCTTCGAGAACTGAGGACAAGAGCATACACAAAATTTTCTATCTTTTGATAGTTTAGTTCTGCTCCTTGTAATACTTTGCTGATGAAGTAGATGGGTTGTTGTCTGTGATGACAAGTCATCTTAGCCTAGTTTCACTAGCCTTTTTCTTTTGTTTTCAATTGAATTATGCACTTTCGTGAGCCATAAGCAAGCCAATTGGGTAGATTTTCATGTTTCCTTGGATTTAATCAACCATGTATGAATTAATGCAATTTCATGAGGTTTTATGCTATAATTGTCACATATTATGAAAGAATGAATATCTCATGATTTTGAGCATAGCTTTGATGTGTTTGGTTGATTAATGATAGGTGAAGAAAGCTTGGAGAAAGGTTGAAGCAAGAAGGAATGGCTAGGAGAAAGAGAGGACAAAAAGTTTGAGCAAAAGTTTGCCTCAAACTTTAGCTCAAACTTTTGGAATAAGTGAAAATGAACCAGGGAGCAAAAAGCTGGACCAAAAGTTTGCCTCAAACTTTTGTGCAAACTTTTGGGCAAAAAGCTGGAGCAAAAGTTAGCCTCAAAATTTTGTGCAAACTTTTGGACAAAAAGCTGGAGCAAAAGTTAGCCTCAAACTTTTTGGCAAACTTTTGGCATCACAAATCAATACCCTGGAGAGCAAAAGTTTGCGCCAACATTAGCCCCTAACTTTTTGGCAAACGTTGGCGCATGAACAACACACCCTGGAGAGCAAAAGTTTGCGCCAACGTTAGCCTCTAACTTTTTGGATAACGTTGGCGCCATGAGTGTGGAAGGGGAGGCCAACGTTGGAGCAACAGTTTGACCCCAAACTTTTGCCCCAACGTTGATATCAGCAAAAGAGGGTGGCTGATGTGAAAAGTTGGAGTAAAAGTTTGCCTCAAACTTTTACTCAATCGTTCATGATTCCAAACCCGGTTCAATTCGGTTCTTCTCCAAACTCCAAGAGCAATCAACCAAGGCCTCTATCAACCCAATTCCATCAAGAGCAAAGGCCTAATTGAAGGCTTGAAGACCATTTGAAGAAAGTGTATAAATAGCATAGGATTTAAGTTTTTCGGAGAGCTTCCTTTTTAGAATTTTCAATACTTGCAGTAGAGAGTTGGCATTGAGATCTACACTTGGTTATCTAGTCTCTTGGGTCCTGAGATCCGGATTTCCCATTTTCAATTCTCTGTTTACTGCTTTCAAGCTCATTTACATTTCTGTCTTAAGATCCGGTTCAATTCCAGTCATCCTTTACTTCTCTGCTTGTTGCAATTTTACTTTTCCTTGTTTAATTTCTGCAAATCCAATTCCCAATTCCCTTTACAATTCAAGCCATTTACATTTCTTGCACTTTAAGATTCTGCAATTTACATTTCTTGCGTTCTAAGTGTCTGCCATTTAATTTCTTGTTCTTTAAGATTCAGCACTTTAAATTTCAGTTCTCTTTAATTTCATGCCAATTACCCATTCCCTTTACTTTCTATGTAATTTAAATTCTGCAAATCACAAATCTCTCAACCAAATCTTGATTCGCTTGACTAAATCAACCACTAAACTAAAATTGCTCAATCCTTCAATCCCTGTGGGATCGACCTCACTCCCGTGAGTTATTATTACTTGATGCGACCCGGTGCACTTGCCGGTTAGTTTTGGGTGTTTTGGAGAAATTCATTTTTCCACAAAAATACACATCAAGTTTTTGGCGCCGTTGCCGGGGATTGATTAGATTGACAATGATTAAGTAAAGTGGAGATCTAGATCTAGCATTTTTATTTTCTGTTTCTCTAATTTTCAACTAACCCACTAACTGTTTGAATTTTTGCTTAAGCTAACTAAAACTTCATTCTAGCAAGTAGATTGAAGTGTCACTGGTTTGTGTGTTTCTTATGTTCTGCGTGTATGTCAGGTACAAGAAGAACCACACCCACTTTTCATGAACAAGATGAAAGAACTCTCAGGAGGTTAAGAAGAGCTGAAAGAGGGAAAAATATTGTTGGAGAAGAGGAATCAGAAGAAGAATTCCAAGATATGGAGGAACATTCAACCAATCCACCTGGTGGAGCAGACAATAACAACAACAACCCACCCCAGAGGAGGGTTTTGGCCTCCTATACCTTTGCAAATGCTAGGCATTGTGGAAGCAGCATTCTCACCCCTAATGTCAATGTAAACAACTTT
>NC_029793.2:56227347-56228062 GCF_000816755.2 Arachis ipaensis | reverse complement strand
CAGAACTTCTATGAAGGACTCACTCTAAAGGCTCAAGAATCACTTGACCACTCAGCTGGAGGATCATTGCAACTGATGAAACCAGCAGAAGAAGCTCAAAATCTTATTGACATGGTGGCCAATAATCAATACTTCTTTGCTCACCAAAGAAATCGCCAGCCATCACAAAGGAGAGGAGTAATGGAGCTAGAAGGAATGGACTCAATCTTAGCTCAAAACAAGATGATGCAGTAGCAAATTCAACAATAATTTGAGCAAATGGCCAAGAGGATTGATAGCCTCCAAGTTGCAGCAGTTAACACAAGCCAACCATCATCCACATGGGGGCAAAATGAAGAAACTCAAGAAGAACAACAACAAGAGCAAGTGCAGTATATGCACAACCAAGGACCAAATGAAGTGTATGGTGATACATACAATCCATCCTGGAAGAACCACCCAAACCTCAGATGGGGAGATAATCACACCCAAAACCAACAACCATGGCAGAGGAACTCGAACCAAAACAACCCAAGAAGCAACCAAAACCACAACCAGCAGCAAACTAACCAGAACCCCTACAGAAAACCTCAAAACAACTACCCCAACCCCAACCAGTACCAATCCAATAACCAACCCACCAACCAAAATGCCTACCATCCACCACCACATCTCACAACCCACCTCAAGTATCACCTGAATCTCAAAAACTCACTAACTTGGAGACCTTGATGGA
>NC_029793.2:56224023-56226883 GCF_000816755.2 Arachis ipaensis | reverse complement strand
TGCACCATTGGGGAATTAACCATCACTAAAGCAATGTGCGATCTAGGAGCAAGTATCAACTTAATACCATCCTCCTTGGTAAAAAAGTTGCATATAGAAGAAGTTAAACCAGTACAGATATCTCTAGAGCTAGTAGATAAGTCAACAGTATACCCCAGGGGTATGATTGAAAACCTTCTGGTCAAGGTGGACAATTTCATATACCCTGCAGATTTTGTGGTTCTGGATTCAGATGGGGATGATGGTGATTCTATTATACTGGGAAGGTCATTCTTGGCCACTACTAGAGCTATCATAGATATAGAGCAAGGAGAACTAACTCTCAGGATGCATGATAAGAGTGTCACTCTGAAAGTATTACCAGAAGCCCAGTTTAGTAATAGGAGGAGGGACTCTATGGAAATTGACAAGGTGATTTACAATAATATCCCAAGGCAGAAGATTGTGTAGAAGGATAAAAAAGTCCAAGAGGATATTGGAGTATTAGTTACTGAAGAGAGAAATCCCCAAGGTAAGTCTACAGCCGTAAAAGAAAGATCAACAAAAAAGGGGATAAAACGCAGAAACAAAACAAAAAGGGGTTGGAAGGATAGGAAGATTCCAACAGAGGGGCTTTCCAAAGGTGACAAAGTGCAATTGATATATCAACAACTGGGAGCAAGCCAACAGACTGATGACTATTACAATGTCAGCAACATACTCTCGTTGGAACATGCTAAAATTGAACACCAGAGAACAAAGAGGAGGATCACAGTCAGGGGAGACAAGTTGAGGCACTACAATCCTCAACCACCATAAAAGAAAGCTCCAATGTCAAGCTAGTGACAATAAAAGAGCGTTCCATGGGAGGCAACCCATGATTTAAGATTTATGTCATTTTAAATTCAATAAGCTATGATCATCTGAGCATGAAATTTATTTTCATAGACGTACTTAATGAATGCATGCAATTTTTTTTTACATATGCTAAGACTTCTAAAGTTTAGTGTGCCTTCAAGCACACCAAACCAGTGTTACAAACCTTTTCATACTATATGCCTAGCATATGACCAAACACTAAGTTTGGTGTTTCTCTTTTCATGAAAATAAAAAAAAATCATGCATCAATGATCATACATTATCTCTTACTGAGACTTTTCAATTAAAAAGAAATCATATTCTGTGATGAAGGCATCAATTGTGATTTACTACTAGAATCTCACATTTACCCCTTAAGCAAGATACAAGTTTGGTGTTCACCAAACTTTGATGCACGGATTTAGGGACACAATTGATCTTTCATGAAAAAAAAAAGAGAGAAAAAGGAAAATTATGATGAAAACATTTCTTATAAACATTTGACCAAGAATGACATTGGGATTTCAATTTCACTAGTTGGAGGAAGAAACACATATTTTCAACTATATGACCAAACATTAAGTTTGGTGTCCTCCAAGAAAAGCCACGGTTCAAATGGATATAAGGAATGATGATTCATGTAGTGTTAATGAAAAAAAAAAAGCACCATTGCCACGGTTTGATAAAGCTAATGTGTGTTGTCTTGTTGTGATGACTAGGTGGTCAAAGAACACTCTATGATTGAATGGATGAATGAGAAGAAGATATATCCAGAAATTCCACTCTTGCTGCCGGATGATGGATGCCAAGAAATGAAGGACAAAATTCGAAAGAGGAGGTGGGAGGAACTCATATCACCAATCACCCGAATCAATGCTAATATCATAAGAGAGTTCTATGCCAATGTCTCAAGACTTGACATGAGTGAGGCCCCAACATACAAGAGCTATGTGTGGGGAGTTGAAGTAGATTTTAGCTCGGATGCAATCAAAAAAGTCTTGGGACTAAAATCAGTCCGCTTTAGTGAACCAGGATACCACCAAAGGGTAAATGGTGATCCGGATTATGATGGGATTGCTAGAGATATTTGTATGGAGAACTCAGAGTGGGAAGGAAATGACAAGAATAAATACAAGTATTTGAAGAGAGTTAACCTTACCCCGGAAGCAAAGGGATGGTAAGAGTTGCTGAAAAGATCAATTATGGGCACAGTAAACACCTTAGAAGTTAACAGGAATAGAGCTATTATGTTGCTTTGCATAATTGTGGGAGGAGAGGTAAAAGTTCATGAAATCCTAGCAAAAGACATTCAAAAGCTTGCTGAGAAGAACTCGGCCGGGTCTTGGTTATACTATCCAAGTACCATTTGGAGGTTGTGTGCAAAAGCTAAAGTGCCAATGGAAGAGGAGAATCCAATTTGGTTAAGCCAAGGCATGCCTATAACCATTGAAAGAATGATGATGGCCATAACAATCTGAACATGACTCAAATGCAGGAAGCAATTGGAAGATTATCACAACAGTACATGAGAATTCAAGAAAGGCAAGAGGAATACCATTCACTATACATGAAAAACCAACAAGAACAAGAAGAACGGGAGCTAAGAATGATGAACAAACAAAGTGAATTCGAGTCAAAATTCCTTGTGATGCAAGAAGAGCATGCTTTTCAATCTCATGAATCATTTGGAAAGTTGGAACAAATGCAAGCCGAAAATTTAAAGGCTCTCAAAGAGTTCACAACACTCCAAGATGCAAGATATGAAGTCCAAGCCGACTACAACATAAATAGTCAAATCAAGCTGAACTATATTGGAGAGCATCTGCACAACATGGATCCAGCTTTTCCAACTTTTGATGAATTCTTCAAAAGAAGAAGTGAGATAGAAGTAAGCAATGCAATGAAGCTTGAAGATAGAGTAGAGGAAGCGATGAATAGAGCTGGTTTCTGGCGGGATCAACAGACAACAGACATGGACACAGGAAACACCAGCAACCAGGTGTATGAAAGAAGAAAGAAAAAG
>NC_029793.2:56223071-56223828 GCF_000816755.2 Arachis ipaensis | reverse complement strand
ATGACACTCAAATAAAGCTTATGAACAAAATAATAGCCAAGGATAAAGGAATAATGAGAGGTCATAGCAGTATGTTACTTGAAGCTTGAAGGAGGCTTTCTAGGCATAAGAGTCAATAAGAGGTGAGTGTGTACATATCCACATAAAACCCCATGAACTACCAATAACACTCTACTAGAATGAACATCCTCTTCCATTTCATTCTTTCTTCTCAATAAATCATTTCTTGCTTGGGGACAAGCAAGCTTTAAGTTTGGTGTTGTGATGACAAGTCATCTTAGCCTAGTTTCACTAGCCTTTTTCTTTTGTTTTCAATTGAATTATGCACTTTCTTGAGCCATAAGCAAGCCAATTGGGTAGATTTTCATGTTTCCTTTGATTTAATCAACCATGTATGAATTAATGCAATTTCATGAGGTTTTATGCTATAATTGTCACATATTATGAAAGAATGACTATCTCATGATTTTGAGCATAGCTTTGATGTGTTTGGTTGATTAATGATAGGTGAAGAAAGCTTGGAGAAAGGTTGAAGCAAGAAGGAATGGCTAGGAGGAAGAGATAACAAAAAGTTTGAGCAAAAGTTTGCCTCAAACTTTAGCTCAAACTTTTGGAATAAGTGAAAATGAACCAGGGAGCAAAAAGCTGGACCAAAAGTTTGCCTCAAACTTTTGTGCAAAAAGCTGGACCAAAAGTTTGCCTCAAACTTTTACGCAAACTTTTGGGAGAAAAGCTTGAGCCAACGTTTGCCTCAAAC
>NC_029793.2:56219576-56222545 GCF_000816755.2 Arachis ipaensis | reverse complement strand
TGGCAAACTTTTGGCATCACAAATCAACACCCTGGAGAGCATAAGTTTGCGCCAACGTTAGCCTCTAACTTTTTGGCTAACGTTGGCGCCATGAGTGTGGAAGGGGAGGCCAACGTTGGAGCAAAAGTTTGACCCCAAACTTTTGCCCCAACGTTGATATCAGCAAAAGAGGGTGGCTGATGTGAAAAGTTGGAGTAAAAGTTTGCCTCAAACTTTTACTCAAACTTTTACTCAAGATTTCATGATTCCAAACCCGGTTCAATTTGGTTCTTCTCCAAACTCCAAGAGCAATCAACCAAGGCCTCTATCAACCCAATTCCATCAAGAGCAAAGGCCCAATTGAAGGCTTGAAGACCATTTGAAGAAAGTGTATAAATATCATAGGATTTAAGTTTTTCGGAGAGCTTCCTTTTTAGAATTTTCAATACTTGCAGTAGAGAGTTTTCTTTTTGGTTTGATTAGTGCACTTAGTGCAGAGCTCATTTTACATTCTAGCATTGTTGTTTTAATTCAAGAGAATTGGGGAGGAGAATTGATCTCTCTTCTTCCTTGTTCTTGCCCAGCACTCTTTAATTTTCTTGCTTCGGATCTTGGGTGGAGAATTGAAGAACTTCTGTTTCAATCTCACCTTGGGATCTTGTTTAATTCTCTGCTTAATTGAATTTCAGTTTCGGTTAATTGCTTCTTCATCTATTTTCTTCGTTTCCTTTGCAATTGTTCTTGTTGGATCTAGGAAGGCATTGAGATCTAGACTTGGTTATCTAGTCTCTTGGGTCCTGAGATCCGGATTTCCCATTTTCAATTCTCTATTTACTGCTTTCAAGCTCATTTACATTTCTGTCTTAAGATCCGGTTCAATTCCAGTCATCCTTTACTTCTCTGCTTGTTGCAATTTTAATTTTCCTTGTTTAATTTCTGCAAATCCAGTTCCCAATTCCCTTTACAATTCAAGCCATTTACATTTCTTGCACTTTAAGATTCTGCAATTTACATTTCTTGTGTTCTAAGTGTCTGCCATTTAATTTCTTGTTCTTTAAGATTCAGCACTTTAAATTTCAGTTCTCTTTAATTTCATGCCAATTACCCATTCCCTTTACTTTCTATGCAATTTAAATTCTGCAAATCACAAATCTCTCAACCAAATCTTGATTCGCTTGACTAAATCAACCACTAAACTAAAATTGCTCAATCCTTCAATCCCTGTGGGATCGACCTCACTCCCGTGAGTTATTATTACTTGATGCGACCCGGTGCACTTGCCGGTTAGTTTTGGGTGTTTTGGAGAAATTCGTTTTTCCACAAAAATACACATCAGTCTGTCCTCATCTTCTCCCTGTAGAGTTTGGGTAAGTATAAGAGATTGACCCAGAAAGGCCTTGAAGTCTTGAAAGGGTTGTTCACATTCTTGAGTCCACTCAAATTGCTTCCCCTTTATGAGAATTGAGTATAGGCGTAGTGATTTCAATGCTGATCCTGCTAAGAATCTGGATAGAGCTGCCAACCTGCTAACACTTGTTCGGGTTTGCTTTTATGCCTCTTTGCGTTAGCATGAAACCTAAGAATTTTTTCGCCTCTACTACGAAGGTGCATTTCGAGGGGTTTAGGCTCGTGTCATGTTTTCTTATTGTAAAAAACACGTCGGAGAGGTCGGACAAGAGTAACGAGTCGGTCTTGCTTTTAACAAGCATGTCGTCCACATATACCTCCATAAGCTTTCCTAAGTGGGAAGAAAATACCTTGTTCATCAGTCGCTGGTATGTGGCCCCGACGTTCTTTAACCCAAAAGCATTACTATGTAATAATGGTTAGCCTTAGGAGTTATGAACGAGGTCTTTTCTTGGTCTGGTTTGTACATCGGGATTTAATTATATCCCGAGTAAGCATCCATGAAGGATAAGTACCAATAACCTGAGGCTGAATCGACCAGAGTGCTGATACTTGGAAGAGGGTAGGGATCCTTGGGACAAGCCTTATTGAGGTCAGTGTAATCTACACACATCCCCTATTTTCCATTTTTCTTTTTCAATAGAATTACGTTCGCTAGCCACAGTGGGTATCCAGCATCCAACAATGCTTGCACTTGTTCCTCCACGACCTGTGTCCTTTCTGGCCTAAGTTTCTGATGCTTTTGCTGGACAGGTCAGGAGCCTGGATACACGGCAAGCTTATGAGACATTAGGTCGGGATCTATACCAGGCATCTCGATGGTTTTCCAAGCAAAGGGGTCGTAATTTCTTCTAGGTTGGCTGGTGCACGAATTGTGAATCACACTTTTCACAACGCGTACCACTAACCAGCAAGTGCACTGGGTCGTCCAAGTAATACCTCACGTGAGTAAGGGTCGAATCCCACGGAGATTGTTGGTTTGAAGCAATCTATGGTTATCTTGTAAATCTTAGTCAGGAAGTCAATTATGTTTATCAGTTGAATTGCGAATAAACAATAGAGCATGGATTAAAGGTTACTTGTTATGCAGTAATGGAGAATATGTTGGAGTTTTTGGAGATGCTTTGTCTTCTGAATCTTTGCTTTCCTCTATCTTCTTGTTCACGCACGCACGTCCTCCTATGGCAAGCTATGTGTTGGTGGATCACCGTTGTCAATGGCTACCTTCCATCCTTCCAGTGAAAACCACGCTCACGCGCTCTGTCACAGCACGGCTAATCACCGGTTGGTTCTCGATCCGGTTGGAATAGGATTTATTATCCTTTTGCATCTGTCACTAACGCCCAGCCTTCAGGAGTTTAAAGCTCGTCACAGTCATTCAATCCTTGAATCCTACTCGGAATACCACAGACGAGGTTTAGACTTTCCGGATTCTCATGAATGCCGGCATCAATTCTAGCTTATACCACAGAGATTCTGATTAAGAGATCTCAGAGATACTCATTCAATCGGATATAGAACGGAGGTGGTTGTCAGGCACACGTTCATGGTTTGAGGAAGGTGATGAATGTCACTGATCATCA
>NC_029793.2:56218127-56219478 GCF_000816755.2 Arachis ipaensis | reverse complement strand
GTTTACGTCGTCTATCCTTGTGCAAAGTATGGACTATTATATATTTCTAGAAAGCCCTGGATGTCTAATTTCCAACGCAATTGGAAGCACGCCATTTCGAGTTCTGTAGCTCCAGAAAATCCACTTTGAGTGCAGGGAGGTCAGAATCCAACAGCATCAGCAGTCCTTTTACAGCCTGAATCAGATTTTTGCTCAGCTCCTTCAATTTCAGCCAGAAAAATACCTGAAATTATAGAAAAACACACAACTCATAGTAAAGTCCAGAAATATGAATTTTTCCTAAAAACTAATAGAAATACACTAAAAACTAACTAACACATACTCAAAACTATATGAAATTAACCCCAAAAAGCGTATAAAATATCCGCTCATCACAACACCAAACTTAAACTGTTGCTTGTCCTCAAGCAACTTAGACAAATAAAATAGAAGACTAATAGGTTGAGAAGCAATAATATCTCAGAGTTTTTGCTCTCGTGTTCATTATTCTTTCAAGAGCCAACATATTTAACAGTCTTAAACAACAAATTCAAAAGACATATGCACTGTTCAAGCATTCATTCAGAAGACAGAAAGCATTGCCACCACATTTAACCAATTAGAATTTCTTTTATTAAACTCGAAATTTTATTGCTTCTTATTCAAAAGATCTACTATTTTATTCATGTTTAATGATGATGAGAAAAATAAACTATAGCTTAATTGGAGATAAAATCAAATAGATACTAATTACTATTATATGACTTCTAAGGTAAACTTTTTATAAGGACACTGTCACAGGGTTAAGGCGGAAATTGGAAATTAACAACCTTTATTCTGGGGGTATGGGGGTTCCTCTGATCCTTGGGATGCTTGGTATTACAAGAGAAGACTTTTGGCGCTTCAGTTCCCTTAAGTCACGTCCCTGCTCCTCTTGTTCTTTAAACATATGGGTCAGCATTTGACTGTGTTTCTTCTGTTGTTTAATTATTTGCTCCATAGCTTCCTGTATCTTGGTGACAGACGTCTCAAGATATTCCCAATATTCCGCTTGAGGAATCTCTGGGAGGAATTCCTGTGCTCTCTTCTTGATAAGATCCTCCTGTGCTTGTTGTCTCTCCATTGATGCTTTGGTGATTGACTTTTCAATTAGGATATATTCAGTTATTCCCATCTTGACTCCAGCGTCCTTGCAGAGCAGAGAGATCACGCTTGGATAAGCCAACCTGGCCTCTTTTGAATTTTTGTTCGCAATCTTATAGAGTTCAGTGGAAATCAGCTGATGAACCTTCACTTCCTTCCCCGTCATGATGCAATGAATCATCACTGCTCTTTTAACTGTGACTTCAGAACGGTTGCTAGTGGGCAACAA
>NC_029793.2:56216990-56217970 GCF_000816755.2 Arachis ipaensis | reverse complement strand
TGCCAGAGTCAAAAGCTGGAGTGACGTTAGACGCCAGCTCACTGTCTGTTCCTAGCGCCTGAACGCCAGAAATGTGCCCATTTTGGGCATTCAACGCTGGATTCTACCCCATTTGGGCGTTCAACGCCAGATTCTTGCCCATTTCTGGCGTTGAACGCCAATCTTGCCTTGTTTCTGGCGCTGAACGCCAGTTTTGGGCATGGTCTGGGCGTTCAGCGCCAGCCTTCCACCCATTTTCTGGCGTTTTAGTGCCAAAATTATTTTTCCCTGGGCTCTTACTGTCCTCAGGTAAATCTTTGGTGGGTCGCTCATTTCTTGAATTTTTGATGCCTTGAGGTGGGGTATTTAGTGTTTTCCCACTCCTCAATTGAACTGCTTGACATTATTCTGCTAACCTATGGTTATCTTGTAAATCTTAGTCAGGAAGTCAATTATCTTTATCAGTTGAATTGCGAATAAACAATAGAGCATGGATTAAAGGTTACTTGTTATGCAGTAATGGAGAATATGTTGGAGTTTTTGGAGATGCTTTGTCTTCTGAATCTTTGCTTTCCTCTGTCTTCTTGTTCACGCACGCACGTCCTCCTATGGCAAGCTATGTGTTGGTGGATCACCGTTGTCAATGGCTACCTTCCATCCTTCCAGTGAAAACTACGCTCACGCGCTCTGTCACAGCACGGCTAATCACCGGTTGGTTCTCGATCCGGTTGGAATAGGATTTATTATCCTTTTGCATCTGTCACTAACTCCCAGCCTTCAGGAGTTTGAAGCTCGTCACAGTCATTCAATCCTTGAATCCTACTCGGAATACCACAGACGAGGTTTAGACTTTCCGGATTCTCATGAATGCCGCCATCAATTCTAGCTTATACCACGGAGATTCTGATTAAGAGATCTCAGAGATACTCATTCAATCGGATATAGAACGGAGGTGGTTGTCAATCACACGTTCGTGGTTTGAGGAAGGTGATGAATGTCAC
>NC_029793.2:56192969-56216967 GCF_000816755.2 Arachis ipaensis | reverse complement strand
AAACAAGAAAACTTGCATTAATTCATCGAGACACAGCAGAGCTCCTCACCCCCAACAATGGGGTTTAGAGACTCATGCCGTCGGAGAATACAAAGTTTAGATCTGAAATGTCATGAGATACCAAAAATAAGTCTCTAAAAGTTTTTTAAATATTAAACTAGTAGCCTAGGTTTACAAAAATTGGATAAACTATGATGGATGATGCAGAGATCCACTTCTGGGGCCCACTTGGTGTGTGCTGGGGCCCACTTGGTGTGTGCTGGGGCTGAGACTTAAGCAATTCACGTGCAGAGGCCATTTGTGGAGTTGAACGCCAGTTTTTATGCCAGTTTGGGCGTTCAACTCCAGCTTTTGATCCTTTTCTGGCGCTGGACGCCAGAATTGGGCAGAGGACTGGCGTTGAACGCCAGTTTATGTCGTCTATCCTTGTGCAAAGTATGGACTATTATATATTTCTGGAAAGCCCTGGATGTCTACTTTCCAATGCAATTGGAAGCACGCCATTTCGAGTTCTGTAGCTTTAGAAAATCCACTTTGAGTGCAGGGAGGTCAGAATCCAACAGCATCAGCAGTCCTTTTTCAGCCTGAATCAGATTTTTGCTCAGCTCCTTCAATTTCAGCCAGAAAAATACCTGAAATTACAGAAAAACACACAACTCATAGTAAAGTCCAGAAATATGAATTTTTCCTAAAAACTAATAGAAATACACTAAAAACTAACTAACACATACTCAAAACTATATGAAATTAACCCCAAAAAGCGTATAAAATATCCGCTCATCATTGGCCCCTATATTTGTTATTTTTTCAGGGTGATCTCTAATTTGCACTTCTTCCACCATTCCTCCAGGTTGAGGGCGCAATTTCTCTTGAGATCGAATACCACCAAGTTCAATAATGTTGACTTCTTTTCCCCCGGACTGCCTTTTAAATTGAGGCTTTTATTGTAACATTTGTGTGCTAGCTTTTAACCTCCCTTTATGGTAGCAATTAGTTCTATAATTGGAAACTTCATGCATAGATGAGGCATAGAGACAACTGCTACAAGTTAGTTCAAGGTTTTCCAACCTATTAGGGCATTATATGCCGAAGTGGCATCAACTACGATGTAGTCGATGCTTAATGTCTTTGAGCTCATACCCTTTCCAAAAGTAGTGTATAGAGAGATATACCCAAGAGGTCGGATCGATGTGTCCCCCAATTCGAAGAGGTTATTTGGGTATGCCTTTAGATCCTTTTCTTTCAGCTTGAGCTTATCAAAAGCGGGTTTAAACAATATATCTTACGAGCTACCTTGATCCACTAGTGTTCTATGAAGGTTTGCATTAGCAATAATAATTGTTATCACCACAGAGTTGTCATGGCTAGGCATTTCCCCTTGAGCGTCTTCTTTAGTGAACGAGATGGTTGGCAAGTCGGAGGATCTGCTATCTTCCCCGACTTGGTACACCTCTAGCGAATCCCCCATTAATCATGTGTATATGTCACTCAGGGGTTTGAGGTGTACGTTGGTACACGGAATTGTGATCACACTTTTCACAACTCCGGTACAACTAACCAGCAAGTGCACTAGGTCGTCCAAGTAATAAAACCTTACACGAGTAAGGATCGATCCCACAGAGATTGTCAGCTTGAAGCAAGCTATGCTCATCCTGTAAATATTAGTTAGGCAGATTCAAATGGTTATGAGGTTTTGATAATTAAAAGATAAATAAAACATAAAATAAAATAAGATACTTATGTAATTCATTGGTGGGAATTTCAGATAAGCATTTGGAGATGCTTTGTTGCTTCTAAATCTCTGCTTTCCTATTGTCTTCATCCAATCATGCGTGCTCCCTTCCATGGCAAGCTGTATGATCCTCTCAGTGAAAATGGTCCAAGTACGGTTTCTGCACGGCTAATCAACTGTCGGATTTCTTGTCTCGGATGAAAAATACCAGGTACAGCTACCGCACGGCTAATCATCTTTCGGTTCTCACTTGTGTTGGAATAGGATCTCTCTATCCTTTTGCACACTATCACTGCGCCCAACAATCGCGAGTTCGAAGCTCGTCACAGTCATCCCTTCCCAAATCCTACTCAGAATACCACAGACAAGGTTTAGACTTTTTGGATCTCAGGAATGCTGCCAATTAGTTCTAGCCTCTACCACGAAGGTTCTAATCTCACGGACTCGGTCCGTGGATTAGAGACCCAAGAGAATATACTCCGGCTATCGTCCAATGACTACGTTGAACATCATGTAGACCGCTTGTAGTTGTCAGGCACGCGGATCTTGGCTAAGCGAGTAACGAAGATAGTGGGTGATTGTCACGGGTCACCCCTTCATTCTGACTTAACAGAATTAAGTACGATAGTATATCTTGGAGAAAAAGTAAGCGTGAATTGAAAGAGAAACAATAGTACTTGCATTAATTCATGAAGAATAGCAGAACTTCACACCTTAATCTATGACATGTAGAAACTCCACCGTAGAAAATACCTAAGAGAAAAAGGTCTAGGCATGGCCAAATGGCCAGCCTCCTTAAAATGATCCAAAATTCCCAAGATCTCTGTGAATACAATAGTAAAACGTGCTATTTATACTAAACTAGTTACTAAGGATTATAGAAAATAAGTAACTAAGTGCAGATAGTGCAGAAATCCACTTCCGGGGCCTACCTGGTGTGTGCTTGGGCTGAGCATTGAGTTTTACACGTGCATAGGCCTTTTCTAGAGTTAAACACCAGCTTGGATACCAGTTTGGGCGTTTAACTCCAGTTCTGGTGCCAGTTCTGGCATTTTTACGCCAGAAAAGGGTTTCTGGCTGGCGTTTAAATGCCAGTTTGGGCCATCAAAAATTTGGCAAAGTATGGACTATTAAACGTTTCTGGAAAGCCCAAGATGTCTACTTTCCAACGCAATTGAGAATGCGCCAATTGGGTTTCTGTAGCTCCAGAAAATCTACTTCGAGTGCAGGAGGGTCAAAATCCAACAGCATCTGCAGTCCTTTCTGAGCCTCTGAATCAGACTTTTGCTCAGATCCCTCAATTTTAGCCAGAAAATACCTGAAATTACAAAAAATACACAAACTCATAGTAAAGTCCAAAAATGTGTTTTTTCCATAAAAACTAATAAAAATATAATAAAAAGTAACTAAAACATACTAAAAACTACCTAAAAACAATGCCAAAAAGTATATAAATTATCCGCTCATCATACGTTCTTGTCGTCCTCCTTCTTCATCTTTTTTCCTTTTCCTTTAATCATCTGACCTATCTACCAAGTACCTATCTAGTCGATCTTCTCTAACCAATTTTTCAATGACATTCTTTAAATCATAACAATCATTGGTAGAATGCCCATAGAGTTTGTGATATTCGTAGTATTCTATCCGACTTCCTACCTTTTTGTGTTTGATTGGACAAGGAGGTAGAAGCATCTCCGCTTGACGTATCTCTTTGTAAACATCTAAACGAGAGACCCGGTGGGGAGTGAAGTTATGAAATTTTAATATTTTTGGTTGTCACAAGTACAAACTCCAATGAAAATTAACTGAAGTATTTAAACCTTGGGTCATCTCAAAAGGAATTGCAATGAAGTGCTCAATTATTAGCTATGAAGGGGCAAAGGGGGTTTAGTTTGCAATTGACAAGAAAAGTAAATAATAAGACAGTAAATGACAAGAACAAATAAACACAGGGGAAGAACTCTTGGCTAGGCAAAGGAATTGAGATCACCATCCTTGTCTACAAACTATATATTGACAATTATGAGGGACCAACCCATTTAGTCAACCTCTATGCTTGAAGTACGTACAATATCTACTTCAGGATTGAAGTATGTCAAATAGGCTTGATCAACATCAATCCATAAGTCCTAACCTAGCTACTAATTGACTTAGCAGTAGGCTAGTGTCAATGTTTATCAAATTGACCACTAAGGATTCTCAAATCACCAAATCAATAAGACCTAATAACTCAAGGTCACTCAATTCCCTTAGCCTAGGCCAAGAGTAAAGAAAACTACTCTACAACTAGTGAAAACATTTCATCAAACACCTAGAGTGCAAGACCAGGTAGGGTGTCACGAAATTAATCTTGATTATTTTTGTTTGAGTTGTGTGAATTTTGTATGATTTGGCTGTGCTAAAAAGTGGTTGCATACATAATTGATTCTTGGTGAAAATTTGGTGAAATTTCGATGAAATTTGATGAAATTCAAGCTTTAAAGTTCATGTTCTTGGGGCAGCTGGAAAAATGAAACCCTAGGCTTAAATTGAGGTTCAATTTTTGTTAAAATCATGTAGAAATGATGGGGTTTTAGTGGATGCTAATTTATTTTGAATTTTGGTAAAAATCGGTTGCTAAAAAGATTGAAAAACGGGTAAAAACAAACAAAGAATCTGAAGAATTTATGAAGAACACGAAGAACACTTTGAGTGTGATGAATAACATTGAAGAATAGGCTTTAGATCCTTAAAAGGGCAAGGGAGTAAAATTTTTGGTGTTTAAGGGGTTATTTGGTAATTTCTGAAAGTTAGGGTGGTAAAAGTAGAAATATTAAAAGTTACGGGTAGTAAAAAGTGAATTTTAAAGGTTAAAAGTAAAAGGTAAGTTAATTTTCGAAAATTAATAATAAAATAATAAATAATAATAAAATATTAGATAATAATATTTAATTAAAAATAATATTTTAATAAAAATAATAAAATATTACGGAAAAGGCAGTTTTCTGTAAAAGTTTTAGAAAGACAATTTTAAGTGTAGAATCTCATAATTACCTTCATAAAACACTTAGGGAGTGGTAAGAACATATTAGTGAGGCAAAGATAAATAAAAGATAAAAAGTTGAAGAAAAGATAAAAATCAAAGAAAAAGTCTGTAAAGTTTTAATGACAGAAAAACAGACAAAGGCTAGTGAACGAACTCAAGCAACATAGTTAGTCTTTGAGTTGCGACTAGAGTTAGGTATTATATGAAAAGTTAAACTGTTTCGGTATAGACTTAATGAGCCTATACTTGGGACAGGCTAACTATTCATACCAAAATTTACATAAGCTTTAAATACACATGTTAAACAGAGAAATCAGAGCAGGGTAAAGAGACTAAGAGCAAAAGGCTTATTGAAAAGTTATTTGTTGCTTGCGGCGACCCAAGAGATATTATATATATATTTGTTGCTTAATGCAACCCAAGAGATATTAATTATTTGTTTGTTGCTTAATGCAACCCAAGAGATGTTTGTTTATTTATCTATTGCCCTGAGGCAACCCAAGAGTAATTTTCCGTTCCCAAGAGTATATATTTCCTGCGAGTAGAAAGCAGAGGCTGTCTCAATAGAGGTGCTAATAATTATATGCGCATTTATTTGAACGGAAAATCGTATCCGGAAAATCGTGAACTCGTGACCGGATAAATGTCGGGAATGCAGGTGCTAACCGACACATGAGCTCATGGCCTGTATTAGGACTAGACATGCATCATTCTTGTCTGCGCATCATTCTCTGTTGCATTCCTACTTGTGTGCGATCTATTTCTTTATGTTTGTTTGCTCGAGTGCTATGTCTGAGCTTTATCTTCTTGTATTCTTCTGTTTATGTTCTGTTCTTTGTTTTTCTATCTATTTTTAACTTCTGTTTACTACTTTACTGTATTCTATTATCCATCTGCTAAATGAAAATGAATAAATGAATGTAACTAAAAACCCCGACCCTACTAAGAACTCCCCAGTTCTTACCCCTTCTCTCCCTTCCTCCCCCTCAGATGGAGATGGGCGTGATCTTCTATGAGTTCGAGGACCCTTATATCTACGAGGATCCAGTACATCACAGTTACTTTATTATGGGTTTGGAGCCTCGTTTTAGACGATATGCGTTACCTAATCATGCTTTTCAAAATCCTCTGTCTAGCCCACATTTTGACCCCGATGCTCCTTACAACTTTCCCTTATCCTGGTTACATCCTGACGCACCTGGACATCCTTTTCCTAATGATCCCGGACACCCTATACCAGCTCAACCTTTGAATGAGGCGATACCTGAGCCTATCATTCCTGATGACCCCGAGTTAGCTGGTGACTACGTACCTGTGATACCACCAGAGTGGGATTTTCCCCTGAGCCGATCCCCGACTTTCCACAGCCTGATGAGTCGGCACAACCGGACGGTGGGACAGCTCCTATATACGCGAACGGACCTGTGCTCGTGAATGATTTTGTACATAGTGACAGTAGTGTTTCTGGTGGATCTGAGGATATAGTTGTAGCTGCAGATGATGAGGAGGAGGAGGATCCTGAGATAGAGAAAGAGTAGGATGAGGAGATAGACGAGCCTCACGGCGATCCTCCGAACGGCCACATGTAGATATAGTTTGACTGCGGAAGGGGCACTCTTTTGATGACAGTCTAGTCTGACATTATCTGATAGTTAGTCTCTGACTTGTGTTAGTACACCCGAGGCTAGGAGCTATGTAGTGGTTAGGCTAGCCTGGCTGCCAGTTTAGCGGCTTTTTGTATAGGCCAGGCCCTGGGAATGTCATGTATATATTAGCTATGTAGGTTGACGAGGATGTAAACTGACTTAATCTTGTATAAAAGCTACATGTTTTGCTATAGTGTACATGATGTATATTATCTGCTATATTTCTATATTTCTCTATGCTTGCTTTTATTGCTCTCAATGTATGCTTGTTTATTTTTACATTATCATCCGCAGCGAATAAAAAAAACGTTACTCGTAAAATTGGTAATGTTCTAACAAGGCGCAGGCTCATATATTAAATAATAGATAATAGTTAGGAAGGACAAGTTAGTAACACTTAGCTTCTTATATGGCCATGGCATATTGGGAGTTGGGTCGTTACAATTTGGTATCAGAGCAGTTCGTTCCTAATAGAGCCCAGGGAGTGGACTGACTATGCTTCATTGCATACTCTGCTTGTGTGTCTCATGCTGTTAGGGTATCTTTTGATGCCAGGGCATTTTGGCCAGTTTCACTGACCTTTTCTTTACTGTTTTTAGGGTAGTTTCATGCATTTCCTTAGAAAATAAGCTAGTTTTGGGTAGATATTCACTTACATCTTGATTCAAGCATACATTGTGCACTTTACATGATTTCATGAGGATTTTGCATGAATTTAATGACAAATTGGATGTTATACTTCCCATGACTTGGACTAGAACTTTGATGCACTCTATTGCTTGATTTCAGGACAAAGGAAGCAAGGAAGAACCACGTTAGCAGCCACGTTAATCTAATTAACGTAACTCCTAATGTGGAATGGGAGTAACTTGCAAAGTTAATGAGAAAAGTAATCGCCAATAATGCTCTCGAAGCCATCATTGCCCACGTTAAGAGTCACGTTAACTAAGTTAAGGTGAACTCTAACGTGGAGGAAAGGAAATGGAGCCAACGTTAGTGACACTTACCTTTGTCACTAACGTTGGACCAAGCTCATAAGTGGCCACGTTAGTTTCCACGTTAACTTAGTTAACGTGGCCTCTAACGTTAATAAGTAAAGGGGAAGCCAACGTTAGTGACATTCAACTTTGTCACTAACGTTGGCCAAGTCACAATAAGCCACGTTAACTCCCATGTTAACCTAGTTAACGTGGAAGCTAACGTGAAGAAAGTAGGTGATCGACAACATTAGTGACACCAAACATTGTCACTAACGTTGGGATTAACCCACACAAGCCCCAATAAGCCACGTTAAAGCTAACGTGAAGAAGGAAGGTGATCACCAACGTTAATGACACCTAACATTGTCACTAACGTTGGAAGGAGTCCACACAAGCCACAATGAGCCACGTTAACTCCCACGTTAACTTAGTTAACGTGGAAGCTAACATGGATAAGGGAATGATGAGCCAACGTTAGTGACACTCAACTTTGTCACTACGTTGGAGATGGCTAGCATGGCCACGTTAGAAGCCACGTTAACCTAGTTAACGTGGACTCTAACGTGAGAAATAGGGGCACATTGGAACGTTAGTGACAAAGGTAAGTGTCACTAACGTTCTCGAAGGTTGGCAAGCCTACGTTAAAAGAGCCACATTAACTAAGTTAACATGGACTCTAACGTAGGAAAGGGGGAGACTTCTCAACGTTATTGGGAAAGGTAAGTCCCAATAACGTGTGTGAAGGACAAAGAGGCAACGTTAGTAGCAACGTTTGTGCCACTAACGTTGGAGTTAACGTGGCTCTTACTTTGGTGAGGAACTGATGCACGAATTATGAATCACACTTTTCACAACTCGTACCACTAACCAGCAAGTGCACTGGGTCGTCCAAGTAATACCTTACGTGAGTAAGGGTCAAATCCCACGGAGATTGTTGGTTTGAAGCAATCTATGGTTATTTTGCAATTCTTAGTCAGGAAGTCAATTATATTTATCAGTTGAATTGCGAATGAACAAGAGAGCATGGGTTAAAGGTTACTTGTTATGCAATAATGGAGAATATGTTGGAGTTTTGGAGATGCTTTGTCTTCTGAACCTCTGCTTTCCTTTGTTCTCTGATTCACGCACGCACGTCCTTCTATGGCAAGCTGTGTGTTGGGGCATCACCGTTGTCAATGGTTACATCCCCTCCTCTTGTGAAAATGATCCAAATGCTCTGTCACAGCACGGCTAATCATCTGAGGTTCCCGATTGTGCTGGAATAGGATTTACCCTCCTTTTGCGTCTGTCACTACGCCCAGCACTCGCGAGTTTGAAGCTCGTCACAGTCATTCAATCCCTGAATCCTACTCGGAATACCACAGACAAGGTTTAGACTTTCCGGATTCTCATTAATGCCGCCATCAATCTAGCTTATACCACGGAGATTCTGATTAAGGAATCTAAGAGATATTCATTCAATCTGATGTAGAACGAAGGTGATTGTCAGACACACGTTCATGGATTGAGGAAGGTGATGAGTGTCACTGATCATCACCTTCTCCATAATTAGGCGCGAATGGATATCTTAGATAGGAACACGCATGTTTGAATGGAAAACAGAAATACTTGCATTAATTCATCGAGACACAGCAGAGCTCCTCACCCCCAACAATAGAGTTTAGAGACTCATGCCGTCAAAAGGTACAAAGTTTAGATCTAAAATGTCATGAGATACAAAATAAGTCTCTAAAAGTTGTTTAAATACTAAACTAGTAGCCTAGGTTTACAAAAAGTGAGTAGACTATGACAGATGGTGCAGAGATCCACTTCTGGGGCCCACTTGGTGTGTGCTGGGGCTGAGATTTAAACATTTCACGTGCATAAGGCTGTTTTGGGCGTTCAACGCCAGGTTTGGATCCATTTCTGGCGTTGAACTCCAACTTTTAATCCTTTTCTGGCGCTGGACGCCAGAATTGGGCAGAAAACTGGCGTTGAACGCCAGTTTACGTCATCTATCCTTGAGCAAAGTATGGACTATTATATATTGCTAGAAAGCCCTGGATGTCTACTTTCCAACGCAATTAGAAGCGTGCCATTTAGAGTTCTGTAGCTCCAGAAAATCCACTTTGAGTGAAGGGAGGTCAGAATCCAACAACATCCGTAGTCCTTTTTCAGCCTGAATCAGATTTTTGCTCAGCTCCCTCAATTTCAGTCAGAAAAATACCTGAAATTACAAAAAAACACACAACTCAGAGTAAAGTCTAGAAATATGAATTTTTCCTAAAAACTAATGAAAATAAACTAAAAACTAGCTAAAACATACTAAAAACTATATGAAATTAACCCCAAAAAGCGTATAAAATATCCGCTCATCACAACACCAAACTTAAACTGTTGCTTGTCCTCAAGCAACTAGAAAAATAAAATAGAAGACTAATAGGTTGAGAAGCAATAATATCTCAGAGTTTTTGAGTAAAGCTCAGATTCTAACCAGATGAGCAGGACTAGTAGCTTTTTGCTTCCGAACAGTTTTGGCATCTCACTTTATCCATTGAAGCTCAGAGTGATTGGCATCTATAAGAACTTAGAATTCAGATAGTGTTATTGATTCTCCTATTTTAGTATGATGATTCTTGAACACAGCTATTTCATGAGTCTTGGCCGTGGCCCTAAGCACTTTGTTTTCCAGTATTACCACCGGATACGTAAATGCCACAGACACATAATTTGGTGAACCCTTTGGATTGTGACTCAGCTTTGCTAAAGTCCCCAATTAGAGGTGTCCAAAGTTCTTAAGCACACTCTTCTTTCTGCTTTGGACCTTGACTTTAACCGCTCAGTCTCAAGTTTTCACTTGACACCTTCACGCCACAAGCACATGGTTAGGGACAGTTTGATTTAGCCGCTTAGGCCAGAATTTTATTCCCTTAGGCCCTCCTATCCACTGATGCTCAAAGCCTTGGGATCCTTTTTATTACCCTTGCCTTTTGATTTTAAGGGCTATTGGCTTTTTCTGCTTCCCTTTTTTTTTTGCTGCTTTTTCTTGCTTCAAGAATCATTTTTATGATTTTTCAGATTATCAATAACATGTCTCATGTTCACCATTCTTTCAAGAGCCAACATATTTAACAATCTGAAACAACAAATTTAAAAGACATATGCACTGTTCAAGCATTCATTCAGAAGACAGAAAGTATTGCCACCACATGTAACTAATTAGAATTTCTCTTATTAAAACTCAAAATTTTATTGCCTCTTATTCAAAAGATCTACTATTTTATTCATGTTTGCTGATGATGAGAAAGATAGACTATGGCTTAATTGGAGATAAAATCAAAATAGATACTAATTGCTACTATATGACTCCTAAGGTGAACTTCTCTAATGACACTATCACAGAGTTAAGGCAGAAATTGGAATTTAACAACCTTTGTTCTCGGAAATGGGTGTTCCTCTGATCCATGGGGTGCTTGATTCTTCAAGAGATAACTTCTGGCGCTTCAATTCCCTTAAGTCACGCCCTTGCTCCTCTTGTTCTTTAAACATATAGGTTAGCATTTGACTGTGTTCCTTCTGTTCTTTTATTATTTGCTCCATAGCTTCCCGTATCTTGGTGATAGACGTCTCAAGATACTCCGAGTATTCAGATTGAGGGATTTCTGGGAGAAATTCCTGTGTTTTTTTCTTGGTGGGATCATCCTGTGCTTGTTGTTTTTCCATTGATGCTTTGGTGATTGGTTTCTCAACTGAGATATACTCAGTTATTCCCATCCTTACCCTAGCATCCTTGCAGAGCAGAGAAATCACGTTTGGATAAGCCAACCTGGCTTCTTTAGAATTTTTGTTAGCAATTTTGTAGAGTTCAGCTGAGATCAGCTGATGAACTTCCACTTCTTTTCCCATCATGATGCAATGGATCATCACTGATCTTTTTACTGTGACTTCAGAACGGTTGCTAGTAGGCAACAGAGAATGCCCAATGAAGTCCAGCCATCCTCTGGCGACTGGTTTGAGATCTTCTCTCTTGAGTTGATTTGGGACACCCTTTGTGTTGGTGGTCCACCTGGCTCCAAGGATACATATGTCCTCTAGAATCTTATCCAGGCCCTTGTCTGTTCTCATCATTCTCCTGTTGAAGGAGTCTAGATCATCTTTCAGTTGAGGTAGCTTTAAGATCTCTCTGATCTTGTCAGGGGTGGTATAAACAATCTTTCCTCTGACCATGGTCCGATATTCATAGAAAGCAGTTCCAGATAGTTTTTGCTTGTCAGTCTGCCACATATTAGCATAGAACTCCTGGATCATATTCCTTCCCACTTTCATTTCAGGATTAGCTAGGACTTCCCTGTTCCTGATTCGAATTTGCTCCTAGAACTCCGGATATTCATCTTCTTTCAGATCGAATCTAACTTCCGGGATCACTGATCTCAGACCCATTATTTTATTATAATGGTCTGAATGTTCTTTATATAAGAACTTCCCTTGATTCCAAAGTGGTTTTGGAAAGATCTCTTTCTTGCCTCTTGGAGTGGGTTGTTTTCCTTTAGGAGCCATGATCTTAGCGATCGCGGATAAACACACCAAACTTAGAGGTTTGCTTGTCCTCAACCAAAAGAAAAGAAAGGAGATAAAGATAAAGATATGATAAAAATATTGATTTGGAAAAGATAAGATAGAAGATATGATAAGAGAGGATATAGTTTAAAACTGAAAAGATATGAAAGATTTTTGAAAAAGATAAATCTAGATTTTGAAAAAGATAATGTGGAGATTTGAAAAAGATATTAGTTGGAAAAAAATTAGATTTGTTTTGAAAATAGGATTTGAAAAGAGTTGGATTGATTTTGCAAAGAGGCTTGGTGCTTATGGATTAAGATACATTTGATATTTTTAAAGTAGGGTTTTTAGAAATTAGGGATTTTAGAAATCAGGGTTCTTAACATGTTTATGCAAGAAATCATGAATTGAAGTATGAAAATCAAGATTAGAATGAAAAAAATATGAAGAAAAATGAGTTTGCCTCCTCCCTGCCATCCTGGCGTTTAAACGCCCAAATGCTGTTCTCCTGGGCGTTCAATGCCCAGTTGTTGCCCTTTTCTGGCGTTGAACGCCAGATTGCTATCCTTACTGGCGTTCAGCGCCCACTGGCTGCCCCTTTTGGACGCTGAACGCCCAGAATGGGCTCTTACTGGCGTTTTCTTGCCAGTGAGCTCTTTTTCTCTGTTTTGTGTGCATATTTCTTCTGTAACCATGTGAACTTATGCAATTGATTCTTTACCTTGTTATCAATGAACTCTATATAAACAAATAAAAATAAAAATAGAAATGGGGCAAATTGCTTAGAGGATTGATGCCCCATGGCTGGGTTGCCTCCCAGCAAGCGCTTCTTTATTGTCTTTAGCTGGACCTTGCTGAGCTTTTAGTCTAGCTTCAGCCTTGAGCACTCTTGCTCAATGTTGCCTTCAAGATAATGCTTGATTCTCTGTCCATTGATAATGAACCTCTTATCAGAATCAATATCTTGAAGCTCCGCATAACCATATGGTGATACACTTGTAATCACGTATGGTCCCCTCCACCGGGATTTCAATTTCCCAGGGAATAGTATGAGTCTAGAGTTGAACAGCAGAACCTTCTGTCCTGGCTCAAAGATTCTAGATGACAGCTTTCTGTCATGCCACTTTTTTTATTTCTCTTTATAAAGCTTGGCATTTTCGAAAGCTGTGAATCTGAATTCCTCTAGCTCATTTAGCTGGAGCAATCTTTTTTCTCCTGCTAATTTGGCATCAAAGTTTAGGAATCTGGTTGCCCAGTAGGCTTTATGTTCTAGTTCCACGGGCAGGTGACATGCCTTACCATACACAAGTTGGTATAGAGAGGTCCCTATAGGGGTCTTGAATGCTGTTCTGTAAGCCCACAGAGCATCATCCAAGCTCCGTGCCCAATCCTTTCTATGGGTACTTACTGTCCGTTCTAGGATTCTTTTTAATTCTCTGTTAGAGACTTCAGCTTGCCCATTAGTTTGTGGAGGATATGGAGTAGCTACCTTATGGCGAATTCCATACCGAACCATGGCAGAGTAAAGCTGTTTATTGCAGAAGTGAGTGCTCCCATCACTGATGAGTACTCTAGGGACACCAAACCTGCTAAAGATATGTTTCTGGAGGAACTTCAGCACTGTTTTAGTATCATTGGTGGGTGTGGCAATGTTCTCAACCCATTTTGATACATAGTCAACTGCCACCAGAATATAAGTGTTTGCGTATGATGGTGGGAAAGGTCCCATGAAGTCAATTCCCCATACGTCAAACAACTCAATTTCCAAGATTCCTTGTTGAGGCATGGCGTAACCATGAGGCAGATTACCAGCTCTTTGGCAACTGTCAAAGTTACGTACAAACTCTCGGGAATCTTTATAGAGTATGGGCCAATAGAAGCCACATTGGAGGACCTTGGTGGCTGTTCGCTCACCTCCGAAATGGCCTCCATATTGAGATCCATGGCAATGCCACAGGATCCTCTGTGCTTCTTCTCTAGGCACACACCTACGAATTATTCCGTCTGCACATCTCTTAAAGAGATAAGGTTCATCCCATAAGTAGTACTTTGCATCCGTAATTAATTTCTTCTTTTGTATCCTGTTGTACTCCTTGGGTATGAACCTTGCAGCTTTATAGTTTGCAATATCGGCAAACCATGGTGTTTCCTGAATGGCAAATAAATGCTCATCCGGAAAGGTCTCAGAGATCTCAAGAGAGGGGGGGCGTCCCTTCTACTGGCTCTATCCGGTACAGATGATCAGCCACTTGGTTTTCTGTCCCTTTTCTGTCTCTTATTTCTATATCAAACTCTTGCAGAAGTAACACCCATCTGATGAGCCTGGGTTTTGAATCCTGCTTTGTGAGTAGATATTTAAGAGCAGCATGATCAGTATACACAATCACTTTTGATCCTACTAAGTATGATCTGAACTTGTCAATGGCGTAAACCACTGCAAGTAATTCTTTTTCTGTGGTTGTGTAATTTTTCTGGGCATCATTTAGAACGCGACTAGCGTAATAAATGATGTGTAGAAGCTTGTCATGCCTCTGTCCTAACACTGCACCAACGGAGTGATCACTGGCATCACACATTAGCTCAAATGGTAATGTCCAGTCTGGTGCAGAAATAACTGGTGCTGTGACCAGCTTAGCTTTCAGCGTTTCAAACGCCTGCAGGCACTCTTTGTCAAACACAAATGGCGTGTCAGCAGCTAGCAGATTGCTTAGAGGTTTTGCGATTTTTGAAAAATCTTTTATAAACCTCCTATAGAATCCTGCATGCCCCAGAAAGCTTCTGATTGCCTTAACATTGGCAGGTGGTGGTAATTTTTTAATTACCTCTATTTTTGCTTGATCCACCTCTATTCCCTTGTTTGAGATTTTATGCCCAAGGACAATCCCTTCAGTTACCATGAAGTGACATTTTTCCCAATTTAAAACTAGGTTGGTCTCTTGGCATCTCTTCAAAACAAGTTTCAGGTGATCAAGACAGGAGCTGAATGAGTCTCCATATACTGAGAAGTCATCCATGAAGACTTCCAGAAATTTTTCCACCATATTAGAGAAAATAGAGAGCATGCATCTCTGGAAGGTTGCAGGCGCATTACACAGCCCAAATGGCATCCTCCTATAAGCAAACACTCCAGATGGACATGTAAATGCTGTTTTCTCTTGATCCTGAGGATCTACTGCAATCTGGTTATAGCTTGAGTAGCCGTCCAAAAAACAGTAATAATCATGACCTGCTAGTCTTTCTAGCATCTGGTCTATGAATGGTAAAGGAAAATGATCCTTTCTGGTGGCTGTATTGAGCTTTCTGTAGTCAATACACATGCGCCACCCTGTAACTGTTCTTGTAGGAACCAGTTCATTTTTTTCATTATGAATCACTATCATGCCTCCCTTTTTTGGGACGACTTGGACAGGGCTCACCCAGGGGCTATCAGAAATAGGATAAATAATCCCAGCCTCTAGTAATTTGGTGACCTCTTTCTGCACCACTTCTTTCATGGCTGGATTTAGCCGCCTCTGTGGTTGAACCCCTGGTTTAGCGTTATCCTCCAATAAGATTTTGTGCATGCATCTAGCTGGGCTTATGCCCTTAAGGTCACCTATGGACCACCCAAGAGCTGTCTTGTGTGTCCTTAGCACTTGAATAAGTGCTTCCTCTTCCTGTGAATTTAAGGCAGAGCTTATGATCACTAGAAAAGTGTTACCTTCTCCCAGAAATGCATATTTCAAGGATGGTGGTAATGGCTTGAGCTCGGGTTTAGGAGGTTTTTCTTCTTCCAGAAGAATTTTCAGAGGCTCTTTCATGTCCTCTGACTCTTCTAAATCAGGCTGAGCATCTTTAAAGATGTTTTCCAACTCTGATTCGAGACTCTCAGCCATGTTGATCTCTTCTACCAAAGCGTCAATAAGATCAACTTTCATGCAGTCTGTTGATGTGTATGGATGCTGCATGGCTTTGACAGCGTTCAACTTAAACTCATCATCATTGACTCTCAGGGTTATTTCCCCCTGTTGGACGTCAATGAGGGATCGTCCAGTTGCTAGGAAGGGTCTTCCTAGAATGAGAGTAGCACTCTTGTGCTCCTCCATTTCTAGGACAACGAAGTCAGTGGGAAAGGCGAATGGCCCAACCCTGACAATCATGTCTTCAATCACGCCTGATGGGTATTTAGTGGAGCCATCAGCAAGTTGAAGACATATCCGGGTTGGTTTAACTTCTTCAGTTAAACCAAGCTTTCTGATAGTGGATGCAGGTATTAAGTTGATGCTTGCCCCGAGATCGTATAAAGCTGTCTTGGTGCAATTATCTTCTAATATGCATGGTATCAGAAAACTCCCAGGGTCTTTAAGCTTTTCAGGAAAGCTCTCCAGAATGACTGCACTGCATTCTTCAGTGAGGAGAACTCTTTCTGTTTCTCTCCAATCCTTTTTATGACTCAAGATCTCTTTCATGAACTTGGCATAAGAAGGTATTTGCTCAAGTACTTCTGCGAATGGAATCTTTATTTCAAGAGTCCTGAGGTAATCTGCAAAGCGAGCAAATTGCTTATCCTGCTCCTCTTTCCGGAGTTTTTGAGGATAAGGTATCTTGGCTTTATATTCCTCAACCTAAGTTGCTGCAAGTTTATTGCCTGCAGAAGTGGTTGAAGAAGCCTTTTTAGAGGGGTTGTTATCAGCATTTGTGTGTGTCTGATCCCTCACTGGCAATTGAGTGCCAGGGTTAGAAACTGGAGTGACGTTAGATGCCAACTCCTTGTCTATTTCTGGCGTCTGAACGCTAGAAATGTGCCCATTTTGGGCATTCAGCGCCAGATCTTGCCCATTTTCGGCGTTCAACGCCAGATCCTTGCCTATTTCTGGCATTGAACGCCAGTCCTGCCTTGTTTCTGGCGTTGAACACCAGTCCTGAGCATGGTCTGGGCGTTCAGCGCCAGCCTTCCACCAAATTTCTGGCGTTTTAGTTCCAAAATTACTTTTCCCTGGGCTCGTACTGTCCTCAGGTGAATTTTGGGTGGTTTACTCATTTCTTAACTTTTTGCTGCCTTGAGGTGGGGTATTTAATGTTTTCCCACTTCTTAGTTGAACTGCTTGGCATTCTTCTGTTATTTGCCTTCATAGCTGCTGCTTTGTTTGCTTAAAATGTTCGTCCATATGTATATTAGCCATCCTTGTCTCTTGTAGTCTATCTCTGAATTCGGCTAACTGCTTTGTTAGAAAGTCCAATTGCTGATTGAATTCAGCAGCTTGTTTTACAGGACTGAGTTCAGCAGTTGCTGTTTTAACCTCTTCTTTCATGGAAGGGTCACTGCTTAGGTACAGATGCTGATTTCTGGCAACTGTATCAATGAGATCTTGAGCCTCTTCAATTGTCTTTCTCATGTGGATAGATCCACCAGCTGAGTAATCTAAAGACATCTGAGCTCCTTCAGCAAGCCCATAATAGAAGATGTCTAACTGAACCCACTCTGAAAACATTTCAGAAGGGCATTTTCGTAGCATCTCTCTGTATCTCTCCCAGGCATTATAAAGAGATTCACTATCTCCTTGTTTAAAGCCTTGGATGTCCAGCCTTAGCTGTGTCATCCATTTTGGGGGAAAGTATTGATTCAAGAATTTTTCTGTCAGCTGTTTCTATGTCCTTATGCTGGCCTTAGGTTGGTTATTCAACCACCTCTTAGCTTGATCTTTTACAGCAAATGGAAACAGTAATAGTCTATAGACATCCTAATCTATTTCTTTATCATGTACTGTGTCAGCAATCTGTAGAAACTGTGCCAGAAACTCTGTAGGTTCTTCCTGTGGAAGACCGGAATACTGGCAACTTTGCTGCACCATGATATTAAGTTGAGGATTCAACTCAAAGCTACTGACTCCAATGGAGGGTATGCAGATGCTACTCCCATATGAAGCAGTAGAGGGGTTAGAATATGACCCCAGAGTCCTCCTGGACTGTTCATTTCCGCTTAGGTCCATGATGGAGAAAGGGTGATGATGTAAAATAGAGAAAATATTTTTATTTATTTATTTATTTATTTATTTATTTTTTGAAAATAAGATAAAGATAAATAAAAAATGGTGAAGATTTTCGAAAAATTGAGAAGAGAGGAAGTGGTTAGGAAATATTATTTTGAAAAAGATATGATTTGGAAAAGATTTTAAATTTTGAAAAAAAAAATCTGAATTTTAGAAATAAATTTTGAAAATTTGTTTTAGAAATAGAGAGAAAAGATATTTTTGAATTTAGTGAGGAAAGAGAAAAAACAATAAAATAGCACAAGATTTAAAATTTTTAGATCTAATGCTCCTAGTTTTCGAAAAATTTGGAGGGAAAACACCAAGGAACACCAAACTTAAAAATTTTAAGATCAAGACACAAGGAAAACTCAAGAACACTTCGAAGACTCACAAGAACACAAGAACATGAAGGAAGAACACCAAACTTAAAATTTTTAGAAAACCAAACTAAAATTTTCAAAAAACACAGAAAAATCAACAAGAAAACACCAAACTTAAAGTTTGGCACAGGATTTAATAGAAAAATTATTTTTGAAAATGATTTTAAAAAAGAAAATAAGGATTCTAAAATTTTAACACGACAATAATAAGAGACTCTAAACCAAAAAGGGAAATTTTCCTAATCTAAGCAACAAAATAAACCGTTAGTTGTCCAAACACGAACAATCCCCGGCAACGGCGCCAAAAACTTAATGCACGAATTGTGAATCACACTTTTCACAACTCGTACCACTAACCAGCAAGTGCACTGGGTCGTCCAAGTAATACCTTACGTGAGTAAGGGTCGAATCCCACGGAGATTGTTGGTTTGAAGCAATCTATGGTTATTTTGCAATTCTTAGTCAGGAAGTCAATTATATTTATCAGTTGAATTGCGAATGAACAAGAGAGCATGGGTTAAAGGTTACTTGTTATGCAGTAATGGAGAATATGTTGGAGTTTTGGAGATGCTTTGTCTTCTGAACCTCTGCTTTCCTTTGTCCTCTGATTCACGCACGCACGTCCTTCTATGGCAAGTTGTGTGTTGGGGCATCACCGTTGTCAATGGTTACATCCCCTCCTCTTGTGAAAATGATCCAAATGCTCTGTCACAGCACGGCTAATTATCTGAGGTTCCCGATCGTGCTGGAATAGGATTCACCCTCCTTTTACGTCTGTCACTACGCCCAGCACTCGCGAGTTTGAAGCTTGTCACAGTCATTCAATCCCTGAATCCTACTCGGAATACCACAGACAAGGTTTAGACTTTCCGGATTCTCATGAATGCCGCCATCAATCTAGCTTATACCACGGAGATTCTGATTAAGGAATCTAAGAGATATTCATTCAATCTGATGTATAACGAAGGTGATTGTCAGACACACGTTCATGGATTGAGGAAGGTGATGAGTGTCACTGATCATCACCTTCTCCATAGTTAGGCGTGAATGGATATCTTAGAATGGAACACGCATGTTTGAATGGAAAACAGAAATACTTGCATTAATTCATTGAGACACAGCAGAGCTCCTCACCCCTAACAATGGAGTTTAAAGACTCATGCCATCAAAGAGTACAAAGTTTAGATCTAAAATGTCATGAGATACAAAATAAGTCTCTAAAAGTTGTTTAAATACTAAATTAGTAGCCTAGGTTTACAAAAAGTGAGTAGACTATGACAGATGGTGCAGAGATCCACTACTGGGGCCAACTTGGTGTGTGCTGGGGCTGAGATTTAAACATTTCACGTGCATAAGGCTGTTTTGGGCGTTCAACTCCAGGTTTGGATCCATTTCTGGCGTTGAACTCCAACTTTTAATCCTTTTCTGGCGCTGGACGCCAGAATTGGGCAGAGAACTGGCGTTGAACGCCAGTTTAAGTCGTCTATCCTTGAGCAAAGTATGGACTATTATATATTTCTGGAAAGCCCTGGATGTCTACTTTCCAACGCAATTGGAAGCGCGCCATTTCGAGTGCAGAGAGGTCAGAATCCAACAGCATCAGCAGTCCTTTTTCAGCCTGAATCAAATTTTTGCTCAGCTCCCTCAATTTCAGCCAGAAAAATACCTGAAATTACAGAAAAACACACAACTCATAATAAAGTCCAGAAATATGAATTTTTCCTAAAAACTAATGAAAATAAACTAAAAACTAACTAAAACATACTAAAAACTATATGAAATTAACCCCAAAAAGCGTATAAAATATCCGCTCATCAGGAACGTTAGTGAAAAAGGTGATTGTCACTAACGTTCTCGAACCCACATTTCCACTTAAACGTTAACACCACTAACGTCCTGAGCTAAAGTCTCTGCCCACTTCACACTCTCTCTGCAAGTAAAACTAAGCCCAATGAAGAAGATAACTGCTTCAAACTCAAGATCCAAAGGCCCATACCCAAGACTTGAAGAGCCAACTAGAAGATCAGAAGAGTAGTATATATAGGAGTAGCTTTGAATTAAAATAGGAGTTAGAAATTATAGGGAGCCTCTTGGCATAGAACTACTCTCTATATTTTACTTTCTCTGCACTTCTAGTTTCATTATGTATTCTCCATCTTTGTTTTCATTTTCCAGAGCTATTTACTTGACGACAAATTCGGTACACTTGCCGAAGGAAATTTGTTATGAGACAAGTTTTCCGTGCATCAAGTTTATGGCGCCGTTTCCGGGGATTGATTGTGCATCAACAATGATTAAATTGGAGGGCAACTAGATTGAACATTTTATTTTTGTTTGATTTAATTTTCTGTTTGAGTAATTTACTTTCAGTTTTAGTTAATTTCTTCCCTTCCCCCTACTTTTTCAATTTTCTTTGTTATTTACAATTCAGTTCACTAACCCACTAACTGTTTGATATATTGCATCACTCACACTAACAGTCATTCTGACAGAAATACTTTCTGCATCTATTTTCCTTGCTTATACTTGTTGGTTGTATGACAGGGAGAAGAAGCAGGGCTTCAACTTCCTTTGATTCTGAACCTGAGAGGACCTTCTTTAGATTAAGGAGGGAAGCAAGAGGAAAAATAGTAGTTGGTGCTGAAGAAGAGAAGGAATACTTTGAACCAAACATGGAAGAAAACATGGAAAACCATCATGAAGAAGAGACTCACAACCATGGCGGAGGAGGTCGAGCAAATCATGCTGGGGAGGATAGAAGAATTTTAGGCTCTTATATCAATCCAAACCCAGAAAACTGCGGAAGTAGCATTCAAAAGCCAACCATCCATGCCAACAATTTTGAACTAAAGCCACAGCTCATCACCCTTGTTCAGAACAACTGTTCGTTCGGAGGAGGTGTCCAAGAAGACCCCAATCAATATGTAACCACCTTCCTGAGAATATGTGAGACAGTGAAGTCTAATGGTATTCATCCTGATGCCTATAGACTGCTCTTATTTCCATTCTCACTCAAGGATAAGGCAACCAAGTGGCTGGAGTCTTTCCCAAAGGAGAGCTTGACAACTTGGGAAGATGTGGTGAACAAATTCTTAGCAAGATTTTACCCCCCTTAACAAATCAGTAGGCTGAGAGATGAGGTCCAAACTTTCAGGCAACAAGATGGTGAGACTCTGTATGAAGCATGGGAGAGGTTTAAAGACCTAACAAGGAAGTGCCCACCAGATATGTTCAATGAATGGGTGCAGCTGCACATTTTCTATGAAGGCCTGTCATATGAATCAAAGAAGGCTGTAGACCATTCATCAGGAGGATCTTTGAACAAGAAGAAGACTATTGAGGAAGCCATAGATGTCATTGAAACAGTAGCAGAGAATGACTATTTCTATGCTTCTGAAAGAGGCAACACGAGAGGAGTGATGGAGCTAAACAATGTAGACGTTCTGTTGGCTCAGAACAAGCTCATTGCCAAGCAGCTGGCTGACCTAACCAAGAAAATGGAGAGAAACCAAGTAGCAGCAATCACCACTTCATCAACAACCCAAGAAGGAGTGAATGAAGAAGCAGAAGGTAGTCAGGAGCAAGCCAACTACATTGGGAATTCACCTAGACAAAACCATGATCCATACTCTAAGACCTATAACCCTGGATGGAGGAATCACCCAAACTTTGGGTGGGAAAATCAACAAGACCAAGGCATAGATCAAAGACGTTCAAATCCCAACAACAATGCAGCCTACCAACATTTCACATCTAGACCATATCAGCACCCACATAACCAACCCTCTCAACACCTTTACCAAGGCCAAAATAACCCTCCCCATCCTTCCACCTCTAATCCCAATCTACCATCATTTGATGACAGACTCTCAAGGATTGAGAATCTACTTGAAGGCATAGGCAAAGAGATTCAAGACAACAAGGCATTCAAGGAGGAAGTGCGAGCCAATTTCAAGAACCAGGGAGACACAATCAAGAGGTTGGAATCCCAAGTGGGGTATCTCTCTTAGCAGATTCCCAAACCTACAGATGGATTCCCAAGTGACACAGAGAAGAATCCGAGAGATGAAACAAAGAAAGTAAGATGGGAAGATTGCAAGATGGTCACTATAAGTGATAAGGAGACTGAGGACAAGCCAAACAAGTCGGCAGAACAACCTGGAGACACCTCAACAGAGAAGGAGGAAAAAGATCACCAAGAACCAGAAATCTCACAACAGGAGCTGCTGAGACTTTATGCACCCTTTCCCCAACTACTCAAGGGTGCTGTTGAGAAGAGAATATACTCATGATTTCTTGACTTGTTTGCATCTCTGAATGTCAACATACCATTCATCAAGACCATCTAACAAATGCCTGCATACATCAAATACATGAAGGAACTGCTCCCTAGGAAAAGCTCACTCAAAGGAGGCCAAACTATAGTAATGAACAAGGAGTGCAGCGCCCTCATTCAACCAGAGTTGCCTATAAAAAGAAAGGACCTAGGGAGTTTTCACATCCCCTGTGCCATAGGAGAAATAATGTTTGATAGAGCATTCTGCGATTTGGGAGCAAGCATCAACTTAATGCCCTTATCCCTGGTGAAGAGGCTGCAGATCAATGAGATAATGCTCACAGATGTAGTCATCAGGCTGGCTAACAAAACTCAAAAACAAGCAATAGGAGTGGTGGAAAATGTGTTGGTAAAGGTTGGGAAATACTTTCTTCCCACAGACTTTGTCATCCTGGACATGGAAGAGAGTCACACTCACCCAATCATATTGGGAAGACCATTCCTAGCTACAGCCAGAGCACTCATAGATGTTGAGCGAGGGGAGCTAATATTGAGGATCCATGATGAACGACTCAGTTTTAATGTCTTCAAACTCTCACAAGAAGCAGACCAAGAGAACAAAGAACCAAGCAAAGATCATAATGAGATACTGAAAGAGGAAGCAAGCATTGAAGCACAACCAGCCCAGCTGGGAAAGCCTTTGCTTGATGAACAAGGAAATAAGCAGTTGTCACAGCTCAAGGAAAAGCTGGAGGAACCTAAACCACCAGAGACATGTGAAGACAACAACAAAATTCCCTTAGAAGAAGAAGCCACAAAGAGCAAGGCAACATCAAAAGGAACAAAGAAGAAGGTACCAAGGAGGTGGAGGAACAAGAAGATCCCTACCGAGGACTTCTCTCCAGGGGATAAAGTAATCTCAGCTTACTTCCCAGATATTCCCCCTTATCTCCCCACTGTACCATCTCAGTTACTTAAGGTCTTCAATATCAACAGAATTCTCTCCTTGGAACATGTAGAGATCATTGATACAACCAATGGATATAAGTCCAATAAGTCCAAGGAGGACTTGAATCACTATCAACCTCCTTGATGAAGAAGAAACGCAAAGCTAGTGACGCTAAAGAAGTGCTTCATGGGAGTCATGGGAGGCTTTATATGCCTTTAATAGTGAATAAGTCAATATTCATGAATTCCAACCCAAACTTGACAAACACTTGGTGAAATCCTTATTATGCAGTATATAGTGAAGAACAAGTTTGGTGTTCAAAGAATGCCAAGAAAGCATGAATGCAACTCAGAGCATGCTAATCTTGGAGCTTTGAACAAAAACTTTTCATCACAGTGCTCCAAACTAAGTTTGGTGTCACCCAAGGTGCCACGAATATGCATATAAGGATACACAGTTC
>NC_029793.2:56187503-56190348 GCF_000816755.2 Arachis ipaensis | reverse complement strand
AGGGGATAAAGTGATCTCAGCTTACTTCCCAGATATCCCCCTGATCTCCCCACTGTACCATCTCAGTTACCTAAGGTCTTCACTATCAACAGAGTTCTCTCCTTGGAACATGTAGAGATCATTGATACAACCAATGGATATAAGTCCAAGGCAAGAGGGGAGGACTTGAATCACTATCAACCTCCTTGATGAAGAAGAAACGCAAAGCTAGTGACGCTAAAGAAGTGCTTCATGGGAGGCAACCCATGTTTTATATGCCTTTAATAGTGAATAAGTCAATATTCATGAATTCCAACCCAAACTTGACAAACACTTGGTGAAATCCTTATTATGCAGTATATAGTGAAGAACAAGTTTGGTGTTCAAAGCATGCCAAGAAAGCATGGATGCAACTCAGAGCATGCTAGTCTTGGAGCTTTGAACAAAACTTTTCATCACAGTGCTCCAAACTAAGTTTGGTGTCACCCCAGGGTGCCACGAATATGCATATAAGGACGCACAGTTAGTTAGTTAGTTGGTGTTCATGAATAAACAACCTAATCCTTTTTCTTTACTATACTAGCCGTAAAGTTTAATTTTTATGATATTGATTTTTCTTATTTTATTTTTATAGGGAAAAAGAGAGGATCATTGAAGGGGATTGATTGGACAATTAAATGAAAAAGGTTCGGCCACTCCATGAAGAGAAACTACACCCTTGTCTCAAGAAGGAATGCATTGGAAATTGTTGCAACATTGAAAAAAGGAGACCCTTGGAGACCGAACCAATAACCTTCATAAAGTGATGATCCTTGTCCTTTCTCCATGCACAACCCCAACCGTCCATCAAGCAACCATTCCATCAATCCACACCCTCCACTCACTCATAATCTCCCTATATAAATGGGTCCTAGTGCATACTTACCCCTTACATTCAAATTCCCACTCTCCATACTTCACACTTTCGGCATCCAAAACCCCTTCATCACACCTCGTCTTAACCAACCAAATTCCTCATCTATCCTTACCATCCAATCCCCTCACACAGTAACTCAAATTCATGGCATCTTCAAGCTCCAAGAGGCAAAAGAGGAAGGAACCAATGGAGAATATTCCTTTCAATGAGAAGAGATTCAAAACTGCCTTTCATGAACAAGAATTTGAAAGGATCAAGATCAAGAAGATATTGCCTGAGTTAACCTTCCAAATCAATGAAGACGAGTGCCCACAGATTCGGGAGAAAATTGAAAAAGAGGGTGGCAAAGGCTCACTAATCCAGAGGGGAAGATCAATGCAAACCTCATCAAAGAGTTCTACGCAAATGTGGTTAGAGAAGACAAAACCAGGGCCCCAACCTTCAAAAGCTATGTAAGAGGAAAGGAGGTAGACTTCAGCCCAAATGCTATAACAAGAACTCTTCACTTGAAATCACCACATTTTGATGAGCCTAGTTATCATGCAAGGATAAGTAAGAGCCCTGACAATGGTGAGCTCATAGAAATCGTGACTGACATCTGTGTTATAGCAGCTGATTGGGAGAGGTATGCAGATGGAAGACCTCGGTTCATCAAGAGGGGAGACCTTAGCCCGGAAGCCAAAGGGTGGTTTGAACTCATAAGGAGATCCATCCTCCCAGCTGCAAATAATTCAGAGATCAATATTAATTGAGCAACTATGGTACATTGCCTAGTACAGGGTGGAGAAATCAATGTGCATGAACTCATAGCTGAGGGGA
The DNA here is from genome assembly GCF_000816755.2 of Arachis ipaensis. Classification (NCBI taxonomy): domain Eukaryota; kingdom Viridiplantae; phylum Streptophyta; class Magnoliopsida; order Fabales; family Fabaceae; genus Arachis; species Arachis ipaensis. Next base: position 56,188,634 of record NC_029793.2, on the reverse strand, counting down.
TTCAAGAGTCAGCTGAGAAGGCTGATTCGGGTGCCAGGCTTTGGTACCCCAGCACTATTCTCAGACTATGTACAAAGGCTAAGGCGGTCTTCGAGGATAGCAATCCAGACTGGGTGAATCCTGGAAGGCTAGTTACAATCCAACGTCTTGTCTATACTACACCTGCTCAGCAACAATGAAGGCCACAAATAGAGAAGCTAAAAGTGAAACAAGGAGCTCACCAAAAGGAGCCTCATCAAGAAGAATATCAACAAGAAGAGTATCATGACCCAGCCAACTTGAACATGAATCACCTTCTAAGGGCCATTGAAGATCTGGGGATGAGACATATGGAAGGACAAGAGCAAATACTAAACCTTCAGTCCAATTGGATGAGGCAACAAGAAGAGTGGCAGAAACAACAAATGGAGCAGCAACAGGAACAATACTCCCAGCTCACTCAAGCCATCCACCAAGTTACTGAGAGGCAAGAACGTCAAGATAAGCATTTGTAGGAACTCAATCAGCGGCAAATAGAGGCTAGGCACCAATGATTTTAATCTTAAGGCATGTGTCTGTGGTGCTCCTGTGTGAGGGATCTACTTGGATGAATAAGCTCTTAGGGGTACCTTATCACTTGGTAACTTGGGTTAACTAACTCGGGATTATCAGCTGAAAGTCCACTATCAAGAGTAACCTTCACCACAGAGCATTTAGTAATCTAAAGAGGTACTGGACACCAAGGTCTCAAGAAAAGAAAATAAATAAACTATATGCCTGTGGTGTGTATGTATGGGGGAAAGAGACTTGAGGGAGTAAGTCCTTAGGGGTGTCTTAACACCTAGCACCTTGAACCAACTGGTTCGGGAGTGTTGGCTGAAAGCTTATCTTAAAGAGTCGCCCCCTTATAGAGCACTTAGCCTAAGAACACAAATAAGCCCTGAAATAACAATAAAAGGATCAATGAATAAAAGTCTCATGGGATGCAATCACAGTGAGTATTCTAGGACATGATAAAGGTCTGAAAGCCAGGAATGAACCTAAGTTGCTATGCATGAAACCACCATAAAACCAGGGACATGACCTCCACAAGAATGACTCATTTCTCTTGGCATTCCATTCATCAGTCTCTTGTTCCAGTACTTGCTTAGG
>NC_029793.2:56142528-56186913 GCF_000816755.2 Arachis ipaensis | reverse complement strand
GGGGGTAGCCTAAAGGTGTCTATGGTCACGGTTTTTTACAGTGACCAAAAAGGATCTATGGTCACAGTTTTTCGGAAGGGTGGCCTAAAAGGGTTTATGGTCACGGTTTTGGGAGTGATCTAAAGGAGTCTATAGTCATAGTTTTAATCATTTGAGTTTTAATTAATTAAAATTTTTAAGTATTTTTTATTATTTTAAATATTTTTTCTTTTTAAAATTAAAAAGTTTTAATAATTAAAAACTAATAATAATTTTATATAATTTACTTTAAATATTAAAATTTTATATCTAATTTTATAAATATAAAATTAGGTTGAATACTATTAATAATTTTAAATTAAAAAATAATTTAAAACTTTTTAAAATGATTGTAGAATATTAAAATAAAAGATTCATCATATCGTAATTAATTTAAATTATTTGAGTGGTTAATTTTATTTGTTTATTTAAATGCGTATGATAAATTAATTCTTGGTATGTTAGATAAAATAAATTTGTAAAAAATAAAAATATAAGGCTCATTATATATAATATATCAATTTTATTATCTTAATTTTAAAAAATTAAAATAAATCATTTTTCTAACCTTATGCTATAGTGGGAACTGAAGGAAATTGAACCGCGTGAACTTAAGGAAATTGAAACAAACCCCCCCTTCTTTCTTTCCCCAATTCATAACCCTAGCCCCCATTGTCGCCGCCGTCGGAAGCTTGTTGGCGCCGCCGCCGTCCCGAGCTCTAAGGACATCGTCTTTATCTTCCTTGGCTTCTCCGTTCGTCGAAGGTTAGTGGCGTGGCGTCCGCTCTTGGGGTACTGCGCTCGTTAAGATCTCTCCTTACACCTTCTCCGCCGTCGCCATCGGTGTCTCAGTTCTCATTGCTGCTTGGTACGCCGTTTTCCTTTTCCGTTTTAGATTTTGTTAATTTATTTTCCTGATAATCTTCTTTTTGGATTGCGAAGGGGGAATTACGTGCTGCAATCAAGGCTCCCCGAAGCACTTCCACGAATCTCATTAGGTACGAGCCATATATGAAATAAAATTGTTGCTGAGGCATCTTCTTCTTGTTGCTATTAGCCTTCTGTTGTGCTGATTTCACATGGTTCTTGGCACCTTGAGCTACTGATTTCATGAATCTCGGTGCATTTCAGTTCATTAATTAGTAATGGATTTGAAACTTAATTATAAAACTCGAATAATAATGTTAGTTAAGTTTCAATGTTTTTGGTTTCAATTATGGTCCATTGAGTGAACCCCTTCGATGAGTGAGTTGAATGAAAAAAAAAATACTTGTAAATTGACTTTAATATAAAAATACTAATTTTTGTGTTTGATTCTTAAGACTAAATGATACATTTCTAGCATAAAGCCCGTATCATAGTTCCAACTAAATGATTTTTTATTTTTCAAAGGCTACAATTGAATTTGAATCCAGATCACTAGACCCAAGTTCACTAGACCCAAGTTCTGCAAAAGAAAAAAAAATATATTTAGTGGTTGAAATTTTCATATTGATTGACTTACTTAACTTGTGCTCCATATTCATTACTCAACTGCACTGCATGCATCATCAAAAATATTTTATATTGTGTAGATGGGCCACAGTCACCGTGGATAACATGGCATTCAAATTGGAGATTTCTTATAATAGCCTTCTTACAAATAACTTTATTCTCCAAAACCCAAAAAGAAAAAAACGATTCTTAATATTAGCATTACTTTCAACTTTTAAAATTTTTGTAAGCTTGAAAATATTTTTATATGCACACTCTAATAGATAGTTTACACAAAATAAATAAAGTAATAATAAAATGTTGATTAGTGACTTGTTAAGCTGCGATTTTGTTATAGACTTATGGCACTGAGTGTTTTGAATTTTGAATTTATGACAAGTGATTTGTGATTTGTGATTAGTGATTAGTTATCTTGTTATGCTACTGGATTGATTTAATTTAGAGGTGATTATTTTGACTTTGTTTTGTGTACAGGATAATTTTTTCGTACTGGTAAAGACAACAGAAGTTGCTGCGGTACCGTTTATAACAACTTCATATGGCATCTCAAAATGAAGGAACTAAGCAGTAAGTTTATCTCGTAATTGCCATATATAATAATTTGATAGCACATTTAACTAGGGTAGTAAGCGGATATATGGTAGCTAGATTGTCTCTATAATTGACCTATTAGATCATGTTTAGTAAGTTCAGATATTTGCATTCTTAGGTTTAATCATGTTTTGTCAAAAGATTGGATGGATTTACCAAGATTTGAGAACGAGTACATAGTTGGTGTAAATAATTTTTTAGAGTTTGCCTTCGTAATTGGAAAACCGGTTGGAAAAGAAATCCAATGTCCTTGTGCAAAGTGTGGAAATACTTATTGGCGTGAACGAGAAGACGTACATGAGCATCTTATTTGCTATGGGTTTGTCGAAGGTTATAAACGATGGATTAATCATGGGGATTAATCATGAGCATCTTACCTTGATTACTTGATTTGTTTGATGGGTTGGAAGCTAATAATAGTATTTCGGTATTACCTTGTTTTTTAAGCTTCTATTTTGGTTGCGGTTGTTTCTTTGTGCTGGATTTTTTTCAGTTTTAAGCGACTTCAACAGGGGAGTTGAAGTTCCACTAGTTCCACTATTAAAAACATATAAACATTACCAAATGGCTCAAAACCACATGCAAATGCTCCTTGTTATTTAGTGGTTGAAATTTTCATATTGATTGACTTACTTAACTTGTGCTCCATATTCATTACTCAACTGCACTGCATGCATCATCAAAAATATTTTTGTTCTGTTCTAACTTCTTTATTTCTTTTGCTAGCAGGAGGATATGATGTGAAGAAAATATGTTCAATACAAATATAAGATGGGATGGGTCTTATAATGATTTTGGTTATCTAAATGTATTATTTTGATGTCTTCTTTACATTTTGATAAGAGATTTTATTCGATAATACATGTAATGGATAAATTACACTCTATTTTGATTAGTGTTGTAATGGATATCTACTTTTTAATGAAACTTTTATGATTACATTTATTGAATTTCTCATTCTTCGATTTATTTTGTCATTATCATCATTTTGGAATGTGATTATGCTTTAAAAAAATTTATAAAATAAAACAGGTTACCATAGATAAGTTATGGCCACCGTTTTAAGGAGGGGTGACCATAGATAAGCTATGGCCACGGTGAAAACAGTGACTATAGATAAGGTTATGGTCACTATTTTAATGCGGGGTGACCATAGACGCTATGGTCACGGTAAAAAACCGTGACCATAGATAAGGCTATGGTCACGGTTTAAGGAGGGGTGACCATAGAGGGCTATGGTCACGGCTAAAACTGTGCCCATAGATAAGGCTATGGTCACGGTTTTAGGAGGGGTGACCATAGAGGGCTATGGTCACGGCTAAAACTGTGCCCATAGATAAGGCTATGGTCACGGTTTTTAGGTGGGGTGACCATAGAGGCTATGATCACGGTCAAAATCGTGACCATAGATACCTCTATGGTCACGGTTTTTGGTGGGGTGACCATAGAGGCTATGGTCACGGTTTTGGGAAGGGGTGACCATAGAGGCTATGGTCACGGTCAAAACCGTGACCATAGGTATGGCTATGGTCACGGTTTTAGGTAGAGTGACCATAGATAGGGCTATGGTCACGGTTTTGGGAAGGGGTGACCATAGAGGCTATGGTCACGGCCAAAACCGTGACCATAGATATGGCTATGGTCATGGTTTTTGGTTGAGTGACCATAGAGGCTATGGTCACGGCCAAAACCGTGACCATAGATATGGCTATGGTCACGGTTTTGGGAAGGGGTGACCATAGGGTCACGGCCAAAACCGTGACCATAGATATGGCTATGGTCACGGTTTTGGGAAGGGGTGACCATAGAGGCTATGGTCACGGCCAAAACCGTGACCATAGATATGGCTATGGTCACGGTTTTGGGAAGGGGTGACCATAGAGGCTATGGTCACGGCCAAAACCGTGACCATAGATAAAAAAACCGTGACCATAGGTCAAAAACCGTGACCATAGACCTATGGTCACCCTTTTCACTAGCTATGGTCACGGTTTTTCACCGTGACCATAGACCATTTTTTTTGTAGTGTGTACTTCCCATGACTTGAACTAGAACTTTGATGCACTCTATTGCTTGATTTCAGGACAAAGGAAGCAAGGAAGAACCACGTTAGCAGCCACGTTAATCTAATTAACGTAACTCCTAACGTGGAATGGGAGTAACTTGCAAAGTTAATGAGAAAAGTAATCGCCAATAACGCTCTTGAAGCCATCATTACCCACGTTAAGAGTCACGTTAACTAAGTTAACGTGAACTCTAACGTGGAGAAAAGGAAATGGAGCCAACGTTAGTGACATTTACCTTTGTCACTAACGTTGGACCAAGCTCATAAGTGGCCACGTTAGTTGCCACGTTAACTTAGTTAACGTGGCCTCTAACGTTAAGAAGTAAAGGGGAAGCCAACGTTAGTGACATTCAACTTTGTCACTAACGTTGGCCAAGTCACAATAAGCCACGTTAACTTCCACGTTAACCTAGTTAACGTGGAAGCTAATGTGAAGAAGGAAGGTGATCGCCAACGTTAGTAACACCTAACAATGTCACTAACGTTGGAAGGAGCCCACACAAGCCACAATGAGCCACGTTAACTCCCACGTTAACCTAGTTAACGTGGAAGCTAACGTGAAGAAGGAAGGTGATCGCCAACGTTAGTAACACCTAACAATGTCACTAACGTTGGAAGGAGCCCACACAAGCCACAATGAGCCACGTTAACTCCCACGTTAACTTAGTTAATGTGGAAGCTAACGTGGATAAGGGAATGATGAGCCAACGTTAGTGACACTCAACTTTGTCACTAACGTTGGAGATGGCTAGCATGGACACGTTAGAAGCCACGTTAACCTAGTTAACGTGGACTCTAACGTGAGAAATAGGGGCACATTGGAACGTTAATGACAAAGGTAAGTGTCACTAACGTTCTCGAAGGTTGGCAAGCCTACGTTAAAAGAGCCACGTTAACTAAGTTAACGTGGACTCTAATGTAGGAAAGGGGGAGACTTCTCAACGTTATTGGGAAAGGTAAGTCCCAATAACGTGTGTGAAGGACAAAGAGGCAATGTTAGTAGCAACATTTGTGCCACTAATATTGGAGTTAACGTGGCTCTTACTTTGGTGAGGAACGTTAGTGAAAAAGGTGATTGTCACTAACGTTCTCGAACCCACATTTCCACTTAAACGTTAACACCACTAACGTTCTGAGCTAAAGTCTCTGCCCACTTCACACTTTCTCTCTGCAAGTAAAACTAAGCCCAATGAAGAAGATAACTACTTCAAACTCAAGATCCAAAGGCCCATATCCAAGACTTGAAGAGCCAACTAGAAGATCAGAAGAGTAGTATATATAGGAGTAGCTTTGAATTAAAATGGGAGTTGAAAATTATAGGGAGCCTCTTGGCATAGAACTACTCTCTATATTTTACTTTCTCTGCACTTCTAGTTTCATTATATATTCTCCACCTTTGTTTTCATTTTCCAGAGCTATGAACAACTAAACCCCTTTCATTGGGTTAGGGAGCTCTGTTGTAATTTGATGGATCAATACTAGTTTTCATTATTCTTCTTCTATCTTTTCTCTTGATTTTACTTGAAAGCTTTCGATCTTCATCCAATTGGGTAGTTATCTTGGAAAAGAAGCTATTCAAACTTGGATCTCTTCTGAACCTTGAAAGAGGAATGAAGAGATCATGCTAGAAATGCTTTTTCATGCTGGACCAAATTGGGTTTGGATAGATATGTGACTATAATCCTCTCAATACTTGATTTGGGAAATGCATGTGGTATAATCAGTGACCATACTTCGTCTCTTCTCATGAGCAATTGACCAAGGAATTGGCTATTGATCAAGATTTGAGAGATTAAATTACAAGAAATTGTAATTCGATCACTTAAGATTGCCAAGGAGATCAATGAGTGCATTGATTGAGGAAGAGATGAAAATGAAATTGATCCGCTCCTGAGCCCAATGAACTCCCCATTTCTGATCTTACCCATTCTCTTTAATTTCTATCATTTACTTTTATGAGCAATTACCCCATTCCCATTTAAGATTCTGCAATTTACTTTCCGTCATCTACATTCAGCTCTTTATTTCTAGCATTTACTTTTCTGTTATTTACTTTCCCGCCATTTAATTTTCTGCAATTCTCAACTCAAATTCTGATTCGCTCAACTAGAACATTTCTCTAATTAAAGTTGCTTGATCAATCAATCCCTATGGGATTCGACCTCACCTTATTGTGAGTTTTTACTTGACGACAAATTCGGTACATTTGCCGAAGGAAATTTGTTATGAGACAAGTTTTCCGTGCATCATCTTTAAGATACATTTGGCATGAATGTCTATGAGCGCTCATTTTGGAAATGTTTGTACCTTGAGATATTAAGACTAATCACCTTAATGTTGATTGTTTGGTGCATATAGGACCTTAATGACTGCGAATAGGCATAGTTTAATCGAGCTCCGAACGACGAATCGATGCAAGACACAGCTATCCTCATAGCTGTTATGATCTCCATGGCTATGGCTTTGTGAGATTTGGATGCTGTAAGGAATGAACGCTTGTTTTACTTGTGAGGAATCTGGACATCCAGCTAGGATCTACCCAAGAAAGTTTGTTCGGAATCCAGTACGAACCTAGCAACAAGGTCGAGTGTTTGCTATGACTACTGATGATGCTATGCAATCAGACGCCCTGATCCAAGGTCAGTGTTATGTCAGAAATTAATTTCTAACTGTACTGTATTACTCGGGTGCATCATATTCCTTTATCTCTTTAAGAGTTGCTCGTGAGTTGGGACTAGATTTCTCTGAGTTAAATTTTGATTTAATTGTCCATACACTTGCATCCTAGAATACTTTGACCAGTTTAGTGTGCCTACAAGTACCATTTACTACTAGGAACAGGACTTTTATACATGATTTAATCTGTTTGCCTCTATATGGTTTAGAAGTTATTTTAGGATTAGATTGGTTGTTCAAGTATCATGTTTTCCTTGATTGTTTTGAAAGAACTGCTATTATTCCGTCTGATAGTTTAGATATTAAACCATTTCTGTCTCATACTTTATATCTGAATTCTGTAAGAGTTACATTAGACGGGAGTGATTGTGAGGGGTACGTTCTGTTAGCGGCTAGCTCGAGTGACAGTGAACTAAGCTTAGAACGAATCCGAGTGGTGAAGGAATTTCCTGATATTTTCCCGGACGACATAACTGACTTTCCTCCTCAGCGAGAGATAGAATTCAGTATTGAACTTGTACCTGGAACCGGACCGATTTCCATAGCACCGTACCAGATGTCACCACTGGAACTTGCAGAGTTGAAGAAGCAGTTGGATGAGCTACTTGGAAAGAAATTTATTCGTCCCAGTGCATTACCTTGGGGAGCTCCGGTATTACTAGTAAAGAAGAAGAATGGTGGAATGAGACTTTGCGTAGATTACCGACAGCTAAATAAAGTCACTATCAAGAACAAGTACCCACTTCCACGGATAGATGTTTTGATGGATCAGTTAAAAGGTGCAACTGTGTTCTCGAAGATTGATTTACGATCGGGCTATCACCAGATTCGAGTGAAAGAGTCAGATACACTGAAGACTGCATTTAGAACTTGATATGGTCACTATGAGTATACGGTTATGTCGTTTGGACTAACTAATGCTCCCGCAATTTTCATGGATTACATGAATTGTATTTTTCGTCCGTACCTTGATCAGTTCATAGTAGTTTTCATAGACGATATTCTCATCTATTCGAAGACAGAAAGAGAGCATGAAGAGCATCTAAGGACTGTATTGCAGATACTGAGGACTCGGAAGTTATATCCTAAACTATCAAAGTGCAAATTCTGGACAGAGGACTCGGAAGTTATATCCTAAACTATCAAAGTGCAAATTTTGGACAGAGAGGGTAGCATTATTGGGACATGTTATATCACAGGGAGGAATTGCAGTGGATCCTTCAAAAATTGAAGCAGTAGTGCAATGGGAACCACCTACGACCGTTATAGAAGTTCGGAGTTTCCTCGGACTTGCTGGCTATTACCGGAGGTTCATCAAAGGATTTTCACAGATAGCCTTACCTTTGACTTACCTTACACGAAAGGAAGTTCCATTTATCTGGATGGCTGAGTGTGATAGAAGCTTCAAGATGCTTAAAGAAAAGCTAACAACTGCACCTGTACTAGTACTACCCGATCCGCAGAAACCTTTTGAAGTATACTGTGACGCCTCTCATAAAGGACTTGGATGTGTGCTGATGCAAGACAAAAATATGGTGGCTTATGCTTCCCGGCAGCTGAGACCTTATAAACGAAATTATCCGATGCATAACTTGGAATTGGCTGCAGTAGTGTTTGCTCTGAAGATCTGGAGGCACTATTTGTATGGTGCTCAACTAGAAGTTTTCTCTGACCACAAAAGTTTAAAGTATATCTTTGACCAGAAGGATCTTAATATGCGACAGCAAAGGTGGATGGAGTTCCTAAAGGACTATGATTTTAAGTTAAGTTATCACCCAGGAAAAGTGAATGTGGTGGCAGACGCCTTGAGCAGGAAGAATTTGAGTATCTCTTGGATGATGATAAAGGAAGAGAAGCTACTTGCGGAATTTGAGGACCTTAAGTTGGCTATGACTGAGACGTCAAGTGGAGTCCGTTTGGCGCAGTTGCACATAACACCAGATTTTAAGATTAGTATTCAGCAAGCACAAGCACAGGACTCAGAAATGATGATGATGCTGAGACGGATGAAAGCAGAGGAACCAGAATCTGTAAAACAAGATCATAGCGGTCTATGGAGGTATAAGAATAGGGTTTGTGTGCCTAGCTCTGGAGATTTACGACGAAGGATTCTTACAGAAGCTCATCAAAGTAGATTTTCTATGCATCCTGGAGTAACAAAGATGTATCAGGATTTGAAACAAATGTTCTGGTGGCCGGGCTTAAAGAAAGAGGTAGCTGATTATGTCTCAAAATGTTTAACCTACCAGAAGGTGAAGGTGGAACACCAGAAATCGTTAGGAACCCTACAACCCTTAGAAATACCACAATGGAAATGGGAGCAAATCACTATGGATTTTGTCACGGGATTGCCAAAGACCGCAACAGGACACGATGCCATTCGGGTGATTATGAACAGGTTGACAAAATCGACGCACTTCCTTATGATCCGAGTTGACTGTACTTTAGAAAGGCTGACGCGGATATATATTCAAGGAATCATACGATTGCACGGGATACCTTCGTCAATTGTTTCAGATCGAGATCCGATGTTTACTTCCAGATTCTGGGAAGCTTTTCAAAAAGCATTGGGGACAGAATTGCACATGAGTACAGCATACCATCCTCAGACAAACGGATAATCAGAGCGGACAATCCAGACATTAGAAGACATGCTGAGATCTTGTGTGATGGATAACCAAGGCAGTTGGGATAAATATTTGCCATTGATTGAGTTCGTCTACAACAACAGTTACCAAGAAAGTATCGGGATGGAACCATATGAAGTTCTCTACGGAAGAAGATGTCAGACACCATTATGTTGGAATGACAACAGAGAAGCTAGTTTCTTAGGTCCAGACTTAGTGCAAGAAACTACTGAGAAGATAAAGGGGATTCGTCAGAAGATCCAGACAGCACAGAGCCGTCAAAAGAGCTATGCCGATAATAGACATAGCCCTTTAGAGTTTAGTGAGGGAGACCATGTCTTTCTTAAAGTAACCCCGACTACTGGAATAGGTAGAGCCCTTAAGACTAAAAAGCTTAACCCTCGATACATAGGACCTTTCCAAATACTTAAAAGAGTCGGTCTAGTAGCTTATCAAGTAGCCCTTCCTCCATATCTGTCAAACCTTCATGATATTTTTCATATCTCGCAACTTAAGAAATATATTCCCGACGAGAGTCACGTTTTACAACCAGAGACAGTACAGTTACAAAATAATTTGACATATCAAGCATCACCAGTTCAGATCGTAGAAAGAAGTGATAAGCAGCTGAGAGGCAAGACTGTTCGCTTAGTCAAAGTAGCATGGGGACCAAGAGGAGTAGAAGAGCACACTTGTAAACTGGAAGATAGAATGAAGGCTGATTACCCACGTTTGTTCTCAGGTAACTGAAATTTTGAGGGCAAAATTTTCTTTTAGGAGGGTAGAATGTAACAACCCCGATTTTCGAGTACGCGAGATCTTTTCTGAAAGTACGGATTTCTCTGGAGGATCAGTAAGGGGAGAACCTTGAATATATCATCAAGTATCTCAATCCTCATTGTTATTATGTTATCTTTAAGCTAGAACCTTTTCTAAGGCAAGCTCGATAACGCGGTCACGAAGAACCTAGTTTTTGAACCGTATCGGTTAGGAGTTTTGATTCGGTTTTTCGTAAATAGTCTCAATTTGACAAACTAGACTCGATTTATGAGAGAAGAGAGATAATATGATGATATTATCATTATATTAGTATTAGAAGCTTCTTGAATAATATTATAAGGTTACCTGGTCATTTTTAGTTAAAAATAGAAAATCGGTTTAACCGGGTTCACAGTTTACTGGTGCAGCTTAGCACCAGCACTCTCTGATTACTTTAGCAATGCTAAGGCCTCATTATACATGTTTTATTCTCATAATAAATATGTTACTAGTGTCATTTATGCTAGTAGCTCAGAAAATACAGAAAATAGATGTTTTTACAAGTGTTACAACTCACCCTACACCCCCAAAACCCCCAAGGCTGGCTCATTTCCACTTTGTGGCCGAAAATAGGAAGAGAGAAAAAGAGAGAAAAGTTCTTAGTTCAAAATCTTTAAAGCTTGATTTCTGCTGAACTAAAACTCAAATCAAAATTCCAATTCGACCAAAATGATCCTCTCTTCTTTCTCTACATGATCATATGACTTATCAAGGCTGGAATCAAGGTGAGTTGGCTGCACCATCTCTCTTTTGATTCGGTTTCAAGGAAACATGCTTAAACATGTGTTTTCTTGATGTTCTTCCTTAGGAATCATGCTTAACTTGACTTGAGGGCCAAGAAATGTGAACTTCCAGCAAGTCTAAGGTTAGAAATCAACTCCTAACATGCTGAGGGAGATATGTTTAGTTGAGGATTTTTGGATTTAAAGTTGTTCTTCATGTGATTTAGGAGGAAAAAGTGCTTAAGGACTACCTGAAAGTCTAACTGAATTAGGAGCAGCAAAACTAGGTAGGGTGTCACGAAATTAATCTTGATTATTTGTGTTTGAGTTGTGTGAATTTTGTATGATTTGGCTGTGCTAAAAATTGGTTGCATACATAATTGATTCTTGGTGAAAATTTGGTGAAATTTCGATGAAATTTGATGAAATTCAAGATTTAAAGTTCATGTTCTTGGGGAAGCTGGAAAAACGAAACCCTAGGCTTAAATTGAGATTCAATTTATGTTGAAATCATGTAGAAAAGATGGGGTTTTAGTGGCTGATAATTTTTTCTGAATTTTGGTAAAAATCGGTTGCTGAAAAGATTGAAAAACGGGTAAAAACAAAGAAAGAATCTGAAGAATTTACGAACAACACAAAGAACACTTTGAGTGTGATGAAGAACATTGAAGAACAGGCTTTAGATCCTTAAAAGGGAAAAGAAGTAAAATTTTTGGTGTTTAAGGGGTTATTTGGTAATTTCTGAAAGTTAGGGGGTAAAAGTAGAAATATTAAAAGTTACGGGTGGTAAAAAGTGAATTTTAAAGGTTAAAAGTAAAAGGTAAGTTAATTTTCGAAAATTAATAATAAAATAATAAATAATAATAAAATATTAAACAATAATATTTAATTAAAAATAATATTTTAATAAAAATAATAAAATATTGCGAAAAAGGCAGTTTTCTGTAAAAGGTTTAGAAAGACAATTTTAAGTGCAGAATCTCATAATTACCTTCATAAAACACTTAGGGAGTGGTAAGAACATATTAGTGAGGCAAAGATAAATAAAAGATAAAAAGTTGAAGAAAAGATAAAAATCGAAGAAAAAGTCTGTAAAGTTTTAATGACAGAAAAACAGACAGAGACTAGTGAGTGAACTAGGGCAACATAGTTAGTTTTTGAGTTGCGACTAGAGTTAGGTATTATATGAAAAGTTAAACTGTTTCGGTATAGACTTAATGAACCTATACTTGGGACAGGCTAACTATTCATACCGAAATTTACATAAGCTTTAAATACACATGTTAAACAGAGAAATCAGAGCAGGGTAAAGAGACTAAGAGCAAAAGGCTTATTGAAAAGTTATTTGTTACTTGCGGTGACCTAAGAGATATTATATATATATTTGTTGCTTAATGCAACCCAAGAGATATTAATTATTTGTTTGTTGCTTAATGCAACCCAAGAGATGTTTGTTTATTTATCTGTTGCCCTGAGGCAACCCAAGAGTAATTTTCCGTTCCCAAGAGTATATATTTCCTGCGAGTAGAAAGCAGAGGCTGTCTCAATAGAGCTGCTAATAATTATATGCGCATTTATTTGAACGGAAAATCGTATCCAGGAAATCGTGAACTCGTGACCGGATAAATGTCGGGAATGCAGGTGCTAACCGACACATGAGCTCATGGCCTGTACTAGGACTAGACATGCATCATTCTTGTCTGCGCATCATTCTCTGTTGCATTCTTACTTGTGTGCGATCTATTTCTTTATGTGTGTTTGCTCGAGTGCTATGTCTGAGCTTTATCTTCTTGTATTCTTCTGTTTATGTTCTGTTCTTTGTTTTTCTATCTATTTTTAACTTCTGTTTACTACTTTACTGTATTCTATTATCCATCTGCTAAACGAAAATGAATAAATGAATGTAACTAACAACCCCGACCCTACTAAGAACTCCCCAGTTCTTACCGCTTCTCTCCCTTCCTCCCCCTCAGATGGAGACGGGCGTGATCTTCTATGAGTTCGAGGACCCTTACGTCTACGAGGATCCGGTACATCACAGTTACTTTATTATGGGTTTGGAGCCTCGTATTAGACGATATGCATTACCTAATCAAGCTTTTCAACATCCTTTGTTTAGCCCTCATTTTGACCCCGATGCTCCTTACGACTTTCCCTTATCCTGGTTATATCCTGACGCACCTGGACATCCTTTTCCTGATGATCCCGGACACCCTATACCAGCTCAACCTTTGAATGAGGCGGTACTTGAGCCTATCCTTCCTGACGATCACGAGTTAGCTGGTGACTACGTACCTGTGATACCACCAGAGTGGGATTTTCCCCCTGAGCCGATCCCTGACTTTCCACAGCCTGATGAGCCGGCACTACCGGACGGTGGGACAGCTCCTATATACGCGAACGGACCTGTGCTCACGAATGGTTTGTACATAGTGACAGCATTGTTTCTGGTGGATCTGAGGATATAGTTGTAGTTGCGGATGATGAGGAGGAGGAGGATCTTGAGATAGAGATAGAGCAGGATGAGGAGATGGACGAGCCTCACGGCGATTCTCCGAACGGCCACGTGTAGATATAGTTTGACTGCGGAAGGGGCATTCTTTTGATGACACTCTAGTCGGACATTATCTGATAGTTAGTCTCTCACTTGTGTTAGTACACCCGAGAGCTAGGAGCTATGTAGTGGTTAGGCTAGCCTGGGCGCCAGTTTAGCGGCTTTTTGTATAGGCCAGGCCCTGAGAATGTCATGTATATATTAGCTACGTAGGTTGACGAGGATGTAAACTGACTTAATCTTGTGTAAAAGCTACATGTTTTGGTATAGTGTACATGATGTATATTATCTGCTATATTTCTATATTTCTCTATGCTTGCTTTTATTGCTCTTAGTGTATGCTTGTTTATTTTTAAATTATCATCCGCAGCGAATAAAAAAAAAGTTACTCGTAAAATTAGTAACGTTCTAACAAGGCACACGCTCATATATTAAATAATAGATAATAGTTAGGAAGGACAAGTTAGTAACACTTAGCTTCTTGTATGACCATGGCATACTGGGAGTTGGGTCGTTACATCAAGTGACATAGAAACATAAAATTGTATTAAAAAGAAATTGAAATCAACAATAGTGCATGAACATAAAAGAGAGTAAAATAAAGGAAATGACAAGTAAAACTAGAAGAATAAAGATGTAACAACAAGAAATTAAATGGGAAAACTAAATCAAAACAAGAATTAAAAGTTGGATCCAAGAAGATTTGACCTAAACTACCCTAAATTCTAGAGAGAAAAGAGAGCTTCTCTCTCTAGAATTCTACCTACAACATGATGAAAACTACTCTATGATTGCTCCCCCTATTCCCTTGCAATCCTTGGGTTCAAAAGCATAAGAAATGAGTTGGATTTCTCCCCAACGTTATGCCTTTAAGTGAGTCACGTGACCAACATCACCCGTGTGCATGGATGATGCGTGCTCGTCGCTTGATGATTCTCTGGTCATGCGTCCGCGTGGGTGACGTGTTGATGAACTGAAGATTGATGGTTTAGAATTCACAATAAATTCTCGTTGCAAGTATAGTTTCTAAACCAAGCAGTCATCCTTTTATACAAAAGTTTGGTTGTCACAAGTAACAAAACCCAATAAAAATAATAACCAAAGTATTTAAACCTCGGGTCGTCTTCTTAAGGAATTGCAGGGTGGTATCATTTATTATTGGTTATGTAAAAATTAATATTTTTGGGTTTTTGAAATAGGGAACAAGGAGAATAAATTAGTAATAAATTAAATTAATAATAATAATAACTCTTGGCAAGGTATAAGAAATTGGAGTCCTATCCTAGTTATCCTTATCAGGTGTGATGAGAATTGAATTCTGCTCCCACTTTAATTAACCTCTAACTATGAAGGTAAGTTAAGTGGATGAATCAATTTGATTCCTCAGTTCCTAGTCAATTCCTAAGAAAAGACTAGAGTTATTGGAATTCAAATCAATCAGCAAAGAATTCCAATTTTCAATCAACAAGGAGTTTGATAACTCAAGTGTCTCCAATTTATCAATTCATCAATTAAAACCAAGAATATTAAAAGCTAAATAAAAATCATAAATCCGAAATACCTCAAATTGTATAAATAAAAGAAATCAAATCTAACATGGGAATTCATAAATTAAATTTGGAAAATAAATAAAAGAAGGAACATTGAACCTGAAATTGAGAAATAACAATAAACTGAGAGGAATCCTAATTCCAAAAATCTAAATCCTAAATCCTAAGAGAGAGGAGAGAGCCTCTCTCTCTCTAAAACTACATCTAAATCCTAATAATTGTGAATGTGTATGTCTTGATTTCTAAATGAATGGATTCTCCCACTTTATAGCCTCTAATCTGTGTTTTCTGGGCCGAAAACTGGGCCAGAAACAGCCCAAAAATTGCTGGGGGCAAAATCTGCCACGCTGATTTTCGTCATTGCGACGCGTCCGCGTGGAGCACGCATTCGTGTCGCCTATCTGTATGGCCACTTTGGCAAATTAAATATCAAATCGAAGCCCCGGAGGTTATCTTTCCAACGCAACTAAAACCGCATCATTTGGACCTCTGTAGCTCAAGTTATGATCGATTTAGTGCGAGAGGGTCAGGCTGGACAGCTTAGCAATTTCTTCAACTTCTTGTATTCCTTCCACTTTTGCCTGCTTCCTTTCCATCCTCTAAGTCATTCCTGCCCTGTAATCTCTGAAATTATTTAACGCACATATCACAGCATCGAATGGTATTAAGAGATGATTAATATTAGCAAATATAAGGCCAAAGAAGCATGTTTTCAATCATAGCACAAAATCACGAAGGAAAATGTAAAACATGCGATTTCTATGAATAAGCGTGAGAATAATGGATGAAAAACCACTCAATGTAGCACAATATAAACTATAAAATAGTGGTTTATCACACGTGTGCGTCGCTAGCAAATCTCCTTCTCACGCGTACGCGTGAGTGACGCGTGCGCGTGGCCTTGAGTTCAGCAAATCCCCATTTCTTCATGAATTCTTTATTTTTGCATACTTTTTCTTCATTCCTTCAACCCAATCTTTGCCTTCTAATCTTGAAATCACTTAACAAACATATCAAAGCATCGAATGGAATTAAAGTGAATTAAAATTAGCGATTTAAATCCCTAAAAAGCATGTTTTTATTTTTAAGCAGGTGTTACTTAGGTGGAATCAGAAAGAGTTGGATTATTAGTGATATAAACATAACATTTTCATAAGTTGTGAAAGGAACAAGTGATAGGATTAGATTGAGAGTTGGAGTTGCTTTGTCTTTCTGAAGTAACTCTGGTACTACCGTCTTCTTTGCTTGTGAATGATCTTCTTCTATGGCAGGCTGTAAGTGATCAAAGCCACGCCAATGGTCTTTGATCTCCTTTGCTACAGAATGAACGCCAAGGCCCTTAGTATTCAATCCAATGGAGGATGAAGCGCATAGCAATCCAATCTCTTGGCGATCCTATTCAAAACTCCACAGACAAGGTAGAATCTTTCGAATCAGAGAACGCTGCTTCTTGGATCTAGCCTATACCACAGAAACCTTAATCTCCCTAGAGATCGGCTGAACTGATGTCTCGAGAAGTCCCCAATGAAATCGTGGATTAACCGTCTGAGATATGTAAATCCATAGCTGTTGGTTCATGCTTTCTGGCCAAGTATTCAAACGAACCCAAGTAGATGCGGGTGTTTGTCTGGCACGTTTGTCTTAATGTGATGAACAGAGCCAATTTGTCAGATCGTCCTGTTCATCACGATGAAGATCGGGATATACATCTTAGAAATAGATCAGACACGGATCGAAGAAAAATAAATAGTACTTTTATTAATTCATAGGACTCAGCTGGGCTCCTCCCCTCAACCTAGGAGGTTTAGAAACTCATACTGAAAGTAAGAACACGATGGAGAAAATATGGCAGACCTCCCTTCCAGAGGAGGAGGAAGGTGCCCAAGGTCAAAGATGATGTAAAAGGTGATAAAGATGTCTAAATTACATAAGTTTAATCCCTTAAATAGATGACTAGTAGGGTAAAACAGTCTAATTAGTGCTAAAATATACTTAAGGGGCCTACTTGGTGAGTGTTTGGGCTGAGCTTTAATGAGATCCATGTGCTGTGAGGCTCCTTGGGCGTGGAATGCCAGCTAGGGAGTCCACTCTGGGACTTTGGATGTTGGGCTCTGCTCTTTGGGCGCTGGAAGTCTGGAAGAGTGCAGGTAGCTGGCGTTAGACGCCAGTTTTGGGCCTTCTAATCTGAAGCAAAGTATAGACTATTATAAATTGCTGGAAAGCTCCAGAAGTCAAATTTCTATAGCCGTTGAGAGCACGCCATTTGGACTTCTGTAGCTCTAGAAAAGCTCTTTCGAATGCAAGAAGGTTAGATCTGAACAGCATCTGCAGTGCTTCCTCTGTCTCTGAATCAGACTTCTGCTCCAGCTCCTCAATTTTAGCCAAAAAATATCTGAAATTTCCCAAAAACACAAAAACTCATAGCAGAATCCAAAAATGTGATTTTAACACTAAATCCTATAAAAACTTAATAAAAACTAAATAAAAACTACTAAAAACTATATGAAAGTAATGTCAAAAAGCGTATAAAATATCTGCTCATTAGGGGTCAACCTTAATGAGCCTAACATCAAATTGCCAACCACTACACAACTCTCTCTTACTCTTCAATCCACAAAGAGCTCTAAGTTGACCATCTATTTCAATCAAACCATATTCAAGTGGGAAAGTAAAGCTTAGAGATAAGAATTTTACCCACTTGAATGTTGTGTTGGATGGTGACTTAGGAAGGGATGTCTCC
Organism: Arachis ipaensis; assembly: GCF_000816755.2. Taxonomy (NCBI): domain Eukaryota; kingdom Viridiplantae; phylum Streptophyta; class Magnoliopsida; order Fabales; family Fabaceae; genus Arachis; species Arachis ipaensis. Next base: position 56,169,057 of record NC_029793.2, on the reverse strand, counting down.
AATGGTTTTGCAAGTATCATTCCCTTGTTCTCTTCCTTGACTACCTCCACCTCTTGGCAAGCATTTTCAATGTCAATTCCTTGTTCACCAACTTCTTCTATACATTCCTCAATGCTCAAATCATGTGTTGGAGGTTGTGCTCTAGCCTCCTCAACATCAATTTCAGAACACAATGAGGAAGGTTCAACAATCTCAAATAGCACATTAGTTGGTGTGGAATCAACTTCAATAGTAGGACTTGGTGCTTGCTCAGCTTCTTCCAATCATTCATCATCCATAATATGCCTAGGAGATTGCACATTATCCTCCTCAACATCAAATTCATGCTCAAGGGAAGAAGGTTTAACAACTTCCACAAAATCATCAACAACATTGCTTGGTGTGGAAGTGTCATCAAGCTTGAAATTCACCTCTTATTCAACTTTGCCTAGGTCTTCAACCACTTCTTCTTCTTCAACAATCTTCATCTTTTCTACTTGTTTCACAACACACTCCACTTCCTTGTTCTCATGTTGAGATTCTAAAATCTACTTCATGCTCCTCTCTTCGGTTGATTTTCCACATTCATCCGTGGAATTGCTTTGCTTGTTGCATGAGTCCCATAAGTCCAAGGTGGCTTTAATCTTGGCAAGGTTAGCCATGATATCTTCATGGCTCTTTTGGGCTTTCTCTTGCTCTTTTTGATGGATGATTGTTTGAAGCCGATCTATTGCTTCCTTGAGATAATCCATTGGCTCTTGTTCCACTTGATTAACATAAGTAGGATCATATTGCTCTTGGATGGGTAGATATGGATATTCTTCCATGGAGGGTTGTGGTGAAAAGGAGAATTCATATTGTGGTTGAAATTTCTCATACATGGGAGGTGGTTCCTCTTAGTAATGGTATGGAGGTGGTGGTTCTTGAGGGGATTGGTGTTGGAATGGTGGTGGTTCTAAGTATTGTTCATATGGCACATGAGGTGGTTGGTATGGTGGATATGGATTGGGATCATATGGAGGTGTTTGGTGGTATGAGACTTGTGAGTATGGTGGTTGAGGACTATATTGAGGAGGGGGTTCATAGGCATATAGTGGGGGTTGTTGGTAATCACAAGGAAGTCCACCATAGCCATTGGATTTGTATTCGTTATGGAATGGCTCTTGCTCATAGCACATTTGGGAAGGTTGTTGCCAAGAAGGGTGATCAAATCCTTAAGGCTCTTCCCATCTTTGATTGTTCCATCCTTGATGCATGTTGCCATTGTAATTTCCATCTCCTACAACATAGTTGTAACCACACTCATAGACAAAGTGATGAGAATTCATAATAGCAAAAGAAAAAAAAATAAAAACTAATAAGAAACAAGAGAAACAAATTCTACAACTAGCAAATAAAGCAAAAATCAAACTATTCACAATATTCACATATGAACAATATCCAATAACATAACACCATTGCAATTACCCAGCAACGGCACCAAAAATTTGATAGTGAAAGATTTATACTGGTTCGAAATTTAGCAAAATAATTTTGTTGTGAGCATAGCCCAAACCGATAATCGATCCTCACATCAAATTTTAATGTTTATGGTTGTCACAAGTACAAACCCCAATAAAAATTAATCAAAGTATTTAAACCTCGGGTCGTCTCATAAGAAATTTCAATGAAGTGCTCAATTATTGGCTATGAAGGGGCAAAGGGGGTTTGGTATGCAATTGACAAGAAAAGTAAATAATAAGAAAGTAAATGACAAGAACAAATAAAGACAGGGAAAGAACTCTTAGCTAGGCATAGGAATTGAGATCACCATCCTTGTCTACAAACTATATATTGACAATTATGAGAGACCAACCCATTTAGTCTACCTCTATGCTTGAAGTACATACAATATCTACTTCAAGATTGAAGTACGTCAAATAGGATTGATCAACATCAATCCATAAGTCCTAACCTAGCTATTAATTGACTTAGTAGTAGGCTATTATCAATGGTTATCAAATTGACCACTAAGGATTCTCAAATCACCAAATCAATGAGACCCAATGACTCAAGGTCACTCAATTTCCTTAGCCTAGGCTAAGAGTAAAGAAAACTACTCTACAACTAGTGAAAATATTTCATCAAACACCTAGAGTGCAAGAAAAGTAAACTTCACAAAATGGCAAGAATTAATGAAAACTATAACTAACAAAAGCAAGAAATCAACAATAGCAAGTGAGGTAAACATCAAGAGACATAGAAATATAAAATTGCATTAAAAAGAAATTAAAATCAACAAGAGTGCATGAACATAAAAGAGAGTAAAATAAAGGAAATGACAAGTAAAACTAGAAGAATAAAGATGTAACAACAAGAAATTAAAAGGGAAAACTAAATCAAAGCAAGAATTAAAAATTGGATCCAAGAAGATTTGACCTAAACTACCCTAAATTCTAGAGAGAAGGGAGAGCTTCTATCTCTAGAATTCTACCTACAACATGATGAAGACTACTCTATGATTGCTCCCCCATTCCCATGCAATCCGTGGGTTTAAAAGTATCAGAAATGAGTTGGATTTGGGCCTTCTTGAGCTCAAAAATCACCCCCAGCGTTTTGCCTTTAAGTGAGTCATGTGACCAACATCACGCGTGCGCGTCGCTTGATGATTCTCTGGTCATGCGTGCACGTGGGTGACGCGTGCGCATCGCTGGCAAATCTCCTTCTCACGCGTACGTGTGAGTGACGCGTGCACGTGGCCTTGAGTTCAGCAAATCCCCATTTCTTCATGTATTCTCCTTTTTTTCATACTTTTTCTTCATTCCTTTAACTCCATCTTTGTCTTCTAATCCTGAAATCACTTAACAAACATATCAAGGCATCGAATGGAATTAAAGTGAATTAAAATTAGCGATTTAAAGCCCTAAAAATCATGTTTTTACTTTTAAGCACAAATTAGGAGAAATTCACAAAACTATGCTATTTCTTGAGGTGGGAAGGGGAGGCTGAGCCTCGGGAGGGGTTCTCTAAGTCAGAAATTCTCCTCCATGTTAATGTATTTTTCTACCTACTCTTGTACTTCGTACAAGGAAGCCGGGTGTCACTTGGATATGGATTGAGAAAACGACCCTTCTTTAAGGCCATTAACCAATCCCATTATCACTACCTCAGTAGGTAGGTTTTGAATCTCCAATAATGCTTTGTTAAATCTTTGCATGTAATCGCGAAGTGTATCCCCGACCTCTTGCTTAACACCGAGCAAGCTCGGGGCGTGCTTTACCTTATCCTTCTGAATTGAGAATCTCGTAAGAAACTTCCTTGTCAGGTCATCAAAACAAGTCACCGACCTGTGGGGTAAGTTATCAAACCACTTCATCGCGGCTTTGGTCAGGGTCGTCGGAAATGCCTTACAGTGAGAAGCATCAGAGCAGTCGGTCAAGTACATCTGACTTTTAAAGTTACTAAGTGGTGCCTCGGGTTGGTTATTCCGTCATAGAGATCCATATCGGGGGGGTTATAATTTCTTGGAACCTTGGCCCGTATGATCTCTTCTACAAACGGATCTTCACTCCCTATAGGACTTTCATCCCGATCTACTCGATCGCCCTGTCTTCGGAGGTAAGCTTCCAATCTTAAGAGCTTTTCTTCCAGCCCTTTTCGTCGTCCTACCTCTCTTTGATGTTCCTGTTTTGCTTCCCATTGGCGTTTAGCTTCTTGTCCGAGTTGTTCTAGCCGTCCACCGTGGCCGTGGACTAGTCCTAATATCTCCGTTGGATGGGGAGGGTCTTCATCTTCCGTCGGATGCACCTTTGATTGTATTTCCCTCGGTTGGGGTTTCCTAATGTCCCTTCTCCGTGAGGAACATGAGTTCTTTCCCGTGGTGGAGGTATCGCGAGAACGAGGCCATCCTGATGAGGCTTAGGTTCTGATTCATAATAGTTGTTTGCCATTTTTAAGGGTCGAATTCCAGGTCCCTGAAAATGACGCCAATGTTCCGATGGTTACCTGAAACATTGATTTTTGCTTGAGCGTGAGGCCCAGACTCCTATTGAGGCAGTGTTGATGACATGTCATCATGTCATTTTTTTCTATGCTTTTTCATACAAGAAATTGATGATTAGTACTTAAATATTGAATGCTTTTGTACTTAAATGGTATTATTTTTTTGATCTTTTGATTTTATAAACTTTGTAGGAAATAAGAAAAAAAGAAGCAAAAAAGCACAAAATAAGTTAAAAAAGGAGAAAAGAGAAATTTTGGGGCACATTTTGGAGTTTGGGCACGCTTTAGAGCCTTAGGCCACGCTTTTAAAAGCGTGGCCCATGACTAAATCAAGAAAGCGTGCTCTGTTTTCACAATCAGCGCTCATTTGCAAAGAGAGCGCTAAGTTAACTAAAGGAGCATTTTCGGGCAAATTCAAAATTGGAATTGGAGTTTTGCAACCGACGCGCACGCGTACATAATGTCCACGCGTCGATGGAGAATCTGGAAGGAAGCACGCAAACGCGTGGGTGGCGCTAAAGCATGGAATTAACATTTTCCCACCCACACGCAAGCGCATAGGACGCGCATGCTTGGGGTAGCGTTCATTGCGCGAACGCTACGTTCTCAAGGGGAACGCTGCAAGGGACGCGCACGTGTACATGATGCGCATGGCTCGATGTGACAGATTGCCAAAGCATGCGTAAGCGTGAGGGACACGTACGCATAAAAGGCCCAAAACGCAAAAAGGACGCGCATGTGTGCAGGACGCGTATGCGTGGGTGAATGAACGCTGCGCTCAATTTGAAAATGCTCCGTTCTCCTAGAAGTGAATTTCTGCTCAAATGAAATCTGATTCCAAGCCTAATTGAAACTCCAAAGCAAGCAGAGTTCATTGACATCACTCAAAGGCACAAGAAACAGTTAGAGTAGGAATTTCTTTTGAGTTGTAATTTGTTTTCAATTTCAATTTCATTTGTAATTTAGGAATGCCTATAAAAAGGCTTTAGTCCACAGTTAGGAAAGAGAGCGCTGGAGTAGGCTGCAGTAGTAGTAGGCAGCAGTAGGAGTAGGAGTAGGAGTAGAATAGAAGGCTCTCTTGAAATACTTTTACTTTTCTGCACTTTTACATTTCAGTATTGGATTCAATTTGGCTTATGCAATTTCAGTTTTTGATAATTCTCTTCTGCAAATTTTCCTTTCTGCAATTTTACAATTCAGTTTACATTGAGCTTGATTTACCTTCCTGCAATTCTGTTCCTCTGTAATTTTACATTTGAGTTTGCTGTGAGCTTGATTTACATTTCAATGCAATTTAAATTTCCCTGCACCCAATTTCCTTTAGAGTTGATGCAATTTACGTTTCTTGCTCTTTAAGTTTCTGCAAATCTACATTCTGCACTTTACATTCTCTACAATTTACTTTCTGTCGCTTCATTTTCACCTAATTCCCCAGTGTTAGCTTGACTAAACTAATCACCTCACTAAAGTTTCTTGATCCATCAATCCCTGTGGGATCGACCTCACTCTCGTGAGTTATTACTACTTGATGTGACCCGGTACACTTGCCAGTAAGTTTTTGGCGCCGTTGCCAGGGATTAATTTAGATCGACAATGATTAAGTGGGTGATAAGTTTAGATTAAGCATTTTCTTTGTTTTTGTTCTTTTAATTTTCTGTTTTAGGCTGATACTAAGGTGTTTGAGTTATTGCCTCACTAAGAAATTCTCATCTGTGACATGAATTTCGATTTTTAATGGTGATTGTGTTTTACAAAATGTAAATGGAGTTCAACTCATCTTTTGATCAAGCAAATTTCATGGGATATTACCCACCATCACAATATGATTCAAGTCATTATCCTAATGGTAGATGGGAATATCACCAAGAAATCACATATTCTGAGCAACCCAATCAATTGAGATATGCTTCAGAGCCACAAGATGAGCAAGACAATTCCATGGGATACTACCCAACACCATAAAATGATTCATGTCATTATGCTAATGGTGGATGGGAGTATCAACAAGGAATGAAAGAGTATGAACAATTAAGTGAAATGAGCTACCTCCTAGAGCCACAAAGTAACCCATATTGTTATGATACTTACTTAAATTATGGCCGGAAAGGGAATTTCAATGATACATATTCTATTCATCAAGAGACATCATCACTCGATTATGCTTTCAATACTTTCATGCAAGATTGCTCCCCAGAACCACAAAATGACCCATATTGTAATGAATTCAATAATTATTCATGTTGTGGGTGGGAGGATCAAAACCAGAGAGTATTTGACAGTTCATACTCCACTTATCAAGAGCCAGCATCACGTGAGCAAACCTTTAATTCAATTATGAAAAATTGTCCATCCTCACCTCTCAGCTTCTCATTTGAAAATTCTTAATCACTTGATTATGCCTTAACACAAAGTTTCCTCCAAGATCCAGACAACTCATTTCACCAACCACAAAATTCATTCCACAATTCACAAAATTCATTCCATACCCCTTAAAACAACTTCACCACAACACATCCATGTCCACAAAATTACTCTCAACCTTCATCTCTTGAGCTAGCAGAGAATGTCCTTCAAAAGTCCAGAGAATTATTGAAAAGACAAGAACAATCCTGGAAAAGGCAAGAAATTCTCTTCAAGAAGATGGATGGGCACTTAAAGCAAATAAGGAGAAACTTAGAACTATCAAACATTGAGGATGAAGACCAATTTGTGGGTAAGGAAACGGAAGAACAAGAAAAAGGGTCCCTGTGTCAAGTGAAATTGCAATGAAGGATAAGGTGGTGAAGGTATATGAGCCAAGAATTTTATATTCACAAAAGCTACTTGAGGTGACAGAGGAACTTGAAGACTAACCCCCAAAGGATTTAATGGAAGATCATGAAAAAGAAAGAGAGGAAGATCATCAAGGGAGTTCACACTCAATTGAAGCAGAGAGCTACATAGATGAAGGGCTCATTGAACCACCAATGCAAGAAGCTTCTGAGAAAGAAAACAATCCAACAATCACACAACCACCAAGTCTTGATATCCAAGAAGTGAAGGCAACTAACAAAAGCACCGAGAAGAGGATTGTGACCAAGATACCAAGGACAACATTCAAGAAAAGGTCAACTACAAACAATCCAACCCCTGATTCAGCAAGCAAGTTCAATCAAGAAAATGACAAAAGAAAGCTTGCTGAGAAGAGGCCAAGACAGGAGATACTGACTGGCTTTTCTCTTTCATTGAGGTCATTCCTATTAACAAACTGGAAGAAGAGGAAGAAAGTAAAGAACAACATGTCAAGCTAATGACACTAAAAGAGCGCTTGTTGGGAGGCAACCCAACCTTAGGTAACATTTCATTTCTTTTCTTTGTTTATTTTCTCTGTCAGTTTTGTTTAATTGCAAATAAAATTGGCATATGGTTACATTCTAAGTTTGGTGTTGCCCTGCAACAATCTGTTTTCAATCCCTCTGGATGATTGCATTAATTCTAAATGGAAGTGTCACACTAAGTGTCTGAGTTTGGTGTGCCACTTAATTTACTATGCAATGAATCCAGCAACACCACTTGTCTGCATAATCATAATGCCTTAGCAGTGTTAGCTTTCTTTTGGTTTGACATTTTTTTATATTCTCTTTGTTTTAGTCATTTCTTTGTTTTTAGTGTTGTCTTTTAGTTTGCTCATTAACTGTTTTTGTTAATACCTCACCAAGAAATCCTTATTTGTGATAGATTTTTCATTTGGTGATTGTATTTAACACATAACAGTTTCATTTGCTTAGTTTTATTTCAAATAAATTGACATGTGATTGTATTCTAAGTTTGGTGTTTCTATGCAACAAAATTTTTTTACAATCTATACTGCATACTTGCATCAATTCCAAGTGAAAGTGTCACACTAAGTTTGGTGTGCCACTTATTATTTATACAATATATCATGCACACCCTCTTATTTTTGCAATCACAATGTCTATATTTTCTGTGCCTTCACTGTTATTTTTCATTTTTCTTGCTTAAACACATGTATTACTAACATTTCATTGTGTAAGACACTCATGATCCATCATAAACCCCATCACCACTGTACCAATTGTTGCTTGAGGATAAACAAATACTCTAAGTTGGTATGGAAAGGGGATGAATGGAAGGAAAAGGACAACAACAGTGAAGATGAACTACAAGGTGATAAAGTTCTTTTTCCTCTTATTTGTTTCCAGTATTTTAAATTGCATGATTGTCTTTATCTTCTCTGTATGCATGTGTGTTGTGAATAATCATAGTTTGATTTCTAAATTGTAACATGTTGTTGTGATATTATGACTACCATCTTGAATTTTGTAAGTTTAAAGCAATAAAGTATCATGATCATAAACAAACAAGGCATTAAAGAAGAACTTAGCATGGGCATACAAGTATTGGAAGGCTAGTATGATTAATTATTGCTCAATTGCATTAGATTTTATTTAATTGAAGTTTTCATCTAGGACATTTTATGAAAGTTTTGAAATCATGAAAACCTTGAAGAAGCAAATGCAATTAAGGCAAGAAAAGTAAAAGGGAAAGAATGAGAAAGCTGAAGGCTCTGAGTACCAATGACAATTCAATTGTTAAGTACTTGTGGTGTTTATGTATCAGGCAAAAAGCTTGAAAACAAAACACTTAGATTCAAGGCTAGGCTCAAGTGCAAAAACACTCCCTCAAAGCTCAAGGCTCTGAGCATCAATGATTAGAGAGTCAAGAAAAGAAACAAATGAGCTTAATGAAGTCCTCTAATTAAATGCTTGTGGTGCTTATGTATCAAGTGGTAATACTTGAAAACAAAGCATTTAGAATCATAGCTTTGTAATCAACTCATGGGGCAAAGCACCCAAAAGGAGAACCTAATAAGAAAATCAAAAGCTTGTTTCAAGGAAGAAATATAAGGAAAAGATTTCCTAAAATGAGCTAGATAGAAGCATCAATCATTTACATTTCTTTTGTGATTGTGGTGTTTATAGAAAACTAGCCAACCATGAACATTAAGTTGCTATTCTTCTTACCTTGGATTGTCAATCTTTATTGCATGATTCTTTTCTTGCTTGTGGACAAGCAATGTTTAAGTTTCGTGTTGTGATGACATGTCATCATGTCATGTTTTTCTATGCTTTTTCATAAAAGAAATTGATGATTAGTGCTTAAATATTGAATGCTTTTGTACTTAAATGGTATATTTCTTTGATCTTTTGATTTTATAAACTTTGTAGGAAATAAGAAGAAAAAGAAGCAAAAAAGCACAAAATAAGTTAAAAAAAGGAGAAAAGAGAAATTCTGGGTCACATTTTGGAGTTTGGGCACACTTTGGAGCCTTAGGCCACGCTTTTAAAAGCATAGCCCATGACTAAATCAAGAAAGCGTGCTCTGTTTTCACAATCAGCGCTCATTTGCAAAGAGAGCACTAAGCTAACTAAAGGAGCATTTTCGGGCAAATTCAAAATTGGAATTGCAATTTTGCAACCGACGCGCATGTGTACATAACGTGCACGCATCGATGGAGAATCTGGAAGGAAGCACGTAAATGCGTGGGTGGCGCTAAAGCATGGTGATGAGCGGATAATTTATACGCTTTGTGGCATTGTTTTTACATAGTTTTTAGTATGATTTAGTTAGTTTTTAGTATATTTTTATTAGTTTTTCAATAAAAATCACATTTCTGGATTTTACTATGAGTTTGTGTGTTTTTCTGTGATTTCGGGTAATTTTTTGCTGAAATTGAGGGACTTGAGCAAAAATCATATTCAGAGGCTGAAGAAGGACTGCAGATGTTGTTGGATTCTGACCTCTCTGGACTCAAAGTGGATTTTCTGGAGCTACAGAACTCTAAATAGCGCGCTCTCAATTGCGTTGGAAAGTAGACATCCAGGGCTTTCCAGCAATATATAATAGTTTATACTTTGCCGGAGTTTAGACGATGCAAATTGGCATTCAACGCCAGTTCCATGTTGCATTCTGGAGTTAAACGCCAGAAACAGGTTGCAAAGTGGAGTTAAACGCCAGAAACAGGTTACAAACTGGCGTTCAACTCCAAGAGAAGCATCTACACATGTAAAGCTCAATGCTCAGCCCAAGCACACACCAAGTGGGCCCCAAAAGTGGATTTATGCATCATTTACTCATTTATGTAAACCCTAGTAACTAGTTTAGTATAAATAGGACTTTTTATTATTGTATTCAAAGTCTTGGTTACTCCGGTTCCCCTCTGGGGCCGAGACCAATGAACTCCATTATCACTTATGTATTTTCAACGGTAGAGTATCTACACACCATAGATTAAGGTGTGGAGCTCTGCTATTCCTCATGAATTAATGCAATGTACTATTATTTTTCTATTCAATTCAAGCTTATTCCTATTCTAAGATGTTCATTCGCACCCAAGAACATGATGAATGTGATGATTATGTGATGCTCATCATCATTCTCACTTACGAATGCATGCCTGACAAACACTTCCGTTCTACATGCAAACAGGCTAGAATGAATATCTCTTAGATATCTAATACAGAGGACCGAGTCCGAGATACTAGAATCTTCGTGGTATAAGTTAGAACCCATGGATGGCCATTCCTGAGATCCGGAAAATCTAAACCTTGTCTGTGGTATTCCGAGTAGGATCTGGGAAGGGACGGCTGTGATGAGCTTCAAACTCGCGAGTGATGGGCGTAGTGACAGACGCAAAAGGATAGTAAATCCTATTCCAGTATGATCGAGAACCGACAGATGATTAGCCATGCAGTGACAGCGCATTGGACATTTTCACAGAGAGGACGGTATGTAGCCATTGACAACGGTGATGCCCAACATACAGCTTGCCATGGAAAGGAGTAGGAATGATTGGATGAAGACAGCAGGAAAGCAGAGGTTCAGGAGGAACGAAAGCATCTCTATACGCTTATCTGAAATTCTCACCAATGAATTACATAAGTATCTCTATCCTAGTTTATATTTTAATTATGTTTTAATTATCAATTCTCTATAACCATTTAAATCCGCCTGACTGAGATTTACAAGTTGACCATAGCTTGCTTCAGGCCGACAATCTCCGTGGGATCGACCCTTACTCACGTAAGGTTTATTACTTGGACGACCCAGTGCTCTTGCTGGTCAGTTGTGCGAAGTTGTGACAAAGTGTGATTCACGTTTGAGAGCACCAAGTCTTTGACGCCATTGTTGATGATCACAATTTCGTGCACCAAGTTTTTGGCGCCGTTGTCGGGGATTGTTCGAGTTTGGACAACTGACGGTTCATCTTGTTGCTCAGATTAGGTAATTTTATTTTATTTTTAAGCTTTTTATTTCTTATTTTCGAAAATAATACAAAAAAAATTTCTTCTTTTTTGTTTTTCCCAAAATAATTTTCGAAAGAACCAAAAAAATTCTTATAAAATCACAAAAAAAGTAAAAATTTTATATTTCTTGTTTGAGTCTAGTGTCAATTTTTAAGTTTGGTGTCTTGCATGTATTTTTTTCTTTTCTTAAAAATTTTCAAAAAAATATGTTCTTGATGTTCATCTTGACATTCAAAGTGTTCTTGGTGTTCATCCTGACATTCAAAGTGTTCTTGCATGCATTAGTTGTTTTGATTCATAATTTCTATGTTTTGTGTCAATTTTGTGTTTTTCTCTTTCATCATTAAAAATTCAAAAATAAAAAAAATATCTTTCCCTTTTTCTCTCATAAATTTTCGAAAATTTGAGTTGACTTTTTCAAAACTTTTTAAAATTTAGTTGTTTCTTATGAGTCAAATCAAATTTTCAATTTAAAAATTCTATCTTTTTCAAATCTTTTCAAAAAAAATTCAAATCTTTCTCATTTTTCTCTTATGATTTTCGAAAATTTCACAATGATTTTCAAAAATCTTTTTTCTTATTTTTGTTTCATATTTTTGAAATTAATGCTAACAATTAATGTGATTGACTCAAAATTTTTAAGTTTGTTACTTATCTAGTAAGAAAGGTTCAATCTTTAAACTATAGAATTATATCTTTTTAGTTTCTTGTTAGTCAAGTAATCAACTTTGATTTCAAAAATCAAATCTTTTTAAATTTCTTTTTCAAATCTTTTTCAAATTAAGTCTCAATCATATCTTTTTCAAAATTAATTTCAAAATCTTTTCTAACATCTTATCTTTTCAAAATTAAATTTCAAATCCTTTTCAACTAATCCTATCTTTTTATTTCAATGATATCTTTTTCAAAACTACCTAACTAACTCTCTCTCTAATTTTCAAAAATCACCTTTCCTCTTTTTCAAAATTTCTTTTTAATTAACCATTTGTTTTAAATTTTAATTTGATTCAATTTTATTTTTCTTTTCAAATTTTTGAATTTTTATTTTAAATTCAATTTAAAAACAAAAATACTTTTATTTTGATTTATTTAATTTTCGAATTCTCTCATCTCTCCTCCCCTTCTGTTTATTTATTCATCTACTAACACCCCTCTTTCACCCAAGAATTCGAACTCATTCCTCTCCCTTGTGTTTGGATTCTTATCTTTTCCTTCCTCCATTCTTCTCATTTTATACTTACAAAAGGAATCTCTATACTGTGACATAGAGGATTCCATATTTTTTTTTCTGTTTTCTTCTTTTTCATATGAGCAGGAACAAGGATAAGAACATTCTTGTTGAAGCTGATCCTGAACCTGAAAGGACTCTGAAGAGGAAGCTAAAGGAAGCTAAAGCACAACTCTGTGGAGAAAATCTGACAGAAATTCTCGAAAAAGAAGGAGACATGGCCGAAAATAATAACAATGCAAGGAAGATGCTTGGTGACTTTACTGCACCAAATTCTAATTTACATGGAAGAAGCATCACAATCCCTGCCATTGGAGCAAATAATTTTGAGCTAAAGACTGAATTAGTTTCTCTGATTCAGCAGAATTGCAACTTTCATTGACTTCCATCAGAAGATCCTTTTTCAGTTCTTAACTGAATTCTTGCAAATCTGTGATACTGTTAAGACCAATGGGGTTGACTCCGAGGTCTACAGGCTTATGCTTTTCCCGTTTGCTGTAAGAGACAGAGCTAGAATATGGTTAGACTCTCAACCTAAAGATAGCCTAAACTCTTGGGATAAGCTGGTCACGGCTTTCTTAGCCAAGTTCTTTCCTCCTCAAAAGCTTAGCAAGCTTAGTGTAAGACCCATAATCTTTGAAAAGTCTTATTATGATCAAGTCTCAAATCATATAGTTATTTATAGCCTTAATTTCGGAAATCATTTTATTAAAGATAATTAAGGCAAGTTGTGATTTATTGAATTTGAGACAAGTTATGATTTATTATCCAATTTTACAACTATTGGATTATTTTCTATATTCAAATTATAAAGTTGGTAGTTGCGAAATAATAAGGATTTCTATATGATTTGGATTAAATAAGTAATATTTTAAATATTAATACTGCTATTTTGGAAAATGAAGAAATTGAGTATATTATTTCTAATTATTTGGTTGGGACATTTTATTGAAAATAATTTATGAAATTGATGAGCAAATAGTATTTTTATACATTATTATTAATGGATTAGAATTTATTTCTAATTACTATAATATCCCTATTTTTATTTGAAATTACCAAAATGCCCCTAACCCTAATTTTGAAAGAGAAACCCTAACCCTAAAAACCCTACCCGGTTCCCCTGACCCGGTACACCTAGAGTACCTAATGCAGCAGCAGCAGCTGCAAGCTGCTTGAAAGAAAGAAAGAAACAGGAGTAGGGAACGAATTGAGAGGGAAGGAAGAAGGAAGGTTCGCCGGCGTGGAGAGGGAAGGGAGCTCACAGTGCCGCCGTCGCCCTCACCGCGTCGCGCCGCCGCGGCAGTCCACGCGTCCTTGTCACCGTCGCGAGCCTCCTTGCCGTCGCCACCATGAAGCCGCCGATCTAGTCCGAGTAAGAGAGAGATCCGAGAGGGGAGGAGGCCAACGCAGCCGCCGAGCCCGTCACTGTGCCGATTCGTCGCGCGAGGAGCTCGTGCCGTCGCCGATCATCCTTGCGCAGCATCAGAGGCAGAACCGCGACCTGAAGAGAGCGCGAGCCATAACCACCGATGGAGAAGGAGGAGCGAGCGCGGAGAAGGTGAAGTCGCCGCTGTCGCCGGCACCTCCATCCCGCGTCACCGCCGAACGCGCCGTGACCTCTGCCGTCGCCAGTCTGGTTTGCTCTGCCGTCGTGCCGTTGAGGAGAAGGCCGTCCAGTCACACCGAACAGGAGAGACAGAGAGATTTGAGGCTGAGCTGGGGGTTCAACCACCATGCCCAACCGTGCTTGCGTCGCCGGCGCCGCCTCGGTTGGAATTGTCGCCGTCAGAAAAGGGTCCAGGCCACCGCTAATGGAGCTAGCCGGAACTGTTCCAAGGTTTTGCCGCTTATTTAGATCCTGCTCTGTTTTGGTTAGTGGCGTTATCATTGTTCTGGCCGCCGGAAAATGTTTGCTACTGGGACTCTGTTGGACTGTGGTGATTGGTTGCTGGTTGGATTGTTTGGGCCTAGGGCCGTGGTTGGAATGAGGTGAACCGATGGTTGATTTCACTTTTGTGTTTCTGGTTTGGAATAAATTATGAAAGACTATTTTGGTTCCACATAGATAAACCGTTTTGAAAGGCTTTTGAGTTTTTGAAAATTGAACCGTTCTTCTTTCCGAAAAGATTTCCGACTTTACTTTCATTGTAAACTGTTGTTTTTGAAAAGAGGCATGAGACGGTTATTAATCACTGGTGCGGTTATCTTCATGTATCCTATTACAATAATTCCCAAAAACCCTCTACTGAGAACCCTTTCGAGGATGATGTTCTCACCCCCCTACATTTTTCCCCTTTCAGGATATGGGCGCAGAAGTTATGAAGAGCTTATTTGATTGTTGTTGTGATGCTCTGTATTGTTTTAGTTATGGTTTATTGTACCCTCGCCTTTATCTTGATATAATATGTAAGAGGGATAGGAATTGTATTGTATTATGTTATTAATATTATTTATATATCTTTATGTATATATATGGATGTACTCTTTATGAGTTTTTGTAAGTTGTATGGTATTTATGGATGTATGTCATCGGATGAAAGTATTTTTGGGAGCGGTATTGCGGTTTAAAGTTTTAAACAGGCTCATACTTTAGTATTAAATAGTATAAGTGTCGTCGTAATGTCCGAGCTATCAGAGTAACGCAGCCGGAAGCGTGAGCTTTGGTAGTTAGGGTATTACACTTAGAGTGGATGTCCAAACCTTCAGACAGAAAGAAGGTGAATCCCTCTATGAAGCTTGGGAGAGATACAAGGAACTGACCAAAAAGTGTCCTTCTGACATGCTTTCAGAATGGACCATCCTGCATATATTCTATGATGGTCTGTCTGAATTATCTAAAATGTCATTGGACCATTCTGTAGGTGGATCCATTTACCTTAAGAAAACGCCTGCAGAAACTCAAGAACTCATTGACATGGTTACAAATAACCAGTTCATGTACACTTCTGAAAGGAATCCTGTGAGTAATGGGATGCCTCTGAGGAAGGAAGTTCTTGAAATTGATACTCTGAATGCCATATTAGCTCAGAATAAAATATTGACTCAGCAAGTCAATATGATCTCTCAGAGTCTAAATGGATTGAAGGAATCATCCAACAGTACTAAAGAGGCATCTTCTGAAGAAGAAGCTTATGATCCTGAGAACCCTGCAATAGCAGAGGTGAATTACATGGGTGAACCCTATGGAAACACCTATAATCCCTTATGGAGAAATCATCCAAATTTCTCATGGAAGGATCAACAAAAGCCTCAACAAGGCTTTAATAATGGTGGAAGAAACATGTTTAGCAATAGCAAACCTTTTCCATCATCCACTCAGCAACAGACAGAGAATTCTGAGCAGAACACATCTAGCATAGCAAATATAGTCTCTGATCTATCTAAGGCCACTGTGAGTTTCATGAATGAAACAAGGTCCTCCATTAGAAATTTGGAGGCACAAATGGGCCAGCTGAGTAAAAGGGTCACTGAAACTCCTCCTAGTACTCTCCCAAGCAATAAAGAAGAAAATCCAAAGAGAGAGTGCAAGGCCATTGATTTGACCATCATGGCCGAACCTACAAGGGAGGAGAAGGATGTGAATCCTAGTGAGGAAGACTTCCTGGGACGTTCAGTGGCCAATAAAGAGTTTTTCTTTGAGGAACCAAAGGAATCTAAGGCTCATCTAGAGACCATAGAGATTCCATAGAACCTCCTTCTGCCCTTCATAAGCTCTGATGAGTATTCTTCTTCTAAAGATAATGAAGACATTACTGAAGAGTAAGTTGCTAAGTACCTTGGTGCAATCATGAAGCTGAATGCCAAATTATTTGGTAATAAGACTTGGAAAGATGAACCTCCCTTGCTCACCAATGAACTGAATGCATTGGATAGGCAGAAATTACCTCAAAAGAAATAGGATCCTGGCAAATTCTTAATACCCTGTACCATAGGCACCATGACTTTTGAGAAGGCTCTGTGTGACCTGGGGTCAGAAATAAACTTAATGCCACTCTCTGTAATGGAGAAACTTGGGATCTTTGAGGTGCAAACTGCCAGAATCTCATTAGAGATGGTAGACAACTCAAGAAAATAGGCTTATGGACAAGTAGAGGATGTGTTAGTAAAGGTTAAAGGCCTTTACATCCCTGCTGATTTCATAATCCTAGACACTGGGAAGGATGAGGATGAATCCATCATCCTTGGAAGACCCTTCCTAGCCACAGCAAGAGCTGTGAATGATGTAGACAGAGGAGAGTTAGTCCTTCAACTGAATGAGGACAACCTTGTGTTTAAAACTCAAGGATCTCCTTCTGTAACCATGGAGAGGAAGCATGAAAAGCTTCTCTCACTGCAGAGTCAACCAAAGCCCCCACAGTCAAACTCTAAGTTTGGTGTTGAGAGGCCACAACCAAACTCTAAGTTTGGTGTTGAACCCCCACATTCAAACTCTAAGTTTGGTGTTGGGAGGTTCCAACAATGCTCTGAACATCTGTGAGGCTCCATGAGAGCTCACTGTCAACCTATTGACATTAAAGAAGCGCTTGTTGGGAGGTAACCCAATGTTATCTAATTATATTTATTTATTTTCTATTATTATTTTATGTTTTCTTTAGGTTGATAATCATGTGAAGTCACAAAAACTAGGCATGTAAAGCTTCTGAGCAACTTTAAATAGATTCTCAGGTTCCCGGGGTGGCGAATGTCAGAATAGATTCCAGGATCCCAAACCTTGCTTTTAAATCCGCCTCCGTCTTAATCTATATTTTTCCAT
Organism: Arachis ipaensis; assembly: GCF_000816755.2. Lineage (NCBI taxonomy): Eukaryota > Viridiplantae > Streptophyta > Magnoliopsida > Fabales > Fabaceae > Arachis > Arachis ipaensis. The sequence goes on along the minus strand of NC_029793.2, from coordinate 56,151,806 downwards.
CCGTGCGGTTTAGAAAGTAGATTCTCACCATGGTGACCAAACGTTTTCTGTGATCCATTCGATTGATCATGATGCCAATCCGTGCACTTCGAGTTGAAGCGTGGAACCTTATTGAACCTTGTGCACCAGCTCTGAGTGCGAGCCATTTCCCTCTTACTCTTAAAGCCGCAGAGAGCTCTAAGCTGGCCATCTGTTTCAAGCAAACCATATTCAAGTGGAAAAATACAGTTAAAGGTTAAGGATTGTACCCACTTGAAGCTTGTATTGGGTGGTAATGGCCTTGGGATAGGTGTTTCCAGTGGTTCTGTAAGTTCTACTCCCTTGTGCTCTTCTGTGAATTTCTTCACTTCCTTGCAGACTTCTTCAAATGCATCCATGTCCTGATCAAAGCCTTCTATGTCTTCCTCGTCACTTAAGTCATAAACGGGAGGTTGAGAGAAATCTACCTCCGCATCATCTTCGTATTCACTTGGGGAAGATTCTTCGATCTCAGAGAATTCAATTGCTGAAGCAAGTTCATTACTGGGAGAACTTGACTTGAGATTATCATCATCAAGAAAACTTGCTTCTTGGATTATTCCATCTAGTTCTTCATAAAATACTTGCTTTGGGAGTTGTGCACTATCCTCCTTAGCATCAATTGTAACGTCCTTGACAGAATTTTCCATAATTCTGGATTCCCATGGGAGTTCAGCTTCTCCTAAGTCTTCAACCAACTCTTCTTCTTTTACAATGACAGCTTCTTCTACTTGTTCCAGTACGAAGTCATGCCCTGTTCTATCCACTGAAGTTTCTAGTATCTCCTTCATACTACGCTCTTCATTAGATTGTCCACATAGGGCTGTGGGAGGTCCTTGAATGTTCGAACGTCTAGAAGATAATTGACTTACTGCTTGCTCCAGTTGATGAAGGGTTGTTTGAAGTTGATCTACTGTTTCCTTGAAGTGAACCTCTGATTCTCGGGGTGATGGACTTGGATGTGGTACATGGGGAAGTGGTGGTGTTTGGGAGTAATTGGATTGGAATTGGGGCAAATGAGGATCATATGGTGGTGAATGGTGAAAAGGAGCTTGTAAGTGTGGTGGTTCGAGGTTACGTTGAGAGGATGGCCTATAAGCACAGGGTGGGGCTTGTTGGTATCTACAAGGTTGTCCACCATGTCTATTGGCTTGGTATGCATTGTAGAATGGTCTTTGTCCATGATATCTTGGAGGGTGTTGTTGCCATCTTTGATTGCTCTGACCTTGATGCATGTTCCTGTTATAACTTTCACTCCTTTCAAAAATATTAGAACCAAACTCAAAGCGAGAGGGGTGAGAATTCGTAGTAGCTAATGGAAATAAAAGGAGAAAATAAAGACAAATAAAAAAGTAAAAGAAAAATATTTACAATAACCAGTAATAAGGCACACGATTGCAGTTCCCCGGCAATGGCGCCATTTTGACGTTAGGTTTTTTTGCTAGTAAAAAATTTTATAAAAATAGTCGCGTTGTAGATATAGTTTCTAAACCAACAGAAATCCTTTCATACAAACGTTTTGGTTGTCACAAGTAACAAACCCCTTAAAAATTGATAACCGAAGTATTTAAACCTCGGGTCGTCTTCTCAAGGAACTGCAGCGAAGTATGTTCTTATTATTGGTTATGAAGATTGTAAATTGGGGTTTTAAAGATGAGGAATAAGTGATTTAAATGGCAAGTAAAATAAATAAATAACTGTAAAATAAACTTTTGGCAAGGTATGAGAAATTGGAAGTCCTATCCTAGTTATCCTTATCAATAATGATGAAGATTGAATCTTAATTCCACCGTGGATCACGCGGTCGCTTCAGTCATGCGTCTGCGTCATATGCGTTTCGCTTAAGGCATGCGATCGCGTCAATCACGCGGTCGCGTCACTGCCATTTCGCGCTGGCATGCGGCCGCGTCGTCCATGCGATCGCGTCACTGCCAGTTTCTCCAAAAACTCTGTTTTGTGCTTTCCTTCAATTTTTGTATGTTTCCTTTCCATCCTTTAAGTCATTCCTGCCTTAGAAGATCTGAAACTACTCAACACACAAATCACGGCATCGAATGGAAATAAAGGGTAATTAAAATAAATTTTTTTACATACATCACATAATAAGGAAGGGAAAGTAAAACCATGCAATTTTCATGAATAAGTGAGTGAAGGATTGAATAAATCACTTAATTTGAGCATAAAATATATCATAAAATATGGGTTTATCAACCTCCCCACACTTAAACAATAGCATGTCCTCATGCTAAATCCAAGATAAAGAGTAAGGTAAGGTTAAAGTGGTGGAATCTCATGCAATGCAATCTATTCTAAATGCAACTACCTAAATGAATCATGCAATTCTAATTTTTTATTCACTTGTATATAAAACTTACATGTAGTTAAATTAATTCACATTCTCAAGGAATCATATATGCATAGCCAAACCTTAGATAATGATAAAGCACTTTTACAATTGAGATGGGAAAGAAAAATATTTTACAAACTTACAAGACAATTAACAATTTAAGCAGAGATATATGTTGATGAGCTATTGAACCCTCATTGGATTTTGTGTTTACTCTCTAGTCACTCAGTGTTTATTGGGTTAATCACTATATTCTTCTTTTTATCCTTACTTTCTATAACTTTGTTCTTCATTTAACCAATCAACAATTATAGAATATAGGTATACAAAAATCATGAGGTCTTTAATTAAGGTTGTAATGGGGCCAAGGTAAAGGTAAGGGTATATGTATAAGGTTAAGTGAGCTAATAAGTGAATCCTTGATTAGTCTAAGATTTCACCTAACATACATACTTTGTAAAGAAAGAATTTATTTACCTATTCACCCAAATTTTCCCACTTTTGATGTTACATGCTCATGCATTAGTTTTAATTTTGTCCCATGTGCATTGCTTTATTTTGCATTTGGAGAATTCTTTTGTATCCCCTTTATTCAAATACTGAAAAATAAAATTTTTTTTAATGCACATGGTAATTCAATTATTTTGATTTCACATGAGCATGCTTCCCAAAATTTTTATTTTGAATTATTTTATTCTTTTTAACTTTCTACCCTTTGTTTTTATCATCCATGTTCCCAATAGGTTTCCCACACTTAAACAATACACACTTTCTATCTTAAGCTAACCAAGGATTCAACTTGGGATTTTTATTTTGTTTTTCTGCTTAAGGCTAGTATTGTGGTTTATAGAATAAGAGGGGATTTAAAGGCTCAAGGGGGCTAAACAAGGGTGATGTAAAAGGTAGGCTAATTTGGGATAAGTGAGCTAGAATCAAACAATGGCCTCAATCACTTTCTTGGTATATATCTATATTCTATAATCGGACATATAGATTAAAACAAAGTAAAGAACACCAGAATAAAAAAGAAGGGCGGAACACACAGGAATAAAAATTATGGTTTGAATATAACCATATAATTAAGCTCAAAACTCACAGGCTGTGTGTTCTCTAACTCAAAAATCATATATCAGTTATATATGTCATGCAAATAAAAATTAAGAGTTCCCATTATTCTCAATGTAAATCATAAGGTGGCTTTAAAGTTTTAGTGTTTCTCCTTGATGAAATGTTGTTAACTAACTAACATGTAATGCTATATATAGGGTGTGTGGATTGTTTTTATTATGTTAAAGTCTCTAGTTTACTTCCTTTTTATATTTTTAATTTAAACTAAGTTATCTTATGCTAAAAAGGGTAAACTATACTAATTAATCCACAATTTCTATAACTAATAAGTTAGAATTGCAACTAAACTAAATGGCTAAAATATGAACTAAAGTGCAACATGCAGAAATACAGTAAAAATACATGAAAATAGCAATGTATAAGTACTGAGAAAATAAAAAAATAAAAAGAAAAATACAGAAAAGTAGCAAAATAAAGTAAAAGAGTCTGTAGTGGTTCACCAAAAAATACGCCAGAGATGGCGACCTCCTCACACATAAAATGAAGCATCGTCCCTGATGCTCACTCAAGTAGGGTGTGAAGGGGTGTCATCACTGGAAGGATGGGTAGCCGGAGTCTCTGTGGTGGTGGTCTGAGGATCTGCCTACTGCAGAGGAGGTGCTGACTGAATAGGAATCTCTGGGTCTGCAGCCTGAATCTGAGGCGGGGCCTCCTGCTATGATGCAGCCTGCTCCGTGCCTGCCTGCGCAGCCTCTCTCTGTGGATGGGTCTCCATCTCGTGATCATCTGTCTCTTCCTCAGATGGCTCTGATCGTGTGTCAGGCTCAGAGGGGATGTCACTGCCAGAACGGATCATCAGCTTCAGGTGCTCATAGCGTCGGTTGCTACGACGCTCAGATCTCTCATATCGGCACCGGTTGCGGCGCTCCATCTGGTCTAGCTGCTGAAATAGGCGGTGTACTAGGTGATAAACTGGCTCTGAGGTAGGTGGAGGTGCAGTGGTGGTAGCAGGGGTTGCTGGGGTAGCTGTAGAGGAAGAGGGGCCAGCACATAGTGTGGCTGTCTCACCAGGAGCTGTGAGGAATGGAGGTCTGTAGCCCAAAGCCAGAAAGTTCCTGCTGTGAGGGATAATCTTCTTGCATTCTGCAGTTGGTGGCTTCTCATCAGCATCCTCCCAAGGCACGTCAGCTCAACAGCTTAGCTGTGTAATCAGATATGGAAAGGGGAGAGTGCCTCGGACGTGGACCCTGGCCATGTAGTACCGGATGAAGCGTGGCAGGTACAGGTCCTTACCCTCCATCACACACCATATGAGGGTGATCATAGCGGCAGGTAGCTCCGTCTCATGGGTACTCGGCATAACAAAGTTGCTCAGGATCTGATGCCATAGCCGAGCCTCATCATTTAAGTAAATCTGCTTGATTCCCTTAGGCATGGTGGTGTTTTGACCCATGACCCATGGAACAGTCGGGTCAAGGGCTGTCTGTGCCTTGACGTCATCCCAGTCAAATTTCATGAAGCGCATGTCCTCCTCAGCCTTTTGATAACCATCTGGCTTATCAGATTTAGGCAGAAGCTTCAAAATATCCTCAATGACCTCTTCAGTGACCAGTATCTGCTTTCCTCTTAAGTTCACTGCATCTAGGGAAGTTATGAAGTAATTGTAGTAAAACTCTCTTACCCAAGAAGCATTGACCTTAGTCAGGTTTCTCTCCAGGAAGAACCAGTCTCTTTGTTTGATCTGATCAGAGGTGTATTGCTGGAGTTCTTCCGGAATTTTCAGAGTTCGCTCCAGGTACAGGTTCCTGGAGGTTGCAAACACCGAATACTTTAACTCGCAGTATTTGTTTGCAAACTTGATGGGATCAGTAGCATGGAGTAGCTGGTCAGCCTTCTCCTGCGGGGTAAAGTGTTTCTCCCGCCAGGAGTCATCATGCATGATGTCCAGGATGGACATAGAGGATTCTCCTCTTTTTCGTTTGCCAATTGTTGCCTTTTCTTTTCCTTTTCTTTGGGTGTCAGACATCCTGAAAAACAGAAATCAAGGATATAATAAAAATAGGAAAACAAGTAGGCAAATAACAAAAGAAGCACATAATGGCAAAAGAGCAGTAGAATGATGAAAATGAGTTAAGTAAATGTGCATTAAGGATTGTATAGGAATTAGAAAACTGAAAAGAAAAATTCACAATCCAAAATGTAAGATCCATAGAATTCATGTTAATTAGGAAAAATTATCATCATGCCTTAGTTAGAAGGTTAAAGAGAATAGTGAAAGAAAAAAAACAGAAGAGATGTTTTAAAAGGTAAGTAGGTTAGGAATGAAAAAGAGGTAAGGAAGTTAAAATCAGTGAGTTAGTAAAAAGAAAGTCAGAGTAAGTGGCATGATGATCATTTTCTAAGTAACAAGCATTCACAATTAGAAGCTACAGTTAACTCATATCCAAACAAGGAAATCAGGTTGATGATGATTCAAATAGATATAGAAATAGCAAAAATTGGAATCTAAACATCAAAAATGCAGATTATGAACCAAAAAATCAAAAAGAATAAGATAGCTAGCCCTGGTATTCATGAATTGGTTTGGTAAAAGCAGAGTAAAGCAGAGTTTAAAGTGCCAAACCAAGACATGAATGGAAACAAAACAGTTTACAGAAAATTGGGCAGCATTCCGGCTAAAATTGGATGTTCCCGGAAAATAAACAGCAACAGAATAGTTCATATAAAATAAAACAAACTGCAATTAGGTATGAACAAGAAAGAACATTCACAATAGCAGCATGAATAGTAAGAACAGCATATGAACAATACTAACATCACAACAACAGCAGAATTGTGAAAATTATAAAGCAAGTAGCATGAACAGCGCAATTAATCAGGCCTAAATTCACTAACCACATCCTAGGCTACCTAACCACCTAGAATCCACTACAACATGCATATCTAACTAGCCTAATTATGAACATAAACAAAAAATTATGGTATTAACTATGAATTGAAAGAAGGGTAGCGTTCGGCAGAACCTGGTAGGCGTATGAATGAAAGTGGGGAAGAGAGATGGTAGGGGATGGTGGTGGTGGCGGCTGACGTGGCTGTTGAGGGTGGTTGGCACGGCGGTGGTGGCTGTTCGGAGGCAGGGGGTTTCGGGTAGGGTAATGGGGGTAGGGTATAAGGGGGAAGGAAGGGAAGGGAGGCGTGGGTGGTGGGTGGAGGCGCGGCGGTGATGGCGGCGCGGTGGGGGTGGTGGTCACGGAGGGGGCAGCGGTGGTGGAGGGAAGAAGAGGAAAGAAGAAGAAGAAAGAGAGGGAAGGAAGAAGGTGGTGGTATTGCGGTGGGGTTTGGGTGGTCGACGATGGGGCGGTGGTCGGTGGTGGTGGCTGGAAGTTGGTGGTGGTTGGTTGTAGAGAAGAGAGGAAGGAGAAGGGGGTTAGGGGGGCACGAATGGGTAGGGTTTCGCGTGGCTGGGTGTTATCGAATTTGAATCCACGCGATCGCGTGGGGAACGCGGTCGCGTGGCTGGGGTGGAATGGGGGTTGACGCGATCGCGTGAGTGATGCGATCGCATGGAATGGGTAAAAGGATGAATGACGCGGTCGCATGAGGCATGCGACCGCGTTGCTGGAAATTGTGCTAAACGCATAATTCCATCGTCGTTTCAGTGCAACTCTCTGTCTCCTTTGAGGTGTTGTGCAATCCATGCGACGCGATCGCGTCGCTCACGCTTTCGCGTGGGATGGGTGTTCTGCAAGTGACGCAATCGTGTCAGAGACGCGACAGCGTGGGTCGTTTTGTGCGAAACGCGCAACAGCCGCATGATTCCAGCCCAACTTTCGGGGCGTTGGATCTTTATGCCGATTTCTAGATCATGAGGCCACGTTAGTGACGCGGACGCGTGGGAAGTGTTTTTCGCAACTGACGCGATCGCATGAGTGATGCGGTCGCGTCGCGCGCCCTTTCTTCTTTTTTTTTTATGCAGGTATGCATTTATGCAGTATGCAATGCGAGTGAATAATATTCAGGTTCAATTGAAAAGGAAATAAAAATAAATAACACGAAATAAAACTATAAAAGAAACGACCATACCATGGTGGGTTGTCTCCCACCTAGCACTTTTAGTTAAAGTCCATAAGTTGGCATTGGATGAGCTTCCTGTTATGGCGGCTTATGTTTAAATTCATCCAGAAATCTCCACCAATGTTTGGAATGCCAATGGCCTCTGGGGTCCCAAACTAGGCATGTAAAGCTTCTGAGCAGCTTTAAATAGATTCTCAGGTTCCCGGGGTGGCGAATGTCAGAATAGATTCCAGGATCCCAAACCTTGCTTTTAAATCCGCCTCCGTCTTGATCTATATTTTTCCATCCGTGCGGTTTAGAAAGTAGATTCTTACCATGGTGACCAAACGTTTTCCGAGATCCATTCGATTGATCATGATGCCAATCCGTGCACTTCGAGTTGAAGCATGGAACCTGCAAGTTCATTACTAGGAGAACTTGACTTGAGATTATCATCATCAAGGAAACTTGCTTCTTGGATTATTCCATCTAGTTCTTCATAAAATACTTGCTTTGGGAGTTGTGCACTATCCTCCTTAGCATCAATTGTAACGTCCTTGACAAAATTTTCCATAATTCTGGATTCCCATGGGAGTTCAGCTTCTCCTAAGTCTTCAACCAACTCTTCTTCTTTTACAATGACAGCTTCTTCTACTTGTTCCAGTACGAAGTCATGCCCTGTTCTGTCCACTGAAGTTTCTAGTATCTCCTTCATACTACGCTCTTCATTAGATTGTCCACATAGGGCTGTGGGAGGTCCTTGAATGTTCGAACGTCTAGAAGATAATTGACTTACTGCTTGCTCCAGTTGATGAAGGGTTGTTTGAAGTTGATCTACTGTTTCCTTGAGGTGAACCTCTAATTCTCGGGGTGATGGACTTGGATGTGGTACATGGGGAAGTGGTGGTGTTTGGGAGTAATTGGATTGGAATTGGGGTAAATGAGGATCATATGGTGGTGAATGGTGAAAAGGAGCTTGTGAGTGTGGTGGTTCGAGGTTACATTGAGAGGATGGCCTATAAGCACAAGGTGGGGCTTGTTGGTATCTACAAGGTTGTCCACCATGTCTATTGGCTTGGTATGCATTGTAGAATGGTCTTTGTCCATGATATCTTGGAGGGTGTTGTTGCCATCTTTGATTGCTCTGACCTTGATGCATGTTCCTGTTATAACTTTCACTCCTTTCAATAATATTAGAACCAAACTCAAAGCGAGAGGGGTGAGAATTCATAGTAGCTAATGGAAATAAAAGGAGAAAATAAAGACAAATAAACAAGTAAAAGAAAAATATTTACAATAACCAGTAATAAGGCACACGATTGCAGTTCCCCGGCAACGGCGCCATTTTGACGTTAGGTTTTTTTGCTAGTAAAAAATTTTATAAAAATAGTCGCGTTGTAGATATAGTTTCTAAACCAACAGAAATCCCTTCGTACAAACGTTTTGGTTGTCACAAGTAACAAACCCCTTAAAAATTGATAACCGAAGTATTTAAACCTCGGGTCGTCTTCTCAAGGAACTGCAGCGAAGTATGTTCTTATTATTGGTTATGAAGATTGTAAATTGGGTTTTGAAGATGAGGAATAAGTAATTTAAATGGCAAGTAAAATAAATAAATAACTGTAAAATAAACTTTTGGCAAGGTATGAGAAATTGGAAGTCCTATCCTAGTTATCCTTATCAATGATGATGAAGATTGAATCTTAATTCCACTTAGTTAGCCTTTACTTAAAGCAAAGAAAGGTCAAGTGACTAATTAGTTTGATCTTCAAATCCTAGTTAATCCCTAAGG
>NC_029793.2:56086827-56142468 GCF_000816755.2 Arachis ipaensis | reverse complement strand
TCTTTTGAATGGATGCATTCCCCCACTTCATAACCTCTGATCTGTGCCTTCTGGACTTGGATTTGGGCCAAAAAGGGCTTCAGAAATCGCTAGGAGCGTTTTCTGTAATTTCTGGTGCGTGGCCTCTGTCACGCGGTCGCGTCATCTGGAGTTTTCCTTATCATGCGGTAGCTTCAGTCATGCGTCCGCATCATACGCGTTTCGCTTAAGGTGCGCGATCGCGTCAATCACGCGGTCGCGTCACTGCCATTTCGAGCTGGCATGCGGCCGCGTCGTCCATGCGATCGCGTCACTGCCAGTTTCTCCAAAAACTCCGTTTTGTGCTTTCCTTCCATTTTTGTATGTTTCCTTTCCATCCTTTAAGTCATTCCTGCCTTAGAAGATATGAAATTACTCAACACACGAATCACGGCATCGAATGCAAATAAAGGGTAATTAAAATAATTATTTTTACATACATCACATAATAAGGAAGGAAAAGTAAAACCATGCAATTTTCATGAATAAGTGAGTGAAGGATTGAATAAATCACTTAATTTGAGCACAAAATATATCATAAAATATGGGTTTATCAAGGGAGGAGCAATAAAGGCAAGGAAGAGACATAGAGGAGCTCAAAAGCACCATTGGTTCTTCAAGAAGAGGAAGACGCCACCCTCACTAAGGTGGACTCATTCCTTAATCTCCTTGTCTCTTTATTTTACTATTTTTTTATTTTTGAGCTTTATGTTTTATCTATGTTTGTGTCTTTACTACATGATCACTAGTGTCTACGTGTCTATACCTTAAAGTTGTGAATGTCCTATGAGTCCATCACCTCTCTTAAATGAAAAGTGTTTTAATTACAAAAGAACAAGAAGTACATGGTTTCGAATTCATCCTTGAAACTAGTTTAATTATTTTAATGTGGTGACAATACTTTTTGTTTTCTGAATGAATGCTTGAACAGTGCATATGTCTTTTGATATTGTTGTTTATGAATGTTAAATATGTTGGCTCCTGAAAGAATGATGAAAAAGGAGACATGTTATTTGATAATATGAAAAATCATAAAATTGATTCTTGAAGCAAGAAAAAGCAATGAAGAACAAAGCTTGCAGAAAAAAAATTGCAAAAAAAAAAGAGGAGAAAAATGCGAAAAAAAAGGAAAAAGGAAAAAGCAAGCAGAAAAAGCCAAAAGCTCTTTAAACCAAGAGGCAAGAACAAAAAGCCAATAGCCCTTAAAACCAAAAGGCAAGGGTAAAAAGGATCCAAGGCTTTGAGCATCAGTGGATAGGAGGGCCCAAACTAGGAGAATCAATAACACTATCTGAATTCTAAGTTCCTATAGATGCCAATCATTCTGAACTTCAAGGGATAAGGTGAGATGCCAAAACTATTCAAGAGGCAAAAAGCTAATAGTCCTGCTCATCTGATTGGAGCTAAGTTTCATTGATATTTTGGAATTTATAGTATATTCTCTTCTTTTTATCCTATTTGATTTTCAGTTGCTTGGGGACAAGCAAAAATTTAAGTTTGGTGTTGTGATGAGCGGATAATTTATACGCTTTTTGGCATTATTTTTACATAGTTTTTAGTATGATTTAATTAGTTTTTAGTATATTTTTATTAGTTTTTCAATAAAAATCACATTTCTGGACTTTACTATGAGTTTGTGTATTTTTCTGTGATTTCAAGTAATTTCTGGCTGAAATTGAGGGACTTGAGCAAAAATCAGATTCAGAGGCTAAAGAAGGACTGCAGATGCTGTTGGATTCTGACCTTCCTACACTCAAAGTGGATTTTCTGGAGCTATAGAACTCCAAATGGCACGCTCTTAATTGCGTTGGAAAGTAGATATCCAGGGCTTTCCAGCAATATATAATAGTCCATACTTTGCCCGAGTTTAGATGATGCAAATTGGCGTTCAACGCCAGTTCCATGTTGCATTCTGGAGTTAAACGCCAGAAACAGGTTGCAAAGTGGAGTTAAACACCAGAAACAGGTTACAAAGTGGAGTTCAACTCCAAGAGAAGCATCTACACGTGTAAAGCTCAATGCTCAGCCTAAGCACACACCAAGTGGGCCCCGGAAGTGGATTTCTGCATCATTTACTCATTTCTGTAAACCCTAGTAACTAGTTTAGTATAAATAGGACTTTTTATTATTGTATTCGAAGTCTTGGTTACTCCAGTTCCCCTCTGGGGCCAAGACCAATGAACTCCATTATCACTTATGTATTTTCAACGGTAGAGTTTCTACACACCATAGATTAAGGTGTGGAGCTCTACTGTTCCTCATGAATTAATGCAAAGTACTATTGTTTTTCTATTCAATTCAAGCTTATTCCTATTCTAAGATGTTCATTCGCACCCAAGAACATGATGAATGTGATGATTATGTGACGCTCATCATCATTCTTACTTACGAACGCGTGCCTGACAAACACTTCCGTTCTACATGCAAACAAGCTAGAATGAATATCTCTTAGATATCTAATACAGAGGACCGAGTCCGAGATACTAGAATCTTCGTGGTATAAGTTAGAACCCATGGATGGCCATTCCTGAGATCCGGAAAGTCTAAACCTTAGCTGTGACGAGCTTCAAACTCGCGAGTGCTGGGCGTAGTGACAGACGCAAAAGGATAGTAAATCATATTCCAGTATGATCGAGAACCGACAGATGATTAGCCATGCAGTGACAGCGCATTGGACCATTTTCACAGAGAGGACGGGATATACCATTGACAACGGTGATGCCCAACATACAACTTGCCATGGAAAGGAGTAGGAATGATTGGATGAAGACAGCAGGAAAGCAGAGGTTCAGGAGGAACGAAAGCATCTCTATACGCTTATCTGAAATTCTCACCATTGAATTACATAGGTATCTCTATCCTAGTTTATATTTTAATTATGTTTTAATTATCAATTCTCTATAACCATTTGAATCCGCCTGACTGAGATTTACAAGGTGACCATAGCTTGCTTCAGGCCGACAATCTCCGTGGGATCGACCCTTACTCACGTAAGGTTTATTACTTGGACGACCCAGTGCACTTGCTGGTCAGTTGTGCGAAGTTGTGACAAAGTGTGATTCACGTTTGAGAGCACCAAGTCTTTGGCGCCATTGTTGATGATCACAATTTCATGCACCACATGGAATTAACATTTTCCCACCCACGCGCAAGCGCACAAGACACGCACGCGTGGGGTAGCGTTCATTGCGCGAACGCTATGTTCTCAAGGGGAACACTGCAAGGGACACGCACGCGTACATGACGCGCATGCGTCGATGTGCCAGATTGCCAAAGCACGCATAAGCGTGAGGGACGCGTACGCGTGGAAGGCCCACAACGCAAAAAGGACGCGAATGTGTGTAGGACGCGTACGCGTGGCTGAATGAACGCTGCGCTCAATTTGAAAACGCTCCCTTCTCCAGGAAGTGAATTTCTGCTCAAATTAAATCTGATTCCGAGCCCAATTGAAACTCCAAAGCAAGCAGAACCCATTGACATCACTCAAAGGCATAAGAAACAGTTAGAGTAGGAATTTTATTTGAGTTGTAATTTGTTTTCAATTTCAATTTTATTTGTAATTTAGGAATGCCTATAAAAAGGCTTTAGTTCACAGTTAGGAAAGAGAGCGCTGGAGTAGGCTGCAGTAGTAGTAGGCAGCAATAGGAGTAGGAGTAGGAGTAGAATAGAAGGCTCTCTTAAAACACTTTTACATTTCAGTATTGAATTCAATTTGGCTTATGCAATTTCAGTTTCTGATAATTCTCTTCTGCAAATTTTTCTTTCTGCAATTTTACAATTCAGTTGACATTGAGCTTGATTTACCTTCTTGCAATTCTGTTCCTCTGTAATTTTACATCTGAGTTTACTGTGAGCTTGATTTACATTTCAATGCAATTTAAATTTTCCTGCACCCAATTTTCTTTACAGTTGATGTAATTTACGTTTCTTTCTCTTTAAGTTTCTGCAAATCTACATTCTGCACTTTACATTCTCTGTAATTTACTTTCTGTCGCTTCATTTTCACCCAATTCCCCACTGTTAGCTTGACTAAACTAATCACCTCACTAAAGTTGCTTGATCCATCAATCCGTGTGGGATCGACCTCACTCTTGTGAGTTATTACTACTTGATGCGACCACGTACACTTGCCGGTGAATTTGTGTGGAATCGTTTTTCCCTCATCAAGTGTCCGTCTTGTTCCAATGACAAGGTGCCGCTGTTTGAGTTCCATGTGAGGAAGTAGGGGTGGTACCTGCAAGAGACTCCATTGTTTAAGTTAGCAAGGGTTTTAGACAGGATTTAGTAGAATAGAACGTGAATATACCTTAGGGGTGTTAGTGTATTTATAGTAAAGATGTTTGACCACCTTTGCTGAAGTAGTTCCACCTTAATTGATGGATAACTATTTCTTTAATTTTGGTAGTTTGTTAGGATCTATCTTTAAAAGAAGATAGAGATAATTAGAGACATTTGAGGATACAATTATTTATTCGAATGAGTAATGTCGGTCTTTATTGCCGTATCCGACCTCATTAAAAAAGTCGAATAATAATAAAAAATACTCTTTTTAGATAGATATTTTTGTGTTTATTGAGTCTGACTCTATATTTTGGCTCAGATTATAAACAGTATTATGTGATGTTATATATCATTCTTGCACTAGGTTCATTATATTTAAATTTCTAATGATTACACCCCAACTCTCTATTGATATTCTTCCTATTATCTTTCCACATGTACCGAAACTACCTAATGTACATAATTTTAAATAGTTTATTCCTCTTTCTTCATTCATTATTGTCATTCGTTGAGTTCATTTTTATTCAAATATTGACAAAAAGAAAAATAGAAGTCGTCTTAATGGTAACGAGTAACGAAACCGCATGCACATATATATAATACATGGGCTGGTATTAATTAGATTTAAATTTATCGGAGACAATATGAAGAAATACAGGAAATAAACATTTAATTAGTCAATATTAATTAATTTTTTTTATAAAATTACTTTTTGTTTTGCTCTTTTTTAGAATATAAAATTTGATATTTAAAATTTAAGATAAAATAATAATTTCAAAAAAGATTAGCTAATATTCACTAAAAAAATACTTGAACTCTAAAAGCATTTATAACCTCGGGCTTGCATTGCTTTGCTTGCCTTCTTTGCAGCGCTCACAGATTGTGTCTAGATACAATGCACCTTTGGATACTTTCTAATAATATAATGCTAATTAATCAAACTCATCGTACGAGATTCAAATTAGATTTAGGAATCTTTTTATTATAAACTGGTACGAATGCTAAGTGATCATGCACACCAAGAACACATTTTAATAAAATAAATAGCCTAGTGCCTACAGCTTCCCTTAGTTTCTTTGTTTTATCGTATTCGTATAGTATGATATGTGTAACATTCTGGTTTTTTGCAATAAATTTGTGTAGCCGAGTTTTACGTTTTGTTCCCGTAATATTTATGATGAATGTTTTTGCAATTTTTAAATAAAATGAATAATAACGTAATATTAATATTATGTTATTATTTAATTTTATTTGACGAATGACGGTCATTTGATATTGAGTCTGAAAGATTATAAAAGCTTGACTTTACTAATGTCATTTACATAGTAATTTACTCAATTTTTATTTTAATTAAGTACCACTACTTGAAATAATCAATTGAGTTTTTACTATGCTCAATTACCTTAATTACTTTTCAAGATATTTAAAAGTTAACTTTGCTGACTCAACAGTTTAAAATCGCGACATGCAGCACTTAATGCGCCACGTGTCGCGATCATGCCTCCTTCCCCTTGATTAAGTGATACTTAGTCACTAATCAAGCTATATAAAAGCACAAAATTCTCTCTCTTTCCTCAAGGAACAGCCAAAGCATGCATCGAGAGAAAAGGGAGAATTTTGGTTGATTTCTAACTTTCTGAGCTTGATTTTTTGAGATCCGTGACCCCACCAAAATTTTGATCTGAGAGAAGTGACCATATCTTCCTCCTCTATGTGGTGACGTGCGTTTAGTTTGGTGGAATGACGAAGTGGAGCTGCCCCTGCCAGGAACCAGTTCAGCCGAACCAAGGTAGGGGAAGAACCACTGAGTTTTCTACATTTTCGCTCTATTTGATAGATCAAAAACCTCCTCCAGTATCTTGTGTGTGTTCTGCACTTTATAGAGGTAGGGTTTGACTTTTTAAATCTGTGATTGCAAGGTGTTGAAATTTTAGCTGAATTACTGCTGAAATTGGTGTTATGATTAGGCCATGTTGTGGAATGTCGAATTGAGATGTTGTTGAATAATTGGCTAAAATTTGAGCTATATAATAGAATATAACTGAGTTCTGTCGATCGGATGTTGATTTTAGATTAAATATAACTAAACATGAATTTTATTGAAATTAATTGAGATTGGTTTTTGAAGAAAATAATTGGTTTGCAAAAAATAAAAAAGGCTTTAAAGTAGAAGACGACTTTGGGAAAAATATGACCCTAATTGAACGAAAAATGTAACGACCCAACTTTCAGTATGCCATGGTCATACAAAAAGTTAAGTATCACCAACTTGTTATTCCTAATTATTAACTATTATTTAATATATGAGCATGTTCCTTGTTAGAGCGTTGCCAATTTTACGAGTAACTTTTTTTTTATATCGTTGCAAGCGATACGAGAATATAAATAAGCATACATTGACAGAAATATAAAGGAAACTTAAAGAAACATAGAGCACAACTAATAATATACATCATGTACACTATCAGAAAAACATCTAGTGTTTATAAAAGATCATGTCAGTTTACATCCTCGTCAACCCGACGTAGCTAATATATATACACGACACTCTCCCAGGGCCTAACCCATATAAAAAGCCGCTAAGCTAGCACCCTGGCTAGCCTAACCACTCTATAGCTTCTAGCTCTCGGGTGTACTAACATAAGTGAGAGACTAACCAAAAGTCAATATCAGACTGGAGTGCCATCAAAAGAATGCTCCTACCACTGCCAAACTATATCTACACGTGGCCGTTTGGTAGATCATCATGTGGCTCATCCATATCTTCATCCTGCTCTATCTCTATCTTTGGTTCCTCTTCCTTCTCCTCGTCAACAACTAGAGCTATAACTTCGGAACCACCAGAGGCACTACTATCACTTTGTACAAATTCATTTGCGAGCACAGGTCCGTTCGCGTGTATAGGGTCTACTCCATCATTCGGTAATGCCGGCTCATTGATAGTGAGAATTTATACTGGTTTAGAATTTAACTAAATAATTTCTTTATGAGCATAGCCCCAAACCGATAATCGATCTTCACATGAAATTTTAATATTATTTTGGTTGTCATAAATACAAACCACAATGAAAATTAACCGAAGTATTCAAACCTCAGGTCGTCTCACAAGAAATTGCAATGAAGTGATTAATTATTGGCTATGAAGAAACAAGGGGGGTTTGATTTGGTATAAAGGACAAGAAAATAAATGGCAAGAAAATAATGGTAACAACTAAAGAAAGCAAGGAATAAAGAGAGACATTCATACCAAGGATTAAGAATCTAGGCTTTCTATCCTAGTCACTAATCATATCAATAATTAACAAGAATTTATCCTATTTCGTCAACTCCAACAATGGAAGAAGGCACAATGTTATCTTCACAATTTTGAGAAAGTCAAATAAGACTAGTTAATCTCGATCCAAAAGTCCTAATCAACTCACTAATTGAATTAGCAAGAGATTAGAGTCAATGGAAACAATATTAACTAACAACTCTAGATCACCAACATAAGTTGGGTATTAATGACTCAAGATTGCCTAATTTTCTTTCCAAACCAAAAATGCTCAAAAAGCTACTCTAACATCCAACCAAGCATTTTATCAAACACTTGGAAGGTATAAAACGAAAGCATGATAAATTGCAAGGAATAATAAAATCTACAACTACCTAATTGCAAGAAAACAATAACAATAACTCAATTAAATAATAAGAAACATAAAACATAAATTGCATTAAAGAAAACCCAAATCCAACAAGATTTCATCAACATAAAAGAGGCATAAAAAGGGAAACTAACCAGAAGAGACTAGGAAATTAAACTACTAAAGCATGAAAATGTAGAAGAAACAAGATGAAAACAAGAAATTAAACCTAGTTCTAAGATGCAATTAACCTAAGTACCCTAATTCTAGAGAGAAGAGGGAGCTTCTCTCTCTAGAAAACTAACCTACATGATGCTATCCTAAAACTAATTACTCCCCCGTATTTTCACTTTAATGAGGTTACGTGCTAGTTGTGACGCGTATGCATGGGTCACGTGTACGCGTTGTCTGGCATTTTCTTCTTACGCGTACGTGTCATGTCACGCATACGCATCGCCTGGACGATGCGTCTCTATGCGTGCGAGTCTGTCACGCGTGCTGTAAAACCCGGTTAATTAGTAAATAATTAACCCACAAATTAGATATTTTTCTCGAAAGTGAGGAATGAGGTTTTTATGGTTTAATGTGGTAGAAAAATTTAAAACGAGAATTTTGACACCAATTTTAAAAAAATCAGCCCAAGATCGGGCCGAACAGGTCAAATCAGGCCAACTAGACCCAAGTTGGGCCCAAGGGCCCAGCCAACTCTCATTTAATGAGAGAGCTCAGCTCTCTCTTCCCTCTTGAACACACACACACACGCCGGAAATTAAAGAAAGGGGGAGGGGGAAGATTGAAACCCTTGCTACTGTTCACCTCAAACGTCCATGGATCATAACTTTTGATCCGGAGCTCTGATTGACGCATTGTTTGCGGTCACACGACCGCGGTGTTGAGCTCTACAAAACCCATAAGCCACATTTTATTCTTCAAAATTCCAGCCTTAAGTTTTGAGTTTCTTGGGTAATAATTTTGAGATTTTGAGCTCTTTTGTGTTATAGGATCAAATTAGCTTGAGGGGAAGGCCTTGATCCTTGGATAAGGTGAGATTCTCAACCCTAAGCTAAAGAATTGGAATTTTGTGATTTAGTGATTGAGTTATTGTGTTTGGGTGTGATATTGTGGCTTAGGCATTGTATATGTGTGTTTTGGAGCTTGATTCGTGGTTTTGGAAAGCTTGGCAATGAGCTTTTGTGGTTGGAAATCTGTTGGTGAGGTTTTGGAGACCTTAAGAGTTGTATTAAAGAGTGTTCCGGGTTAAGCGAGAATCGACCAAGGTATGGTTTTGGTTTTCTGTATCTAAAATGTAACGTGGTTGTGAAAACGTAGGCTAGTGGCCTTAGGATAAGATCTTTGGAGCTATTGATGTGGTTGATGAATGATATATGTTGTGTAGTTATGTATGTATTTGATGGATTATGAAATGTTGATATAATTTTGGGGTGATTTAGATTTGGATTGGATATATGAATTATGATGATAATGGTTGGCAAGCATGTAATGTTATATGTGATGTGCATTAATGTGTTTAATTGATGATCATGTGGAGGCTCTTGTTGATGAGATGGTGGGAATATAAAATTGATATGTGAGAATATATGGTAATTGGTAAATTTGAATGTTGATTGGGATTTGTTGAATTGAAATTTGGTTAAATAATGGACAATTTAGTGGGTCGATGATTGAATGAGTGGATAGAAGTATTTGGTGTTGAATAACTGAGTTTGGCTGGTTTTTGAATGAGTTCGGTAAGTGTATGCTTTACAATGGGGAGTTTATAAATTTTGGTAAAAACAGAATTTTGATGAACTTCAACGGACCATATCTCGAGCTATTGTTTTTGGAATTTGATGATTTTTATATCAATTAAAAGATAATTTCATAAGCTTTAAAATGATTTAAATTTGGTTGAAATCGAAATTTTGTGGAAGGAAATATGATCGTTGGAAGTTCGGGCCAAAAATCTGAATTCTGCAACTTCTGCAGAATTTGTGATTTCTGGTTTGTGTGCGCATACACAGCCCTGTGCGCATGCACACTCCGCGAAATTTTGAGCCTGTGCGCATGCATAGCCCTGTGCACATGCACACGCGGGTATGGAGCTGTTGCTGGGAGCGCTAGCACGCTCTGTGCGCGCACATGGCCAAGGGAGTCTTGCAAGCTGTGCGTATGCACAGACCTGTGCGCACGCACACGTTGGGAATGGCACAATGGTGGTGGCGCTAGCACACGTTGTGCGCGCGCTCCACCATGGAAATTTTGCTTTCTGTGCACACTTTTAAAAAATGCTTCTAGGTGTGCGCACGCACACCCTTGTGCGTACGCACGCGACCCAGTTCTTTTCTAAAGCTACTATTTTCAAGTTTTTCACATTTCCAACACGCTTGTAACCTTCCGAGATGTTGTTTCATACTTATAAACCCCCATTTTCATCCCATAAATCTTAAATTAATGTAAAACGCCTAGGGAATGAGAGTAGGCTAGGGAAGAGGGTACTTGTGGAGGAAGACAGGGGATATTATGATGATTTGTGAGTAATAATAATGACATGAGTTGTGGAGAAGGGTGGTGGAGTACTGTGTATTAGATGAGCCGAGAAGGGCTGAGTATGATATACGCCGAAAGGGCGGAATGTGAAATGAGCCGAATGGCTGTGTATGTTGATGGTTTATGGATGTTAATGAACTATGAATTTAAGCCGGATGGCTAAGGATAAATGCATGTGTAATCCATGAATGAATATCATAAATGAACAATGAATGGAAAGGGTTGGATGTGAGTATGTTTGTATGCCTTCTCTCTGGTTGTAAGGGTGACAGGACACCGATACCCTCTAATGGTAAAGTGGCGACAGGGTGCAGATACCTTCTAATGATATTAACGCGCAATAGATAGATTGTGCCCGGGTTGGCTACCGGACACGTCGGGTTGGCTTGATAACCGATAGATGAGACTCATCAGCCACTAGGACTGGCATGCATCAAAAGTATTATATGTGAATTGTCTGGATTGCCCAATTGTCTTATTTTCTTCCTACTTGTGCATCTCTCGTTTGATATACTTGTGTTTGCTTTTTAATTGTTGTTGGCGGTTAGGAGGTTTGCAGGATTTGGAATGGGGTCTTGTAGTTAGAATGAAGACCTTTAGTTAGTCTCCTGTTTTTTATTCTTATAGTCTAGACTTGTTTGTATGCTTTGATTATAATCTGGAAGTTCTAGGATTGCCTTCGGCTTTCCCACGACATTACATGCTAGATATTTGGGCACTGTTACCATGCTGATAACCTTTGGTTCTTACCCATGTGGATTTTGTGGTTTTCAGATGCAGGACGTGAGGCTCCTCGCTGAGGCATGCTGGAGACTTCCTTTTGGCGGAGATCCTTAGCATTTTAAGGATTTTATTTTGGTTGTTATATATACCTGTTTAGATACTATATTCTCCACTGTATATGAATTTTGTATTTACTCCTCTTAGAGGCTATTTTGAAGAAACAAGTTTTTGTATTTTGTCTTTTGGGTTCTTTTAGGTAATTCTTCTATACATGTATATATACTTATATGCTCGGACCGGTTATCTTCGCAAGCCGAATCCCGAGTCTTGATATATGTATCTTGGCACTCTTTTGAATATCTCTTAGCGTCAGTTTGCTCTTTATCTGTTTCGTATACGTTATCGATCGGAGTGTTGCGCTTCTCGATTTATCGGTTTTTTATTACCCCTTTTTCTTCAAAGGCTCCTAGTTATGAACATCTTTGCACTACTATACGTACAAAATTTTATCTTTAGAGGTTGTAATACCTCGCCACCTCTGTCTTATGACTTAAGCATAAGACTCTGCACCGCTTTAAATGCTCCATATCCTTATTTTTCCATGAATTCTCCACTTTGCATGCTTTTCTCTTCACTACTTCCATCCAATTCTTGCCTTATGAATCTGAAATCACTCAACAAATATATCAAGGCATCAAATGGAATTAAAGTGAATTAAAATTAGCAAATTTAAGGCCCAAAAAGCATGTTTTCACATTTAAGCAAAAATTTAGGGAGAATTACAAAACCATGCTATTTCATTGAAAAAATGTGAGATAAGTCGATAAAATCCCCTAAATTAAGCACAAGATAAACCACAAAATTGGAGTTTATCAAACCTCCTCACACTTAAACCAATCATGTCCTCATGCTAAACTCAAGAAAGAAATAAAGGTTATCAACATTTATTCAATAGAAACTGTCTATATGCACTCTATCTAAATGCAATCTATCTAAATGAATGCATCTACTTAGTCAAAATAAATCAATTTCCGAGAAAGCATATATGAACATAAGGGCTAAGGCAATAGCAACCAAGTTAATACGTGAAAATTAATTTTTTTACGTATCAAGTTTCTCTATGCTTTTTCATATCAAAAATTAGTTTTTCTATGCTTTCTCATATGCAATAAATGTTGTGATGACTGCGCATCATGTTATGTTTTTCTATGATTTTTCATATCAAAAATTAGTTTATAATGCTCAATTACTGAGTATTTGTTGTGTTTAAGTTGTATATTGCTTTGATCTTTTGATTTGATGAATTTTGTAGAAAATAGTGGAAAAAGCACAAAACAAGCTCAAAAGAATAAAAGAGCTTAAAGGGTGAGGCAGTAAAGATAAGAAATAGGGGAGAGCGCCTTTGGCGCTACGCTTTGCCCAGAAGCGTTTTTCAGCATCAAGAGAACGCCTTTGGCACTACGCTTGTCCCAAAAGCGTCCCTCACATCACGAGAGTGCCTTTGGCGCTCCGTTCTCCTCAAAGGTGCTATGAAATCCAAGAAGAGCACCTTTGGCGCTACGTTCTCACCAAAAGCGACTGCGATAGAAGTTGGAAAATTTCGGCGGTGACGCATACGCGTGAGTGACATGTACGCATGAGAGTGATATTTTTGCCAGTGACGCGTGCGCATGGGTGACGTGTACGCGTGAAAGTGTTATTTTTGAAAGGCCACGCGCACGCATGGATGAAGCGTACACGTGGAAGAGCGCCTTTGATGCTAACGATACGCCTTTGATGCCAACGCTGAAGATGACGCGCACACGTGGGTGACGCGTACGCGTGACAAGGGCCAAAAACAGTGATGACGCGCACGCATGGGTGACGCGTATGCGTGAGTGCACGAGCGCTATGCTTCCCTCAAAAACGCTATGCAAGCCTGGAAGCATCATTCTAGCTCACTTAATCTCATTCCAAGTCCATTTAAACTTCAAGCAATCAAGCCCACAATTGTCAACAAATCAAGGACACAAGAATCATCTAGAATAGTTAATTTTCACTTGATTGTAATTTGATTTCAATTTCATTCCAATTTGTAATTTAGGATAGCCTATACAAAGGCCTTAGTTTCATAAAATTAGGAAACCCGGGAAAGAGGAGGATATTAGGCTGGACACAATTGGAGGAGGGGTCTTCAGACTCCCACTTCTCACCCACACGTCTGTCCTCTTCCACTTTCTTACTTGTAAATATTTTTTTGTTATGAATTACTAACTCTTTCCATTGGGAAAGAGAGCTGTATTGCTATTTGATGGATTGATTATTTTTATTCTTCTTCTTCTATTCACCTCTCTTTGATTTACTAGAAAGAATTTCGTTCTTCATTCTAGCATTCAATCATCTTGAGAAAGAGGTTGAATGAACTTGGGTTTTATGTGAACCTTGGAAGAGGAATCATAAAATCATGCTTAAAATTCTTTCTCACACTTGAATAGATTTGGGTATGGGTTAGATATTGTGACATTTAATCTTTTCAATACTTGGATTTAGGAAAGTGTGTGGTATAATCAGGGAACAAGCTTCATCTCCTCTCATGAGCAACTAGACCAAGGAATTGGCTATTGATCAAGATTGGGGAGATTGAGTTACCAAGGAATTGGGACTCAATCACTCATGATTTCCAAGAGGTCAATGAGTTGCATGATTGAAGATGGAATGAAATCAATTAATCCGGAGAATGCAATATCTCTTGATCCCAATGTTTATTTTATCTTTCTTTTTTTATTTACTTTATGGTTATTTACATTTTTTGCACTTTACATTTCCAACACTTTACTTTCATGTACATTTATGCCATTTACTTTCTTACACTTTATTGCTTTCCTTTACTTTTATGTCATTTATAATGTTTGTCTAACTAGAATAATCAGTCAATTATTGTTTACTTAATCCGTTAATCCTCATGGGATCGACCTCACTTATATGAATTATTATTTGACGACAATTCGGTAAACTTGCCGAAGGAATTTTAGTAGTGATACATTAATTCCCATGATCATTTTTTTGGCGCTGTTGCCGGGGATTAATTGTGATTAACAAACCACCGGTGGTTGGTCACCTAGATTAAACACTTTCTTTCTTTCTTTTTGTTTTTGTCATTTAATTTATTTTAATTTTCTCTTGCTACTAAGGTGTTTGTGTTATTGCCTCGCTAAGAATTCCTTATCTGTGACACAAGGAATTTTAATTTCTCTTGGTGATTATGTCTAAAACAAAGTATCTTCAAGTAAGAATGGAGTTTACCTCATCTTTGAATCAAGCGAATTTCATGGGATATTACCCACCACCACAAAATGATTCAACTCATTATCCTAAGAGTAGATGGGAACATCACCAAGGAATGAGAGAGTATGAGCAATAAAATAAAATGGAATACCTCCCAGAGCCACAAAATAGCTCATACTGTTATGACAACTACTGAAATAGCTGGGAAAGGAATTTTAATGCTGCATACCCCATTCTTCAAGAACCATCATCCCGTAATTGTCCAACCTTGAACCTCCATAAACTCTTCTAGCATTTGCAATAGAAGAACTCTCCAAGAGATATCTCTTCATTGCTCAACTCAGTGAGTTCTTAAGGCAAAATGTGAGAGAGGTGATTGAAGAAATGGAAGCCTCAATGAAGAGTCAAGAAGAGCAAATGAGACAATTAGAACAACATTTTGTTGTTAAACCAATCAATGTCTTTCCTTGGCCAGGGAAAGAATATCATGCCATCACTCTAAGGAGTAGAGTAGTGCTTAATGTGGGTGAAAATGAGGAATTGGTAGAACAAGAGAAAGAGATCCTTATACCAAGTAAGCTACTATTCCAAGAAGTTCTTGATGAAGAGTACACTCCAACCATCACACAACACCTAGGTTTTGAAAAGAAAGAAGAGAAGGTAATCAACTAAAGCACTGGAATAAGGATTGTGACCAAGAAACAATTGCCTATAACCATGAAAAAGAGAAGGTCAAAGAACAATCCAACCCCTGCTCCAACAAGCAAGTTCACTCAAGCTAACAACAAAAGAAAGCTTGTTGGGAGGCACTCAAAATAGGGGACATCAACTTACTCTTCTTTCCACTTGAGGTCATTCCTCTTAACCAACTGGAAGAAGAGGAAAAAAGTTGAGAACATGTTAAGCTAATGACATTAAAAGAGCGCTTGTTGGGAGGCAACCCAACCGTAGGTAACATTTCCTTTCTTTGCTTTGTTTATTTTCAATAATTTTCCATATGATTGCATTCTATGTTTGGTGTTGCCATGCAACAATTTGATTTTCAATATTCACTAGGTACTTGCATCACTCTAAAATGAAAGTGTCACACTAAGTTTGGTGTTGCCACTTATTTTTCATGCTATGTACCATGCACGCCACTTATTAATGCAATCACATTGTCCCTGTTTTTACTTCTTGTGCCCTTATTGTATCTTTAACTTTGCCTGCTTAAGCATATCCATTACTCAGATTTCATTGTCAAA
This sequence comes from Arachis ipaensis, assembly GCF_000816755.2. Classification (NCBI taxonomy): domain Eukaryota; kingdom Viridiplantae; phylum Streptophyta; class Magnoliopsida; order Fabales; family Fabaceae; genus Arachis; species Arachis ipaensis. The sequence continues at coordinate 56,126,768 of NC_029793.2, read as the reverse complement.
GACACTCATGACCCATCATAAACCCCATCACCACTGTTTTATTTGTTGCTTGAGGACAAGAAATCATTCTAAGTTTGGTGTGGAAAGGGGAAGAATAGGAGGAAAGTGACAACAACAATGAAGATAAACTACAAGGTGGTAAAGTTCCTTTTCCTCTTATTTATTTCCAGTACTTTAAATTGCATGATTGTCTTCTATTCCTTTCGATGCATGTGTGGTTGCTCCTTGTGAGTAAGCATAGCATAATATTTGAATTGTAATATGTTGCTGTGACATTATAACTACCATCTTGAATTTTTGTGAGTTCAAAGTGATTAAGTATCGTGATCATAAACAAATAAGGTAATTAAAGAAGATGTTAGCATGAGCTTATAAGTATTGGAAGGCTAGCATGATTATTGTTGTTCAATTGCATTTGAATTTGTTTAATTGAAGTTTTCATCTAGGACATTTTATGAAATTTTTGAAATCATGAAAACCTTGAAGAAGCAAATGCAAATAAGGCAAGAAAAAGAAAAGGGAACGAATGAGAAAGCTGAACGCTCTGAGTACCAATGACAATTCATTTGTTAAGTACTTGTGGTGTTTATGTATCAAGCAAAAAGCTTGAAAACAAAACACTTAGAGTCAAGGCTAGGCTCAAGTGCAAAGCAACCCCTCAAAGCTCAAGGCTCTGAGCATCAATGATTAGAGAGTAAAGAAAAGAGACAAATGAGCTTAAAAGTCCTCTAATTAAATTCTTGTAGTGCTTATGTATCAAGTGGTGATACTTGAAAATAAAGCATTTAGAGTCATAGCTTTCAACACTTGGTGCAAAGCACCCAAAAAGTTAAGCTAAGAAAAGAATGAAAAGCTTGTTTTAAGGAAGGAACATAAAGAAAAAGATTTTATAAAATGAGCTAGATAGAAGCATCAATCATTTGAATCTCTTTTGTGATTGTAGCATGCATAAGAAACTAGCCAACCATGAACATAAAAATTGCTACTCTTCTCACCCTAATTTGTCAAAATTTATTGCATGATTCTTTGTTTTCTTGAGGATAAGCAAAGTTTAGGTTTGGTGTTGTGATGACTGCGCATCATGTTATGTTTTTCTATGATTTTTTATATCAAAAATTAGTTTATAATGCCCAATTACTGAGTATTTGTTGTGCTTAAGTTGTATATTGCTTTGATATTTTGATTTGATGAATTTTGTAGAAAATGGTGGAAAAAGAAGCAAAAAGCACAAAACAAGCTCAAAAGAAGAAAAGACCTTAAAGGGTGAAGCAGAGAAGATAAGAAACAGGGGAGAGCAACTTTGGAGCTACGCTTTGCCCAGAAGCGTTCTTCAGCATCAAGAGAACGCCTTTGGTGCTACGCTTGTCCCAAAAGCGTCCCTCACATCAGGAGAGCGCCTTTGGCGCTCCGTTCTCCTCAAAGGCGCTATACAATCCAGGAAGAGCACCTTTGGCATTACGTTCTCACCAAAGGCGCCTGCGATAAAAGTTGGAAAATTTTTCCAATGACGCGTATGCGTGGGTGACGCATACGCGTGAGAGTGATATTCTAGCCGGTGACTCGTGCACGTGGGTGACACGTACGTGTGAAAGTTCTATTTTTGAAAGTGCTATTTTTGAAAAGCCATGCATGGATGAAGCATACGCGTGGAAAAGGCCCTTTGACACTGACGCCAACGCTGAAGATGACGCACACGCGTGGGTGACGCGTACGCATGACAAGGTCCAAAACCTGTGATGATGCGCACATGTGGGTGATGCGTACGTGTGAGTGCACGAGCGCTACGCTTTCCAGAAAAACCCTATGCAAGCCTGGAAGCATCATTCTAGCTCAGTTAATCTCATTCCAAGTCCATTTAAACTTCAAGCAAGCAAGCCAACAATTGTCAACCAATCAATGCCACAAGAATCATCTAGAATAGTTAATTTTCATTTGATTATAATTTGCTTTCAATTTCATTTCAATTTGTAATTTAGGATAGCCTATATAAAGGCCTTAGTTTCATAGAATTAGGAATCCCGGGAAAGAGGAGGACACTAGGCTGGACACAATTGGAGGAGGGGTCTTCGGACTCCCTCTTCTCACCCACACTTCTCTCCTCTTCCACTTTCTTACTTGTAAATATTTTTTGTTATGAATTACTAACTCTTTCCATTGGGAAAGAGAGCTCTATTGCTATTTCATGGATTGATTGTTTTTATTCTTCTTCTTCTATTCATCTCTCTTTGATTTACTAGAAAGAATTTCGTTCTTCATTCTATCATTCAATCATCTTGGGAAAGAGGTTGAATGAACTTGGGTTTTATGTGAACCTTGGAAGAAGAATCATAAAACTATGCTTGAAATTCTTTCTCACACTTGAATAGATTTTGGTATGGGTTGGATACTATGACATTTAATCTTCCCAATACTTGGATTTAGGAAAGTGCATGGTATAATCCGGGAACAAGCTTCATCTCCTCTCATGAGAAAATACACCAAGGAATTGGCTATTGATCAAGATTGGGGAGATTGAGTTACCAAGGAATTAGGACTCAATCACTCATGATTGCCAAGAGGTCAATGAGTTGCATGATTGAAGATGGGATGAAATCAATTAATCCAAAGAATGCAATATCTCTTGATCCCAATGTTTATTTTATCTTTCTTTTTTATTTACTTTATGGTTATTTACATTTTCTGCATTTACATGTCCAGCACTTTACTTTCTTGTACTTTACATTTATGCCATTTACTTTCTTGCACTTTATTGTTTTTCTTTACCTTTATGTCATTTATATTTCTTGTTAATTATCTCTCCTTAATGTTTGTCTACCTAGAATAATCAATCAACTATTATTTGCTTAATCCGTTAATCCTCGTGGGATCGACCTCACTCATGTGAGTTATTACTTCACGACAATTTGGTATACTTACCGAAGGAATTATGGTAGTGATACATTAATTCCCATGATCAAGTTTTTCAAAAACTTGTTCTGTAAAAAATTAATTTCACGTATTAGCTACCGGCAAGTATTCCGGGTCGTATCAAGTAATAAAACTCACTTAGAGTGAGGTCGATCCCACGAGGATTAAAGGATTAAGCAATCAATAGTTACTTGATTATTCTAGTTAGACAGTTTATTTTAGAGTGATAAGCAACAAGAAATGTAAATGACTAGAAATTAAAAGAAAGCAATAAAGAGCAAGGAAAGTAAATGACGTAAAAGTAAAGTGCAAGAAAATAAAGTGCTAGAAAGTAAAATTGCAAGGAATAAAAAGTACAAGAAAGTAAAGTGCAAGAAATTAAATGACGGAAAGGTAAATAACTATAAGTAAAAATAAAAGAAAAGCATTGTGATCAAGAGTTATTGCTTTCTTTGTTTTCAAGTATTACCACTTGATACATAAGCACCACAAGCATTTAGTTAGAGGACTCTTTAAGCTCATTTGTTTCTTTTCTTTACTCTCTAATCATTGATGCTTAGAGCCTTGAGCTTTGAGGGAGTGCTTTGCACTTGAGCCTAGCCTTGAATCTAAGTGTTTTGTTTTCAAGATTTTTGCTTGATACATAAACACCACAAGTACTTGACAATTGACTTGTCATTGATACTCAGAGCCTTCAGCTTTCTCATTCTTTCCTTTTTCTTTTCATGCCTTAATTGTATTTGCCTTCTTCAAGATTTCATGATTTCAGAAATTTCATAAAATGTCCTAGATGAAAACTCCAATTAAACAAATTCAAATGCAATTGAGCAACAAGTTAATCATACTAGCCTCCCAACACTTATAGCTCATGCTAGCTTCTTCTTTAGTTACCTTGTTTGTTTATGATCATGATTAATTAATTACTTTGACTCACAAAAATTCAAGATTGTAGTTATAATGTCAGATCAACATGTTACAATTCAAAACTCAAGCTATGCTTATTCACAAGGAGCAACCACAAATGCATAGAAAGGAATAGAAGACAATCATGCAATTTAAAGTATTGGAAATAAATAAGAGAAAAAGAAACTTTACCACCTTATAGTTCATCTTCATTGTTGTTGTCACTTTCCTCCTATTCTTCCCCTTCCCACACCAAACTTAGAATGATTGCTTGTCCTCAAGCAACAAACAAAACAGTGGTGATGGGGTTTTTGATGGGTCATGAGTGTCTTACACAATGAAATGTGAGTAATGCATGTGCTTAAGCAAACAAAATTAAGGATACAATAAAGGCACAAGAAATAAAAACAAAGACAATGTGATTGCATTAATAAGTGGCGTGCATGGTACATAGCATGAAAAATAAGTGGCAACACCAAACTTAGTGTGACGCTTTTATTTTAGAATGATGCAAGTACCTAGTGAAGATTAAAAATCAAATTGTTGCATGGCAACACCAAACTTAGAATGCAATCATATTCCAAATTATTGAAAATAAACAAAGCAAAGAAAGAAAATGTTACCTAGGGTTGGATTGCCTCCCAGCGAATACTCTTTTAATGTCATTAGCTTGACATATTGTTCGTGACTTTCTTCCTCTTCTTCCAGTTTGTTAAGAGGAATGACCTCAAGGGGAGAGAAGAGCAAGTTGATGTCCCCGGTTTCAACCTCTTCCCAACAAGCTTTCTTTTGTTATTTGCTTGATTTGCTTTGCTTGTTGGGGTAGAGGTTGGATTATTTGCAGTTGACCTTTTCTTCTTCATGAATGTTGTCCTTCGTATCTTGGTCACAATCCTCTTTTTGGTGCTTTTGTTGGTTGCCTTCACTTCTTTGATATCAAGCATTGGGTTTTATGTGATGGGTGGAGTGTCCTCTTCATTAAGAATTTCTTGAATTGGTGGTTCAATGAATCTATCCTTCATGCAACTCTCTGCTTCAAGGGGATGTAGACCCCCTTGGTTGTCTTCCTCCCTTTCTTTTGTAAGATCTTGCGTTACTTCCTTTGGGAGTGAGTTTGCATGTTGCTTTGTCACCTCAAGTAGCCTCTGTGGATATGGAATCCTTGGCTCATATACCTCCACAACCTCATTCTTCATTGAAGTTTCACTTGATACAGGGGCCTCTTTTTCTTATTCTTCCACTTCCTCCTTTGCATCCACAAATTGATCTTCATCCTCCTTGCTTAGCAATCCTAAGATTTTCCTTATTTTCTTTAAATGCCCTTCCATCTTTTTGTAGAGAATTTCTTGTTCTTTCCAGGATTGCTCTTGTCTTTGACAAAATTGCTCGACTGTTAGCTCAAGGGATGAAGGCTGAGAATGATTTTATGGACATGTATGTATTGTGGTGAAGTCATTTTGAAAAGTATGGAAGGAGTTTTGTGAGTTGTGAAATGAATTTTGTGGGTCCTGGAATGAGGTTTCTGCATAGTGAAATGACTTTTGTGGTTGGTAAATTGAATTGTATGGATTTTGGAAGGAATTTTGTGCTGAGGCATACTCAAGTGATGAAGAGTTTTGATATGAAAAATCATGAGGTGGAGTTGGACAATCTTGCATGAATGTATTTGAGGCATAATCAAGTGATGATATCTCTTGATGATTAGAGTATGGAGCATTAAAATTCACCCCCAGCCATAATTTTTGTAGTTGTCATAGCAATATGAGTCATTTTATGACTCTGGGAGATACCCCATTTTACTTGATTGTTCACACTCCATCATTCCTTGTTCATATTTTCAGCCACCATGAGGATAATAACATGAATCATTTTGTGGTGGTGGGCAATATCCCATGTTATTTTCTTGATCATTTTGCGGCCCTGGAGCATATCCCATTTGGTTTGATTGCTCATACTCTATCATTCCTTGGTGATATTCCCAGCCACCATTAGGATAATGACTTGAATCATTTTGTGGTGGTGAGCAATATCCCATATGATATGATTGATCAAAATATGAGGTAAACTCCATTTGAATTTTCTAAAACACAATCACCGAAAAATTGAAATTCCTTATGTCACATATAAGGAGTCCTTAGTGAGGCAATAACACAAACACCTTAGTAGCAAGATAAAATAGAAAATTAAAAGAACTTAAATGACGAAAAAAAGAAAAAAAAATGTCTAATCTAGGTAATAACCACCAGTAGTTTGTTAATCACAATTAATTCCTGGCAACGGCGCCAAAAACTTGATATGTAAAAAAATTAATTTTCACGTATTAACTACCAGCAAGTATATCGGGTCGTATCAAGTAGTAAGACTCACAAGAGTGAGGTCGATCCCACGAGGATTAAAGGATTAAGCAATCAATAGTTAGTTGATTATTCTAGTTATACGGTTCATATTGGAGTAATGAGCAAACATGAAATGTAAATGACTAAAGATTAAAAGAAAGCAATAAAGTGCAGAGAAAGTAAATGACGTAAAAGTAAAGTGCAAGAAAATTAAGTGCTGGAAAGTAAAATTACAAGGAATAGAAAGTACAAGAAAGTAAAGTACAAGAAAATAAATGACAGAAAGGTAAATAACTAGAAGTAAAAATAAAAGAAAAGCATTGGGATCAAGAGATATTGCTCTCTTTGGATCAACCATTTTCATCACCTCTTCAATCATACAATTATTGATCTCTTGGCAAATCATAAGTAACTGAACCCCAATCTCTTAGTGATTTGATTTCTCTTAACATAAATAATTGCCAATCTCTTGATCTAATTGGTCATGAGAAGAGACAAAGTTCAATTTCTGATTCAAAAGCCACACAAATCTCAAGATCAATTCAAAGTGGTTACATCTCACATACCAACTAAGAATGTATTGATCAAGAGGATTATGAGAGAAAAGCCTCAAACTGAATTCCATGATCCCTTTCTCAAGGCTCACATGTAATTCAAGTGGATCCAATCCCCCTCTCGGTAGTAATTGGATCTATGAAACACAAAGACCCTCTCTAAAGCAAGAATAAAAGAAGAATTGAAGATGAAGAATGAAAATACATCAACCCATTGAATTGCAATAAAGCACTATTTCCCAATGGAAAGCGTTAGTAATTCATAACTATAATTTTTACAAAGTAAGAAAGTGGAGGAGAAGAGAAATGTGGAGAGAATGTCCGAAGACCCCTCCAAAATGTGTTTCAAGCCAAGAGTTCTCCCTTCCTTTTATCAATGAAGAACTAAAGCCTATTTGTAAGCTAGCGTAAATTACAAATTGAAATGAAATTGAAAACAAATTATAATCAAATGAAAATCAACTATTCTAGATGATTCTTGTGGCCTTGATTGGTTGACAATTTCGGGCTTGCTTGCTTAAATTTATAGTGGACTTGGAATGAATTTGACTGAGCAAAAGTGAATTAGCGTTAGTGGGTTGAGCGTAGCGCCAAAGGCGCTGCAAAAAAATTCTGCTTCCAGGCTTGCGTAGCATTTTTCTTCAGCGTTAGCGCTCGTGCACTAACGCGTATGCGTTACCCACGAGTGCGCATCATCAATGATTTTGGTACTTGTCACACGTACGGGTCACCCACGCGTGCACGTGGTATTCAGCGTTCGTGTCAAAGGCGTAGTGTTAGTGTAAAAGGCGCTCTTCCACGCATACCCTTCGTCCATGTGTGCGCATGGTCTTCAAAAATATTACTCTCATGCATACGCGTCACCCACGCGTACGCGTCACCGACTAAAAATATCACTTTCACACGTACGCGTCAACCACGCGTGCGCGTCACCGGCAAAAATTTCCAACTTATCGTAGGCCTTTTGAGAAAATTGTAACGTCAAAGGCACTCTTCTAATGCTGAGGAACGCTTCTGGGCAAAGCGTAGCACCAAAGGCGCTCTCCCCTGTTTTTTATCTTCTCTGCTTCACCCTTTAAGCTCCTTTCTTCTTTCATGCTTGTTTTGTGCTTTTTACTTCTTTTTTCACCATTTTCTACAAAATAGATCAAAATCAAAGAGATGAAAGTAATCTATGATTTAAGCACAAAAAACCTCAATAATTAAGCATGAATAATTAAATTTTCATATGAAAAAGCATATAAAAATACAATATGATGCGCACGCATCAACTTCTCAATCTCTTCTCCGGATCTCTCTTCGGATTTCCAGATACTCATTCTTCTTGAGCTTGAAAGGGACCTCAGGGATTACTTTCTTCTCTGCCACTACTTCATAGAAGTGGTCTTGATGAGCTTTGGTGATGAGTCTCTCCATCTCTCCAGATACAGAGCAGGTGGCTACTGCCTTTCCTTTCCTCTTTCTAGAGGATTCTCTAACCTTGGGTGCCATGAATGGTAATGGAAAGAAAAAAGCTAGGCTTTTCTAACACCAAACTTAAAACTTTGCTCATCCTCGAGCAAAAATAAAGAAAAGAGAAGAATGCAGTAGAAAAAGAAGAAAATAGAGGAAGATAGAGGGAGAGAGAGGGCTCGGCCTTGTGGGGTGTATAAGGGTATGAGAGGTGTATGTAAGAAGGGTTATGAAGAGGGGTATTTATAGGATGGGAGAAGGGGTAGGTTTGGCCATGGGTGGGGTTTCGGGTGGGAAATTTGATTTAGAAGTAGGTGGAGGTTGGTGGGAGTTATGATGGGTTTGGAGAAGTGATATGGATGTGATTGGGTTAGGGTTTATAGGGAAGTGTGTATAGGGAAGTGTGAAAGTAAGTGGGGGTAGGTGAAGATGTTGTGGGACTGATAAACCCATATTTCATGATATATTTTGTTCTCAATTTAAGTGATTTATTCAACCCTTCACCCAATTATTCATGTGAAATTGCATGGTTTTACTTTTCCTTCCTTATTATGTGATATATGTCAAAAACATGTTTCCTATGCTTTAAAAATAATTATCTTAATTACTTTTTATTACCATTCGATATCGTGATTTGTGTGTTGAGTATTTTCAGATCTCCTAAGGCAGGAATGATTTAAAGGATGGAAAGGAAACATACAAAAATGAAAGGAAAGCACAAAATGGAGTTTTTGAAGAAACTGGCAGCGACGCGAACGCATGGACGACGCAGCCGCGTGCCTAGCGCGAAAAGGCAGTGACGCGAACGCGTGACTGACGCGGACACGTGCCTTGAGCAGAACACAGATGACACGTACGCATGACCGAAGCTAACGCGTGATAAGGAAAACTCCAGATGACGCGATCGCGTGATCCACGCGGACGCGTGACAGACACCACACACCAGAAACTGCAGAAAATACTTCCAGCGATTTCTGAAACCCTTTTTGGCCCAGATCCAAGTACAGAAAGCACATATTAGAGGTTATAAAGTGGGGGAATGCATCCATTCAGGAGGAGGCCTTTGATTATTCGCTTTTCATGATTTAGATGTAGTTTTTAAAGAGAGGTTCTCTCCTCTCTCTTAGGTTTTAGATTTAGGATTCCTCTTAAAGGAGTTAGGATTTCTTATTATTTCAATTTAGGATTTCAACTCTTCATCAGGTTCAATATTTCTTTTACCTTATATTTCTCTTTTACTTTCAGATACTTTAAATGCTCTCATTTAATTACTTATGTTGCCAAATTGGCTTATGAACTCTCTATGTTTAGATTGATTTTCTCTTATTAATGCAATTGAGGTATTTCAGATTTATGATTCTTGTTTAGCTTTTTATATTCTTGGCTTTAATTGATTAACTGGAGGCTCTTGAGTTATCAACTTATCGTGATTGATTGTTATGTCGGCTAATTGACTGGAATTCCACTAACTCTAGTCTTTCCTTAGGAGTTGGCTAGGACTTGGAAATCTAACTAATTAGTTCACTTGACTTTCCCTTGCTTTTGCAAAGATTAACTAAGTGGGATTAACTTCAATTCTCATAGGAGTAACTAGGATAGGACTTCCGAATTTTCATACCTTGCCAAGAGTTTATTTTACAGTTATTTATTTATTTTACTTGTCATTTAAATTACTTGTTCCTTACTTTCAAAACCCCCAATTTACAAAACTCATAACCAATAATAAGAACACCTCCCTACAGTTCCTTGAGAAGACGACCCGAGGTTTAAATACTTCGGTTATCAATTTTAAAGGGGTTTGTTACTTGTGACAACCAAAACGTTTGTGCGAAAGAATTTTCTGTTGGTTTAAAAGCTATACTTACAACGCAATCATATTTTTATATTTCTTTACCGAGAGAAAAAACGATCGTCAAAATGGCGCCGTTGCCGGGGAATTGCGAACGTGTACCTTATTATTGGTTATTGTAAATATCTTTCTTTTAATTGTTTATTTGTTTTTGTTTTTCCCTTTTATTTCTATTAGCTACTATGAATTCTCACCCCTCTCTCTTTGAGTTTGGTTCTAATATTGTTGAAGGGAACGAAAGCTATAGCAGGAACATGCATCAAGGTCAGAGCAATCAAAGATGGATCGAGCCACGAGGACTTGATCAACCCTTTAGGCAACAACACCCTCCACAGTATCACGGACGAGGACCACTCTACAATGCATACCAAGCTAATAGATATGGTGGACCACCTTGTAATTACCAATAAGCCCTACCCTGTGCTTATAGACCATCCTCTCAACGTAGATTTGAACCACCACACTCACAAGTTCCTTTTCACCATTCACCACCGTATTATCCTTATCCACCACAATCCCAATCCAATTACTCCCAAGAACCACCACATTCTTATTTTGAACCCTCTCTCCCAACCAATGAACCCTCATACCCACCCCAACCTCCAATGAATGACAAACTTCGTGTTCTTCTTCAAGGGCAAGCGAGGATGCAAAAGGGCATACTGGAACTCACTACTGCCTTAACTGAGGTAGTAAATATAATAGCCTCCCGACATCTGAGCGCTCAAAATACTCCCATAGCTGCATGTGGAGAATCAAAAGAAGAGCGTAGCATGAAAGAAACACTAGAAACTCCGGTGGACAATGAGGAGCATGGCTTTGTATTGGAAGAAGTGGTTGAAGATTTAGGAGATGCTGAACCTCCATGGGAATCGAGAGCTGTAAAGGATTCTCCTGAGAAGTTCGAAATTGATGCCAAAGAGGACAGTTCACAACCTCCAAAGCATATACCTTGTGAAAAATTGGATGGAACAAACCAAGAAGTTGATTCCATAGGCAGTGATGATCATGAATAAAGCTCTCCTAATCACGAACTCACATCCGCAACTGAACTCCTTGAGCCTGAAGAATCTTTTCCAAGTGAATACGAAGATGATGTTGAGGTAGACTTCTCTCAACCTCCAACGTATGACTTGAGTGACGAGGAAGACATAGAAGACTTTGATTAGGACGCAGTTGCAGTTGAAGATTTTTGCAACAAAGTAGAGGAATTCACAGAAAAATACAAGGGAGTAGAGCTTACAGAACCACTGGAAACACCTATCCCAAGGCCATTACCACCTAATATAAGCTTCAAGTGGGTACAATCCTTAACCTTTATCTTTACTTTTCCACTTGAATATGGTTTGCTTGAAACAGATGGCCAGCTTAGAGCTCTCTGTGACTTTAAGAGTAAGAGGGATATGGCTCGTACTCAGAACTGGTGTGCAAGATTCAATAAGGTTCCATGCTTCAATTCGAAGTGCACAGATTGGTACCAAGTTCAATTGAATGGGTCTCGGAAGACGTTTGGTCATCTTGGTGAGAATCCATCCCACGCAAAAGCGTGAGCGATGCGTCCGCGTCGCGTGGATAGCATGGCACCCTAAATAGAGACAGAGAGTTGCGCTGAAACGACGCTGGAAGTGTGCGTCTAGCACAATTTCCAGCGACGCGGCCGCGTGCCTCACGCGTCCGCGTCATCTATCTTTTATCCATTCCACGCGATCGCGTCAACCACGCGACTGCGTCGACCCCATTTCACCCTAGTCACGCGAACCCTAATGCCATCGCGCCCCATACCCCCCCATTCTCCTTCCCTTCTCTGCAACTCCCTCCTCTGCAAACCATCACCACCGCCAACTACCTCCGGCCGCTGCACCACCCCCAACCACCCAGACCCACCGCGACAACCACCCCCCTCCTTCTTCCTTCTCCCCTCCTTTTCTTCCCCTCTCTGCCCTGTTCTGCCACCGCGCCGCCGTGCCCCCTCCCAGCACCGCCACTTCACCACCACCTTAGTTCATACACATACCAGGTTCAGCCGAACGCCACTTTTCTTTCATTTGTAGTTAGTTACTTATTTTTCCGATTATGTTCAAATTAGGCTAGTTAGAGATGCATGTTTGTAGTGGATTCTAGGTGGTTAGGTAGCTAGGATGTGGTTAGTGGATTTAGGCCTGATAATTGCGCCGTACTTGTTGCTTGTTTTACCTATTCTGCAATTTTGGTCTGGTTGTGTTGTTAATACTGTTCATATGCTGTTCTTCACTGTTTCATGTTGCTGTTACACTGCTCTTTCATGTTCATATTACTTATGTGTATTTGCAGCTTTATTTTACTTTATATGAACTGTTCTGCTTGCTGTTTATTACTCGGAACATCCAATTTTTGCCGGAATGCTGCCCAATTTTCTACAAATTGTTTCATTTTTACATTCCGGAATTGGTTTTGGCAATTTTTAATTTTGCACTACATAGCTACAGCTAAACCAATTCATGAATGCACGGGCCAGCATTCTTTTTCCTTTCAATTTCCTGGTTCATAAATTACACTTTTGATGATTCGATTTCAATTTTTGCTATTTCTATATCTATATGAATCATCATCAACCTGTTATCCTTGCTTGAATATGAGTTGATTATTCTTTAAATTTGTAAATTTCTTGTTACCTAGGAAACAGTTATCATGCCACTTACTTTAACTTTCTTTCTCCTAACTCATAGCTTTCCACTTTCTAACCTCTTTTTCACTTTTAACCACTTTTAACTTTCTAACTTCTCCCTTTGTTTTTCTTTTACTAACTCCTTCAACTTTTCAACTCATGGCATGATTATTGTTTCTCCTAATTAACAGGTATTCTACTTATAATATATTTTGGATTGTGATTTCTCATCTCAAATTTTTAACTCCGAAACAATCCAAAATGTACATTTATTTGACTCATTTCATTATTCTACTGCTCTTTTGCCACTATGTACTTATATTGCTATTATTCTATTTGCCTACTTGTTTTTCTGCTTTGTTCTTCATTTATATCCTGGAATTTCTGCTTTTCAGGATGTCTGACCCTCAACGAAAAAGAAAAGGCAAGGCAACCACTGGTAAAAGGAAAAGAGGTGAATCCTCTATGTCTATCCTGGACATTATGCATGATGATTCCTGGCGGGAAAACCACTTTACCCCGCAGGAGAAGGCTGACCAGCTCCTCACTGCCAATGATCTGGTGAAATTTGCAAACAGATACTGTGAGCTGAAGTATCCAGTGTTTGCCACCTCCAGGAACCTGTACCTGGAGAGAATTCTGAAAATTCCAGAAGAACTACAGCAGTACACCTCTGATCAGATAAACCAGAGAGGCTGGTTCTTCTTGGAGAGAAACTTGACAGAGGTCAATGCTTCCTGGGTCAGAGCGTTTTACTGCAACTATTTCAAGACTACCCTGGATGCAGTGCACCTCAGAGGGAAACAGATATTGGTCACTGAGGAAGCCATTGAGGATATTCTGCAGTTTCAGCCTAAGTCAGATCAGCCTGACGGTTACCAAAAGGCTGAAGAGGACATGCGCTTTCTGAGATTTGACTGGCTTGCTGTCAAGCAAAGGATAGCCCTTGATCCTACTGTCCCATGGGTCATGGGAAAGAACACAGCAATACCTAAGGGAATCAAGCTGATGTATCTGAATGATGAGGCTCGGCTCTAGCACCAGATCTTGAGTAACTTTGTTATGCCGAGCACTCATGAGACGGAGCTGCCTGCTGCTATGATCACCCTCCTCTGGTGTGTGATGGAGGGTAAGGACCTGTATCTTCCACGATTCATCTGGCATTACATGGCCAGGGTCCATGTCCGAGGCACTCTCCCTTTCCCTTATCTGATTACACAGCTTGGCCGTCGAGCTGCCGTGCCTTGGGAGCTGGCTGATGAGAAGCCACCTGCTGCAGACTGCAAGAAGATTATCCCTCACAGCAGGAAGTTTTAGGCTTTGGGTTACAGACCCCCATTCCTCACCGCTTCTGATGAGACAGCCACACCTTCAGCTGCCCCTTCTTCTTCCACTACTATACCAGCCCCACCCACTGCACCTCCACCTTCCTCAGAGCCCGTTTATCACCTCGTGCAGCGCTTATTTCAGCAGTTGGACCAGATGGAGCACCGCAACCGGCGGCAATATGAGAGATCTGAGCGTCGCAACAAGCGATGCTATGAGCACCTCAAGTTGATGATCCGATCTGGCGGCGACATTCCCTCCGAGCCTGACACACCATCAGAGCCATCTGAGGAGGAGGCGGACGAGCATGAGGATAAGACACATGTACAGAGAGAGGCTGAGTAAGCTGGACCAGAGCAGGCTGCACCACAGCAGGAGGAGCCACACCAGATTCAGGCCGCAGACCCAGAGATCCCTCTCCAGTCAGCACCTCAACTGCAGCAGACAGATCCTCCTACACTTATCCAGTCTGCAGATCCTCAGGCCACCACAGAGACTCCAGTAGCCCATCCTTCCAGTGATGACACTCCTTCACACCCAGCTTGAGTGAGCATCGAGGACAATGCTTTACTTTAAGTGTAGGGAGGTCGCCATCCCTGGCGTATCTTTTTGGTGAACCACTACAGACTCTTTTATCTTATTTTGTTCTTTTGCTGTATTTCTACCCTATTTTCCGCATTTTGCACTTTAGTTCATATTTTAGCCATTTAGTTTAATTTACAATTCTAAACTTATTAATTATAGAATATGTGGATCCATTAGTATAGTTTACCCTTTTAGCATATAATAGTTTGATTTAATTGAAAATAAAAGGAGTAAACTAGAAACTTTAGTAAATTAAAACAATCTACACACCTTGTATATATAGCATTACATGTTAGTTAGTTAACAACATTTCATCAAGGAACAACACTAAGATTTTAAGGGCCACCCTAAAAAAATTACATTAAGAATAATGGGAACTCTTAATTTTTACTTGCATGACATGTATAACTGATATATGATTTTTGAGCTGGAGAACACACAGCCTGTGAGTCTTGAGCTTAATTGTATGGTTGCATTCAGACCATAAATTTTATTCCTGTGTGTTTTACCCTTCTTTTTCATTCTGATGCTCTTTACTTTGTTTTAATCTATATGTCCAATTATAGAATATAAATACATACCAAGAGATGATTGAGGCCATCATTTGAATTTTTCCTCACTTATCCCAAATTAGCCTACCTTGTGCATCACCCTTGTTAGCCCCCTTTGAGCTTTTTAATCCCCTCTTGTTCTATAAACCACATTACTAGCCTTAAGCAGAAAAACAAAATAAAAATCCCAAGTTGAATCCTTGGTTAGCTTAAGATAGAAATTGTGTACAATTTAAGAGTAGGGAATTTTATGGGAACATGGGATGATAGAAACAAAGTAGGAATTTAAAAAGAATAAGTTGTTCCAAAAACAAAAAATTTGGGAAGCATGCTCATGTGAAATCAAAACGATTGAATTACCATGTGCATTGATTTAAAAAAATAAATAAATAAATAAATAATATATTTTCCAATATTTAAATAAGGGGATACAAAAATTTCCCAAATGCAAAATAAAAAGAATCAATGCACATGGGTCAAAATTAAACACATGAGTTTGCAATACAAAGAGGGAAAATTTGGGCAAATAGGTTAAGAAACTTTGATTTATAAAGTATGTATGTTAGGTGAGATCTTAGACTAATCAAGGATTCGCTTATTAGCTCACTTAGCCTTATACATATACCCTTACCTTTACCTTGGCCCCATTACAACCTTGAATAAGACCTCATGATTTTTGTATGTATGTATTCTATAATTGTTGATTGGTTAGGTGAAGAACAAAGTTATAGAAAGTAAGGATAGAAAAAGAATAGAGTGATTAACCCAATAAACACTAAGTGACTAGAGAGTAAACACAAAATCCAGTGAGGGTTCAATAGCTCATCACCATATATCTCTGCTTAAATTGTTAATTGTCTTGTAAGTTTATGAAATATTTTTACCCATCTCAATTGTAAAGGTGCTTTAACATTATCTAGGGTCTGGCTATGCATATATGATTCCTTGAGGATATGAATTAACCTAACTACATGTAAGCTTTATATACAAGTGAATAACAATTAGAATTGCATGATTCATTTAGGTAGTTGCATATAGAATAGATTGCATTGCATGAGATTTCACCACTTTAACCTCACCTTACTCTTTATCTTGGATTTAGCATGAGGATATGCTATTGTTTAAGTGTGGGGAGGTTGATAAACCCATATTTCATGATATATTTTGTGCTCAATTTAAGTGATTTATTCAACCCTTAACCCACTTATTCATGTGAAATTGCATAGTTTTACTTTCCCTTCCTTATTATGTGATATATGTGAAAAACATGTTTTCTATGCTTTAAAAATAATTATTTTAATTACCTTCAATTACCATTCGATGCCGTGATTTGTGTGTTGAGTATTTTCAGATCTCCTAAGGCAGGAATGATTTAAAGGATGGAAAGGAAACATACAAAAATGGAAGGAAAGCACAAAATGGAGTTTTTAAAGAAACTGGCAGCAACACGAACGCATGGACGATGCAGCCGCGTGCCTAGCGCGAAAAGGCAGTGACGCGAACGCGTGACTAACACGGACACGTGCCTTGAGTAGAACACAGATGACGCGTACGCATGGCCGAAGCTAACGCGTGATAAGGAAAACTCCAGATGACGCGATTGCGTGACCCACGCGGACGCGTGACAGACGCCATGCACCAGAAACTGCAGAAAACGCTCCCAGCAATTTCTGAAACCCTTTTTGGCCCAGATCCAAGTACAGAAAGCACATATTAGAGGCTATAAAGTGGGGGAATGCATCCATTCAGGCGGAGGCCTTTGATTATTCGCTTTTCATGATTTAGATGTAGTTTTTAGAGAGAGGTTCTCTCCTCTCTCTCTTAGGTTTTAGATTTAGGATTCCTCTTAAAGGAATTAGGATTTCTTATTATTTCAATTTAGGATTTCAACTCTTCATCAGGTTCAATACTTCTTTTACCTTATATTTCTCTTTTACTTTCAGATACTTTAATGCTCTCATTTAATTACTTATGTTGCCAAATTGGCTTATGAACTCTCTATGTTTAGATTGATTTTCTCTTATTAATGCAATTGAGGTATTTCAGATTTATGATTCTTGTTTATCTTTTTATAATCTTGGTTTTAATTGATTAACTGGAGGCTCTTGAGTTATCAACTTATCGTGATTGATTGTTATGTCGGCTAATTGACTGGAATTCCACTAACTCTAGTCTTTCCTTAGGAGTTGGCTAGGACTTGGAAATCTAACTAATTAGTTCACTTGACTTTCCCTTGCTTTCAAAAAGGTTAACTAAGTGGGATTAACTTCAATTCTCATAGGAGTAACTAGGATATGACTTCCGAATTTTCATACCTTGTCAAGAGTTTATTTTACAGTTATTTATTTATTTTACTTGTCATTTAAATTACTTGTTCCTTACTTTCAAAACCCCCAATTTACAAAACTCATAACCAATAATAAGAACACCTCCCTGTAGTTCCTTGAGAAGACGACCCGAGGTTTAAATACTTCGGTTATCAATTTTAAAGGGGTTTGTTACTTGTGACAACCAAAACCTTTGTGCAAAAGGATTTTCTATTGGTTTAGAAGCTATACTTACAACGCAATCATATTTTTATATTTCTTTACCGATAGAAAAACCGATCGTCAGGGACCCACGGTCCTGAGAGGCCAGGGAATTCAAATTCCTTGGCCTCTGCACTGGCATTTCAATGCCCAGGGACTGCTCCCAAGCTGGCATTCAACGCTATCAATGCTGTCCATTAGGGGCGTTGGACGCCCAGCCAGAGCTCCCTGGCTGGTGTTCAACTTTTAATAACACTCCATCCAGAGTGTTCTGTTTTTACTGCTGTGATATTTCTGTCTCTGTTCTGACTGCTGCATATGATCATGACTCTAAAAGAAAAACAAAAGAAAATAAAAGGAAATAAATAATTAATTAAGGTTGGTTTGCCTCCCAACAAGCACTTCTTTAATGTCATTAGCTTGATGGTTAGCTCCTTACGGAGGTGAGTATGGGCTCAGATTTTCGCCCCTTATAGTGAACTTTCTTCCTGTCTTCTCATGAATGAGCTCCACATGCTCTAAAGACAAGTTACGACTCACTGTATGTGGTAAGACTAGTTTCTTGGTGAAGACAACTCTCTTGCCAGGTGAGAGGCCTTCAGTTGGAACTTTCTTGTCCCTCCAGCCGTTAGGTAATTTCTTCTTAGTACCTTTGTGCTTAGAGCTTGTTGGTGGCTGCCCAACACCAAACTTAGAATTGATGTTTGGGGGCTCTGTAAAGTTCTGCACAGTAAAAATTGATGTTGGAATACTAAGTATTGCACAATTATCTCTCTTTTATCAGAAGGAGAATTGGGATGAGGCATCTTGAACAAGATGTGATTCTCCCCTAGTTGTAGAGTCAGTTCTTCCTTAGCCACATCAATGATAGTATTGGCAGTGGCTAGGAAAGGTCTTCCAAGGATGATAGAATCATCCTCATCCTTTCCAATATCCAAGACTATGAAGTTTGCAGGGATGTAGTAGTTTTCAACCTTTACCAAGACATCCTCTACTAATCCATATGAATTCTTCATTGTCTTGTCTGCCATCCCTAATGAGATGTTTGTAGCTTGAACCTCAAGGATTCCCAGCTTCTCCATTACAGAGAGTGGCATAAGGTTGATGCTTGACCCTACATCACACAGAGCCTTTTCAAAGGTCATGGTGCCTATGGTGCAAGGAATCAGAAAGCGTCCAGGATCTCGAAGCTTCTGAGGTAGCTTCTGATGAACCAAAGCATGGAGTTCTTTGGAAAGCAATGGAGGTTCTTCCTCCAAAGGCTTTGTACCAAATAATTTGGAATTCAGCTTTATAAGAGCTCCTAGGTACCAAGCAACTTGCTCTTCCCTAGTGTCCTCATCCTCATTAGAGGATGAGTAGCCATCAGAACTTATACACTGCAGAAGTACATTCAAAGGAACCTCTTTGGTTTTTACATGAGCATGGGCTTCCATGAGTTCAGGGATAGAGGGTTCTTGAGTGGGACTTAAGCACTCAAAGGGTGTGCTTTTACTAGTGTTCAATGCCAGCTCTGATAGCTCTTTGGGCATTGAACGCCCTTACTGTCCACCCTTACTGGTGTTAAATGCCAGTCCCTCTAGTATTTTAGGCATTGAACGCCCAGCAAGGGTATCCTTGTTGGCGTTCAATGCCAGCTTCCGTGGGTGTATGGGCATTGAACGCCCAGTGAGGGGTTCCTCACTGGCGTTCAGCGCCAGAGTTCCTGGGTGTTTGGGCGTTGAACGCCCAGCCAGTGCTCCCAAGCTGGCGTTCAACGCCAGCTCTACTGCCAGGATGGGCGTTGAATGCCCAGTGAAACCTTCTTCACTGGCGTTCAACGCCTTCCCAGTCTTCTCAGATTTGGCCTCTACCTCCATGGTTATGGCCTTGCACTCTTCTCTTGGATTCACCTCAGTGTTACTAGGAAGAGTTTCAGGAGGAGTCTCAGGGATCCTTTTACTCAGTTGACCAACTTGTACCTCCAAATTTCTAATGGAGGATCTTGTTTCATTTATAAAACTATGAGTGGTATTAGAGAGGCTAAAAACTAAAGTTACTAAGTCAAAAAGGCTCTGCTTAGAGGTTTCCATATTCCCTTGAGAAGATGGGAATGGTGGCCTGTTATTGAACCTATTCTGGAACCTTCCACCTTGATTATTGTTGAAACCTTGCTGAGGTTTCTATTGATCGTTCCATGAAAGATTCAGATGGTTCCCCCATGAAGGATTATAGGTGTTTCCATAAGGTTCTCCCATGTAATTCACCTCTTCCATGGTAGGTTGATCAGGATCATAAGCTTCTATTTTAGAAGATGCTTCCTGAGTACTGCCAGCTGCAGTTTACATTCCAGTCAGATGCTGGGAGATCATATTGGCCTGTTGGGTCAAGATCTTGTTCTGAGCCAAAATGGCATTCAGAGTATCAACTTCAAGAACTTCTTTCTTCTGAGAAGTCCCATGGTTTACAGGATTCCTTTCAGAAGTATACATGAATTAGTTGTTTGCAACTATCTCAATGAGTTCTCTAGCTTCTGCAGCCGTTTTCCTCAAGTGGAGTGATTCACTTGCAGAACTGTCCAATGAAATTTTGGACATCTCAGACAGACCATCATAGAACATGCCTATGATAGACCACTCTAAAAGCATCTCATGAGGACATCTCTTTATCAGTTGCTTGTATCTTTTCCAAGCTTCATAGAGGTATTCACCTTCTCTTTCTCTGAAGGTTGGAACTTCCACTCTAATCTTGCTCATCCTTTGAGGAGGAAAGAATTTAGCCAGAAAAGCATTAACCAGCTTTTTCCAAGAGTCTAAGCTCTCTTTTGGTTGGAAATCCAACCATATCTTAGCTTTGTCTCTTACAGCAAAGGAAAAAGTATAAGCTTGTAGACTTCAGGATTTACTCCATTAGTCTTTACAATATTATATATCTGTAAGAATTCAGCTAAGAACTTATGTGGATCTTCCATTGGAAGTCTATGGAACTTGCAGTTCTGCTGAAGAAGAGAGACTAACTGAGGCTTAAGCTCAAAATTCTTAGCTCCAATGGCAGGTACAGAGATACTTCTGCCATAAAAGTGAGAGGTAGGCATGGTGAAGTCACCAAGGACCTTTCTGGCATCACTTTCAGGTTCAGCCATGTCTCCTATTTCTTGTTCAAAATTTTCTAAAAGGTTTCTTCTGGAGTGTTGTGCTCTAGCTTGTTGTAAGCTTTTCTTCAGAGACCTTTCAGATTCAGGATCCAGATCAAAGAGGAGTTCTTTATCCCTATTCTTGGTCATAAACAAGAAGAGAAAAAAAGAAAGAAAGGAAGAAAGCTTTTTGTGCCATTGGCCAAGAGCTCCCAGTGAGATGTGAAGAAAGAAAAAGAAGATAGAAAAGTGAAGATGGAAGATGAGAGAGGAGTAGAATTCGAATAGTATAAATAGAGATGAGAAGAATTAGAAATAAAAGAGATAAATAAGAACTAAAATATTTTTGTTTTTATTTTATTTATTAATTATTTTCAAAAATTAAGTTAATAATATAAAAAGAATTAAAAATTAGTTATTGATTTTTCAAAAATAAAAGAGTTAGAAGAAGAAAGAGTTTTCGAAAATTAAGAGAGAAGAGTTAGTTAGGAAGTTTTGAAAAAGAAGAGAGAGAAGATGAGATATTAATTAGAAAAGATTTGAAAATAAAATAAGATAATAGATAAGATAAGAAAATATTTAAAAATTTGAAAAAAAAAAGATAAGAAAAGAAATTAAAAAATTTAAGAAAGATTTAATTTTAAAATTTGAGATTAGAAAAGATAAGATAAGAAACAAAAAAGATTCGAAAAAGATTTTAAAAAAATAAGATTTTGAAATTTGATTTTGAAAAAGATTTTATTTTAAAGTTTGAATTTTCAAATTTTAAAATTTTAAATTTTGAAAAGTTGAAATTTGAATTTTGAATTTTGAATTTTGAAAAAGATAAGATTTTTGAAAATTGGAAACAAAGATAAGATAGGATAAAAATTTTGAAATTAAAATTTGAATTTTTATGATGTAATTTTTGAAAATTAAGTTAAAATAAAAATAGAAAAGATATTTTTATTGATTTTTGAAGTTAATGAGGAAAGAGAAAAACACTCAAAAGACACCAAACTTAAAATTTTTAGATCTAA
This sequence comes from Arachis ipaensis, assembly GCF_000816755.2. NCBI lineage: Eukaryota > Viridiplantae > Streptophyta > Magnoliopsida > Fabales > Fabaceae > Arachis > Arachis ipaensis. The sequence continues at coordinate 56,105,002 of NC_029793.2, read as the reverse complement.
TACCTCTAATTTTCGAAAATTTGAAGGAGAAACATAAAGGGATACCAAACTTTAAAATTTTAAAATTAAAACAAAAGGAAAACACAAGAACACTTTGAAGATTGAAAAGAACACCAAGAACAAGACTCAAAAAGTTAAAGAATACAAGAACATATAAAGAATACCAAACTTTAAATTTTTGAAAAACCAAACACAAAATTTTTGAAAATTAAAAGAAAAACAACAAGAAAACACCAAACTTAAAAATTGACACGAGATTTAACCAAAGAAAATATTTTTGAAAAATTTTTAGAAAGAAAGACTCAAAGGGAACGAAAATTTAACCAAGAACAAACACAAAAGACTCAAACTAAGAACAAAGATTAAACAAAGAAAAGAAAAATATTTTTGAAAAGGTTTTTAAAGTTTTCAAAAAATAGAGAAGAAGAAAATAAAAATAAAAGATTCAACAAAATAAAATAAATTACCTGATCTAGAGAGCAAGACAATCCGTCAGTTTGTCCAAACTCGAACAATTCCCAGCAACGGCGCCAAAAAACTTGGTGCACGAATCCCTACACCTTCGTACAGTTGTACCAGCAAGTGCACTGGGTCGTCCAAGTAATACCCAAGCGAGTCAGGGTCGATTCGATGAGGATTGTGGTTTGAAGCGAGCTATGGTTATCTTGCAGCTCTTAGTCAGGCGAATCAGAATTCAGTTGGATTGATGCAAGGGCAATCAGTAATAGGAATATGGTAAGGATTGGAGTTGCTTTGTCTTTCTAAATTAACTCTGGTATAACTGTCTTCTTTGCTTGTGAGTGATTTATTCAATGGCAGGCTGTATGTGATCAACGCCATTATTGAGAGGTCATCAATACTCCTCCAGATCTGAACCCCAGGGTTAGTGTCGATCCAGTCTACTTGAGGGTGAAGCTCGTATAGTCCATTCTCCTTAATGAACCTACTCAAAATGCCACAGAAAAGGTCAGATCTTCCGGATCAGAGAATGCTGCATCTTTGGGTTCTAGCCTCTACCACAGAGACCCTAATCTCCCTGTAAATCGGTTGAATTGGTGTCTCGAGAAGTCCCCAACGAAGTCGTGAATTAGCCGTCTGAGAGATGTATAATCAAGTTGGCGATTCAATGCTTTCCACTGAAGTATTCATATGAACCCAAGTAGACACAGGTGTTTGTCAGGCACATTTGTCTTAGTATGATGAACAGAGCTGATTGTCACTAATCATCCCATTCACCATGTTAAAGAACTAATATACATCTTATAATTAATCACGCACGGATCAAAGAGAAACAATAATACTTTTATTAATTCATAGGACTCAACAGGGCTCCTCCCTTCAACCTAGGAGGTTTAGAAACTCATACTGAAAGAAAATACAATAGTAAAAACATGTAAAGTGGCTGAAGATGTACGAATTACATAAACCTAATCCCTTAAATACTAAACTAATAACTAGTAAGGGTAAAACAGTATTTCTAGTGCTAAAATCCACTTCTATGGCCCACTTGGTGAGTGTTTGGGCTGAGTTTTGATGAGATCCACGTGCTATGAGGCTCCTAGGGCGTTGAACGCTGGCTAGGGGATCCTCTCTGGGCGTTCAGACACTGGTCTCTGCTTTGTGGGCGCTGGACGCCTGGAAGGGGGCAAGAAGCTGCCATTGAACGCCAGTTTTAGGCCTTCTAATCTGAGGCAAAGTATGGACTATTATACATTGTTAGAAATCTATAGAAGTCAGCTTTCCATAGCCATTGATAATGCTCCATTTGGACTTCTGTATCTCCAGAAAATCTCTTCCGAATGCAAGGAGGTCAGATCCGGACAACATCTGCCGAGCTTTCTCTATCTCTGAATCAAACTTTTACTCCAGCTCCTCAATTTTAGCCAGAAATTATATAAAAACTAAACAAAATATACTAAAACTATATGAAAATGATGCCAAAAAGCATATAAAATATGCGCTCATCACACAGCATGGACAAAGAGTTGTGCCAGGATCGTGTTGGTGGGATGCGAGGCGCACAAGCCCACCCACGCGTACGCGTGACCCACTCGTACGCGTGACCCACGCATACGTGTCGCCCTGCAATCCTGAATTTTGAATTTTTAGTGCTGGGGCTGTGCAAACCGCATTGTCCAAACAGTGAGTTCTGCTGGGACCATGCGGGTTATGTGCGCTAGGCGCGATATGCTATCATGCGTACGCCTCCTCCACCTTTTCCTGCCATTCACTCTTACGCGTGACTAACCCGTACGTGTCACCTAGTTTTTTCTATTTTCGCACGCACGCCTGACCCACGCGTGCGCGACCTCAGTTGCCCTGCTTCTATCCTATTTCTTCTTCCCCATTCCATTCTTCTTTTTTTCTTTCTTTCTTTCTTTTCCTTTCTTCTTCTTTCTTCTTCCTTTCTTCTTCTTCTTTCTTCTTCCCTTCTCCCATTTCTTTTCTTCCCTTTCTATCTCTTCTTCTCACCTTTCTCATCCATTCTCACTTACAATTCCCCATTTTTTTCTTCTCTCACTTTTCAAAGTTTCACTTCTCATTTTTATCCTCTTTCATTTTTTTGTTTATTACATTTGCATACTTTTATTCATTGTATTTTAACTTTGTTTTTATTGCTTGTTCTTATTTTCTTTCCTATGTTTGTTATTCTACCATCGGTGTTGGATTTTCCTACTCAACTGTTGAGGATTTTTTTAGATCATTTTAGTGCTTCTTGACTTGTTTGATATTGATTGGGTGATGAAATCCTAAGCTCAAAATAACCATGGGAAAACCTCAAGCTCAAATTTATATATACATCCATGCCCATGGGAGAACCCGGGAAGTTAAAGTGTCCGATCACATTTTGCAACAAAGGGTCAACAGATAATCCAAATACATAAGCCAAATAGATTATTAATTTATCATTTATTAATGTCATCATCATCATCAATTCATGTCCCATTCAATTGCAATTCATTATTATCATCATCATATTTATCAGTTACCTCTCATTTAGTGTTAGCAATACCTCATTACTTAGTTATCCACTTCGCAAATCCTTCTCACTATCCACTTAAATTATTCAACATGTTCATCCATGTTCCAAATCTTAAAAACTCGCTAACGGATCCCAAACAAGTGTTAAAGTGGTTTGGAAAGTTAGAGAATAGGTTAAAATCTAAAAAATGCAACTTTTTCAAACAGGGTGGTCATGCATACGCATGCCACCCGCATACGCACGATTGCGAATTTTGGCAATTCTGCGTATGCGAGCACCCTCTGTGTACGTGGATTTTCAAAATAGAGGGGGTATCTCACGTACATATAGACACTGCCGCGTACGCACACATTCAAAGTTTGGCCATTCTCCCGTACGCATGCCTCATGCGTCCGCATGAACGTGAAAATTGACAAAGTCGCGTATGCATCTACCTCATGCGTACACGAGTGTGTTGGTCAGAGAGAATCCTTGCGTACACATGCATGTTTCCGTGTATGCATGCCTTATGTTTTTCAGAAAAGCTGTTAAGTCTGCAGAAATCTGTTTTATATATCCAACTTCGAATGCGCATGACTTTTTTCATGAAAAATCATTTTAGTCCGTTTTTCAAATATTATAAACTTCACAGACCCAATTTTTATTCAAGAAAGTTTGACAAAATTTGAGGGTTCGGAAGCCAAGTTATGACTTACCGAAATTGGTCAAAAATCAGTTGTTACCCAAAAATACCAAACCTCAAGTTTTCCAAAATCCTCAATTCTAAACCAATTATTTCACAACCAAAACAATTCCAATTATTCCTAAATCATATTCACATACTTCCCATTCATGCCACAACATTTCAACATACAAATTCATCCAATCCATTCAACGATTTCCAACAACAATCACTAATTCTCAACATTTCATATAATTCAACTTATCCTATGGTCAATTAGCCTAGGTTTTCACGTAACATTATACATTACTGCTACTTTTTCTTCTCCTTCTCTTTTTTCCTTATTTTTCTCTTTCATTATTGTTATTATTATCATTGTTGCCATCTTTTTATATGTATAATAGTTCAAATCCAAAATGCATCGAAATTCCTTAATGATGACGACACTCAAACAAATTTAGTTTAAAATAAGTTCAGACTAAAAGTACGCCTTATTTAAATTCAAAATGTACCGCATTTACTTAATGATGACGACACATAAACAAACTCAGTTCAATACAAGTTCAAACCAAAAGTGTGCTTTATTTTAATACAGAATGCACTGAAATTCAAAACCAAAATACTCCGAAATTACTTAATGATAACAACACCCAAACAAACTTAATTCAAAACAAACACAGACCAAAAGTTCACGTTATTTAAATTCGGAATGCACCAAAATTATTTAATGATAACTGAAAACTCCTTATCTTCCTTCTTTTTCTTGATCATTATCATCATCTTCTTTTTTTATTTATTTTTTTGTTTTACCTTTTATTTACCCTTTTAAAAAAAATAAAAACAAGAAAAATCAAACAAAGAAGAAAAAAAACACATAATGAAGTAAAATTACTAGGAAAAAGAGGAGAGAAAGAAAAAAATGTAGCGATAAGAAGGAAACATACAAAGAAAAAGAAGAAGAAATTCCCAAAAGGAAAGGAAAAAAGAAAGAGGAGGAGAAGGAGGAGCGTATATATTCATGCTCCAGTAATAAATCTGATTTTTGATGGCTATAGATCAATTTAATTGGATTTAGTTATTAAAAAGACTTAGATGTATAGCATTGCTGATATCATATTGCTATGTGACTTGGTTAAGAGCTCATATTCACCCTACTTTCTTCAAGTTCAAACGATAGACGTTATTGGCGACCTGCAGTACGATTTCAACGTATTTAAGGTGAAGAATTGGTATAGAATATTTAAATCAAGTTAATAGACCAAGAGTGACATTGATTTTTTTTTATTGTTAAACCTTGTCATGAATTTGAGTTCCATCTCAAAGTCTAGTTAATAGATTGAAGAATATATAATAAGCATTCGAATTTCTTCCACTTGTTAAATAAACGAGTTAGTTAACCACTTGATAACATTTGGTTCTTTGGTTGGTTATGAAAATTATTTGATATTTGCTTCTCTAGTCTACTCCACATACATGACCGAATATAGTGTATCAATACTAAAAGAGCTAAGAAATAAACAAGATCAAACAATATATATGGCAGCCGGCTAGTATTTGTGTGCACGTGGCTATGGTTCAATCACGTCGATAATGCTTTAAGGTGGAGATCGATGACAGTAATGGTGATGGTGAATGGTGATGATGAAAGGTGAAAAACAGTACAAGCATTCAAGCAATAGGATAGCCTTACTAATAGTAGGTGATACAGGATTTTTGAGTGACACACATGAACCGTCGTGATGTTAGCGATGACGGCATCAATAGAAGCATCATTAACAAGTTTGCCCATTTTCGATATCCCCTTAGTAAATTGTATTTGAAAAGTCAAGAGAACAAGAGAAAATTGTGAATAATCGTGAATAAATTTCAGGGAATGTGTGCCTTCCATGTGGTAAATCCTCACTATCTCACTGTGCACAGATTCTACACAACAAATTAAAATAGGGAACTAGTTGCCGAAACTTCTACAGCTTCGGTAAGAATGGAAAATTTTCAACCTTCAAGGTTGTTTGTGAAACTCCTGCAGTCCTACAAAATTATTTCTCATCTAGACTCTAGCTAACTTTTTATAGAAGAAAGTAAATAGGGTAACAAAAGTGGACGAAATGCATGACTCTGAGAAAAAAACCTCAAGTTCATGCAATGAATAATTTTGATGCCTTCAACGTCAGACCGGTAGAAAATTATAATTTCTTAAATTATTTATAATACATATATTAATTATAATCACAAATTAAACTATTCTATATTAAATAATTTATATAACGGTGATCTTATTTATTGTCATGAATATTGAATTAATTAAATCATTATAGCTTTTAATTTGGATTTAAATAAGAATAAAATTAAAGATACTATTTTATTTAAACTTTAGCGTTTAATGAGCGTCAACGCAAATATAAATAGCGAGTTTAGGATTTTGATCCTCATGCTTGCTTTGCGTCTTATAATCGGCGCTTCAATCCGGTCAGTATAATTTTATTTGCAGCTTTTGCTTGTTCATTGGCATGGAGGTTTTCTATCAACGTGAACTGATGCTTCACTAAACTTCTGAATGCTGAATTAGTGAATTGAATTTCATTATCCATGGTAATGGAGTGTGGAACTCCAAACCGGATGATAATATTCTTTTACAGGAACTTTGACTTTTTTGAACTGTGATGGTTGCTAGAGGTTCTGCCTCTATCTACTTAGTGAAATAGTCAATCGCAACAATGAGATACTTTACCCGTTCGGGTGCCTGTGGGAATGGTCAAAGGAAGTCTAACCCCCATTTTGCAAATGGCCAAGGTAAAGTAATACTAATGAGCTCTTTAGGAGGTGCCATATAGAAATTAGCATGCTTTTGATAGGACAGAGATTTTTTAGTGAAGTCGGCTGCCTCCCTTTGTAAGGTTAGCCAAAGGAAGCCAGTTCGAATCACTTTCTTAGAAAGCGACCATGTCCCTAAGTGGTTTTCACATATGCCGCTGTGGACTTCGTCTAGGACTTCTTTAGTCTTGGAAGTTGAAATACACTTTAATAGAGGTATAAATATTCCTCTTCTATAGAAAATGTTGTAGACTAAATGTAGTTTTATGCTTTCCTTATGAGCCTCATTGCTTCCCTTTCTTCTTTAGCGATGATATCGAATTTAAGGTATTTGACAATGGAGTCATCCAACCCAAACCTAGATTGGAGATGGTCATTGTACTCGACTTGTCAACTTCTTTGACTACTGATGGTGTGTGAAAGGTTTCCTGGATAAGACTTCTATTGTTGCCCCCTGGCTTGGTGTTAGTTAACTTGGAGAGGGAATCAGCTCAGATATTTGATTCCTAGGCTATATGTAGGACTTCTGTCCCAGGAAATTGAGCTAATTATGCTAATGTTTCTTCCAAGTACTTCTACATGTTGCGATCTTTGGCTTGATAAGTCCCATTTACCTGAGAGATTATTACTTGAGAATCATTATACATGATCAACCTTACTGTCCCGACCTCTTTGGCTAGCCTCATGCCAACAAGTAATGCTTTGTACTCTACTTGATTGTTGGAGGCCAGAAACTCGAATTTTAATGAAAGTTTTATCTGAGTTCCTTCTTCACTCACCAAAGTGACACTTGCTCCACTTCCAACTTCATTGGATGATCCATCCATATACAAATTTCAGACTATAAGACTTCCCTGCATTTCGGTGTACTCAGCCACAAAATCGGATAAGTATTGGAATTTGATTACTATCCGAGTTTCATACCTTAAATCGAATTCAGATAGTTCTATTGCCCATTGTAGCATCTAACCTGCAATGTCTGTCTTTTGGATGATGTGCTTCATAGGTTGATTAGTTCGGACTTTTATGGTATAATCTTGGAAATAAGATCGGAGCCTTCTGAAAGTGATCACAATGGCATATGAAAAATTTTTCTATTTTCTAATAGTTTAGTTTTACCCCCTGTAGAGCCTTGCTAACAAAATAAATTGGTTGTTGTCCATTCTCATTTTCTCATACTAAAGCCAAGGCTATGACCCTACTTGAAACTACTAAGTACAACATGAGTTCTTCCTCTGGAACAGGTTGGGTGAGTACTGGTGGCTAACTCAGGAAGTTTTTGAAGTCTTGAAAGGCTTGCTCGCATTTCGGAGTCCACTCAAGTTGGCATCCTTTCTTGAGAATTGAGAACAGGGGTAGAGACTTAAGGGATGATCCCACTAAGAATCTGGATAAGGCTACTAACCTTCCATTCAATTGTTAGACTTCATTGAGGCAAGTCAGACTTTTCATCTCGAGTATCACTTTACATTTATTCAACTTGGCTTCGATGCCCCTTTAGATGAGCATGAAGCCTAAAAACTTCCTATCTTCCACTGCATACGTGCACTTTGAGAGATTTAGTCTCATTCTGTGCTTCCCAATTGTGTTGAACACCTCAGCTAAGTCGAACAAGAGATTAGTATCTTCCTTTGTTTTGACGAGCATGTCGCAATGTAGACCTCCATTAACATACCAAGGTGTGATGAAAATACTTTATTCATTAGCCGTTGATAGGTGACTCTAGCATTCTTTAATTCAAAAGACATTACTACATAACAATAGTTAGCCTTTGGGGTGACGAAGGAGGTCTTTTCTTGTTCCGGCTTATACATCGGGATTTGATTGTACCAGAAGTATGCATCATAAAAAATAAGTATCGATACCATGAGGCTGAATCTACCAAGGTATCAATGCTGGGAAGTGGGTATGAGTCTTTAGGACAGGCTTTATTGAGGTCGGTATAATTGACACACACTCTTCACTTCCCATTCAGTTTTTTCACGAGTACCATGTTAGCTAACCATAAAGGATATTTTACCACTCTTATGAATCCATCTTCTAATAAAGCTTATAGCTGCTCTTCCATGACTTGTGCTCTCCATCAAGACCAAGCTTTTGTCATCTTTGTTGAACAAGTGGTGAGTCAGGGTAGACAGCAAGCTTGTGACTCATGAGGTCAGGGTGTATCTTGGACATGTCTGAGGCTTTCCAAGCAAAGTGGTCAGAGTTTTGTTGCAACAGCTTAACAAGATCTGTTTTTAATTCTTTATCCAAGTTAGCTCCTATGCTTGTTGTTTTCTCTGCCTGATCTCCAATTTGAACCTTGGTGCACGAAACTGACTCTGCACGTTTCACACAGATAGACCGGCAAGTATACCGGGTCATCCAAGTAATACCTCAGGTGAGTGAGGGTCGATTCCACGGAAATTGTTGGTTTGAGCAAGCAATGGATGCCTTATAGATCTTAGTCAGGCGGATAGAAAATATAATTGTCACGAGAAAACGCATAAAGCAGATAAATAAATAAAACGTTACTAGATAGGTGTGAAATCAATTGTATGAGAACGGTTGAGGCTTCGGAGATGCTTCTTCCTTCTGGATCAACTTTTCTCACCATCTACTCCAACTTCTGTTTGATTCATTCCATGGCAGGCTGTATATGATAAACGCCGGGTCAGCGGTCATCCAATCTAAACGGGGGTGAAGCTCTAGCAGTCCATTCCCTTGGTGATCCTACTCAAAATGCCATAGACAAGGTCGGATCTTCTGGATCAGAGAACGTTGCTTCCTTGGTTCTAGCCTACACCACAAAGGTCCTAATCTCCCCGCACCTCGACTGAACTGATATCTCAAAAAGTCCCCAACGAAGCTATGGATTAGCCATCTAAGAGATGTATAATCAAGTTTGTGGTTCAATACTCTCCCGTCAAGGACTCTCAAGAGCCCATGTGAATAGGGATGAGGGTCAAGTTACACTCCCAATTCGTTAGGATGAAGAACAAAGATACATCTTAGAATACAATTCATTATAGATTGAAGTAGAATAGTGATATTATTAATTCATAAGAATCAGCAGAGCTCCTAACCTTAACCTTAGGATGTTAGTGACTCATACTGTACAGAAAACAATAATGAAAGATTTGAATGGGCAAAGATCCTTAACAAGGGTGATCTTTGTTCTATATATACTAATCTAGCAACTAAGGATTAAAGAAAATAACATAGACTAGTCTTATAGTGCGAAAATCCACTTTCCGAGCCCACTTGGTGAGTGTTTGGGCTGAGCCAAGAGTGTCTTCATGTCCTAGGACTCCTTAGGGGCGTTGAACGCTCGCTTGGGACTCCCTTTTAGGCATTGGACGCCAGCTGCTCCCTTTTGGGCATCCAACGCCAGGAATGGGGTAGGTGGCTGGCGTTGAAGGCTAGTTTTGGGTCTTCATTTCCAAAGCAAAGTATAGACTATTATATATTTCTGGAATGCTCTAGATGTTAGCTTTTCATAGCCATTAAAAGCACGCCATTTGGACTTTGGTAGCTCCAGAAAGGCTCCTTCGAATGCACAGAGGTCAGATCTTGACATCATCTGCAGTACTTTCTCTATCTCTGAATCAGATTTTTTCCAAAGCTCTTCAATTTCAGCCAGAAAATACCTGAAATTATCATAAAACCCAAAAATTCAAAGTAGAATTCAAAAATATGAATTTAGCGCTAAAACCTATGAAAATATAATAAAACATAAACAAAACATAACAAAAACTATATGAAAATGATGCCAAAAAGCGTATAAGATATCCGCTCATCAAACCTCTTTGGTCTTTCCATCAGGTTGAGGTCATAGTTCTTCTCGAATTCAGACACTATCTAGTTCAATGGTGTTGACTTCTTTTCCCTTAATACTTTTCTGTAGATTCGAGCTTTCATTATAACATTTTCGCACTAACCTCTTATATTCTCTTACGGTAGTAATTCCCTCTAAAGTCGGGAATTTCATTCAGAGAGTCAAAACGACCGCAGCTAGTTGGTTCAAAGTTGTCCGACCTATCAAGGTATTATAGGCAGATGCCACGTTGACCACAATGTAGTCTATACTCAAAGTTCGGGACTTCAAACCTTTATTGAAAGTGGTATGCAAGGAGATGAAGCCGAGAGGTCATATAGGTGTGTTGATGAATCCATATTTTACGATATATTTTGTTTTGATTTAAGTGGATTCCATCACATAAACCCACATTTATTCACCTAAATAGCATGCTTTTGAGATTTCTTCCTAAATTGTGCTTGAAAGTGAAAACATGCTCTTTTGTGCTTAATTTAGTCAATTTTATTCACTTTAATCCCATTTGGTGCCTTGATGTATTTGTTAAGTAATTTTCAGGTTTCCAAGGCAAGTATGGATTGAAGAAGTGAGGAAAAGAGCATGCAAAAGGGAAGAATTCAAGAAATGAAGGATTTGGAAAGCTGCCAGCCTTGACCTCTCTATACTAAATTGGTCAAAACTTGAGCTACAGAAGTTCAAATGAGGCGGTTCCAACGGCATTGGAAAGCTAACGTCCAGGGCTTCAAAATGATATGCAATTTTCTATAGTGGAAATAAGTTTAAGTGTGTGTATGCACAGGTACTTATGCGTATGCACAAGTTAGAATTCAGCATGTGTGCAGACGCACACATCTGTGCGTCCGCATAGGTCCCTGCACGTGACCTCATTAATTACAACTTGCTGGCAGTGATTTCTGGGCCCCCAAAACCCAATCCAACTCATTTTTTGAAGCTATTTAAGGCCAAATTGAAGAAGGATGAAGGGGGGTAATTAGGTTTAGCTTTTATGATATTTTCTCTTAGTTTCTAGAGAGAGAAGCTCCCTCCTCTCTCTAGAATTAGGGTTTTATTAGTTAATTTCCTTTTAATTTCATCTTTTAATTCTTGTTTTAGTGTAGTTTAATTTATGTTTCTATGTTCTTCTATCTTATTCTTCTTCATTTCTCTTGTTATTTCCTTTATTTTGTCAATTTTATGTTTTATGACACTCATGTTACATTTAATTTTAATTAATGCAATTTTATGTATCCATGTCATTTATTACTTTCTTTAGTTGTCATTGTCACTTTCTTGCTTTGGTAGCTATAGAATTTATTTTATTGCAATTTAGTATTATTTTATTCTCATACATACCAAGTGTTTGATGAAATACTTGGCTTAGTTTTTACTTAGCTTTTTTTACACTCTTGGCTTGAAATTGATGACTTTGGTGATCCTTGAGTCATTGATGTCCATTCTTGTTTGATACATTAGAGTAGTTAGTTGATTTGGTTTCCCTTGACTCTATGTAACCTCTTAGTGTTGACATAGGACTTAGGGATTGGAATTAACTATGCCTATTTGACTTATCTTCGATGTAAGGTTGACTAAGTAGGATTAACTCTTCATAATCATCATATGTTTGTGGTCAATGGCTAGGATAGGTAGCCTTAGTTCTCAATTACTTGCCAAGAGGTTTCTTGCATTTGAAGTTTATTGCTTTGATGTTTATTTGCTTTTATTTAATTTCTTGCATGCTAAGTTACTTTCTTGCTATTTCCTTTCCTTGCACTTTATTGCCTTGACTTTTATTGCTTTGATGTTTAATTTCTTGCATGTTTAGTTTTCACACTCTTGGTTGAGAAATTGGGTGTTTGGGTGGAATTGAGTTGTGGATGTCCATTCTTCATTGTGTGAGAATAGTTAATTGGTTTGGTTTCCATTGACGCTAGTCTTTCACTAAGTAATTAGTGAGTTGACTAGAACTTATGGATTGAGACCAATTACACTCTTTGACTAATTCTCAAGGAGGATTGATTGGTTTGGATTGATTCCACACAATTGCCATGTTTGTGGTCCATAACTTGGATAGGAAGCCTAGATTACCCACTTCTTGCCAAGAGTCCTTTTTAGCATTTAATTTCCATTTTCATTACTTTTACTTGCTTTGACTTTTAATTCTTGCATGATCAATTGCTCTCTTGCTATTTACATTACTTGCTTCTCTTGCCATCCCATGCTCTCTCATAGCCAATAATTATACACTTAATTGCAACTCCTAGGGAAGAACGACCCGGGAGCTAAATACTCTCGGTTATATATTTTGATTTGAATTTAATATTTGATTGATGATCAATTGTTGGGTTTAGACTATACTTACAACGGACAATTTCTACTTTTAGTGTGAAAATCCAAACCTATACTTTTGGTCATTGTCATGTGTCTTCTAACCCGAAAAGATTGTCAAGATAGGCTCTTAGCTATCTTTCTTCTAACCCAAGCTTGTCAAATATAGGTTTGATTAGTATGTTGGCTGAGCTCCCCTGATCTGCCAGAGTTCTGTGGAGGTTTGTATTGGCGAGTACCATTGGAATTAGGACAGGATCATCATGGCAAAGGTTTATTCCATGAGCATTTTCTTTAGTGAATAAAATTATGGGTAAATAGAAAACTTCACATTCTTCACAGACTTGATAGACTTCTTTTAGATGACTTTTACTAGAAAACTTGGTTACCCTACCAAATACCATGTGGATGTGCCTATAAGGGGTTTGTGGTGGCTGATCTCATTGACTCCTATCTTCATCACCCCTCTTTCTTTTTCCTAGATCGTCCAATCTCTCTCCAAGATATCTTTCTAACTGTCCTTCTCTAGCCAGTTTTTCTATCACACTTTTCAAGTCGTAGTAATTATTGGTGGAATGCCTATATAGTTTGTGATACTCGCAGTATTCCATCCAACTTCTAGCTTTCTTGTTCTTGATAGGACGAGGGGGTGGGAGTTTTTCATTGTGACAAATCTCCTTGTAGATATCGACAATAAAAACTCAGAACGAGGTGTAATTATGGTATCTTTTGGGCTTATCCGAGTTGTATTCATCCTTTTTCTTTGCTTCTTTATCTTTATCCCGAGCTAGATAAGGAAACTTTTACTTTGAAATTGTCTATCTAAATCGGTAATTCTCCTCTATGTCGATGTATTTTTTCGCTCGTTCTTGTACTTCGTACACAGAGGTTGGATGTCGCTTCGATATAGATTGAGAAAACGGCCCTTCTCTGAGGCTGTTAACCAAACCTATTATCACTACTTTTGTGGGTAAATTTTGAATCTCAATGCAAGCTATGTTGAACCTTTCCATATAACCTCAAAAAGTTCTCCGACTTCTTACTTAACCCATAAGAGACTTGGAACATGCTTGACTTTGTCCTTTTGAATTGAGAATCTGGTAAGGAACTTCCTTGCTAGATCGTCAAAACAAGTTACTGACCTAAGTGGTAAGCTATCAAACCACTTCATCGCCGCTTTGGTTAATGTCGTCAGGAAATCCTTGCAACGGGTCGCATCGGACGCGTCAACCAGGTACATCCGACTTTTGAAGTTACTGAGGTGGTGTCTTAGGTCGGTCGTTTTGTTATAGAGGTCCATGTTAGGGCTTTTAAAATTTTTGGAGACCCTTGCTCACATGATCTCTTCTATGAATGGATCTTCTCCTCCAAAAGGGCATTTTCGAGAGCTTTTCTTCTAGCTCTCTTCACCAGCGTACCTCTTTTCGCAAATCTCTTTCGGCTTCTCTTTCTTGCTCGATCTCCTATTCGAGTTTCTCCAACCATGGTGCGAGTGGACAATTTCTATAATCTCGGTTAGATTCGGGGGCTCTTCATCATCTGATAGATGTATTTTGGAATTAATTCTCCTAGTGAAATGGTTGGTTTTCCGATGTTCCCTCCCAGTTAGGTCCATTCGATCTATCATGCCGTGTAGATATCATGAGTGCTCAGTCATCGTTATGAGGTTCTAGTTCCGACTCAGATGCCCTGTGACCGTCTTCGAACTGATTGTCCGCCATGATTGGGTGTAGACTTCTAGGTTCCTGACAACATCGCCAATATTCCGAGGGTTACCTGAAACGAGGTTGTTTTTGGGCTTGAACGTGAGGTCCAGATTCCTTTTGGGAAGCCTCCAACTTTTGTTGGTGCCGAGGTACCGCTGTCCGAGTTCCTCATCAGGAGATGAGATGTGATACCTGCAAGGGACTCCGATACTAAAGTTATCGAGGGTTTTATACCAGTTTTTTAGTAGAATGGGTTCTGAATATACTTGAGGATGTTAGCATATGCATAGTAGAAAAGATAACCACCTTTTAGAATAGTTCCTCATTTAATGGTGGATAACTATTTCATTTTCTTAGGTAAGTTATTGAGATCTCCCTTCTAGATAAGAGGGAGATATCTTAGGAGTTAGTTACTTATTCAAACAAGTAGAGCTGAATTGCTGTCGTCGTGCTTGACCTCTATGAGGTTGGATAGGTGTAGTAGTTAGATCTCTTGAGTGAACTTCTATTCATTTGGGTCTGGCTATATTTTTTAAGTCAGAATATGGACAACATTTAAGTCGCCTCCATAGCTCTTTTCCCACCTGAGGATTTGCAATTTAGCCTATCAGAATATAGAAGGCATTACCTGAGGAAAATTAAAAAGACAAACTCTCACAATTATATTCACAAATTCATGTACATTTCTGTACTCTCAACTATATTTCTTAATAATTTAATCTAGATGGTTTTGGAATTGAGAAAACAAAAAATTTTCAACACCGGTTAGATGCCATGCAAATCTAAAAGACAAAGATGCAGTGCGATTATATCACTATTTCATTACTAAATCTCGAAGCAAGGAAGTATAGGCACTTTCGGAGCCTAAAATATCTCCATAATCACATTTCACTTTCATCACAATAAAATTAGTTAACTGGTGAATGAGCCTCGGTATGAGATCTACATATGTCAAGCACATGTCAGAAGTTATTTAAATAACATATTAAGGAACAAGATTTTACTGAGAAAATAACTTCAATGAGAACCTGGAAAGAGCTACAACTGAGAAGGTTTCCTCAGCGGGGCACAGGCATGACGGAGTCTTCTAGCAGCCTTGAAGGAAAACCAAATCAGAATGCAGATGGGCAACCACAATTGCTTCACTTCACTCGGATAAGCAGAATTGGATTTTGCAAGGATGTGTAAGTGTGTAATTTCTGTGTCCCCCTCATTGTCCTTCAATGCTATTTCATGTCATTACTACAATTAAATTTACCTGTCAATCTATCATTAGATTCTTTAAATCAATGTTATCGACAATTTTTAAAGGTTATATGAAGGACTTGTTTGAATAAAGTTTTTAAAAAAATAAAATTAATTTTATATAGAATCTCGTCTAAAAAAATTTTTTTATTTGTTAAATATTTTTGGATATAAAAATATAAAAATACTTTTTGTTTATTAATTAAAAAAAAAAATCTTTTTCTATCAACTTAATAATACCAAAACAAGCACGAAATCTACTAATGTGTCACGACTCTCTTCCAACGAAATGGACTCGGTATTAACATTACATATCATCCACCATAAAATCCAAATTGGCATGACTTCCAGCTTTCTTGTTCTTGATGGAACGAGGAGGTGGGAGTTTTTCAGTGTGGCAAAACTCCCTGTAGATATCGACAAAAGAAACTCAGAGCGGGGTGTAATTATGGTATCTTCTGGGCTTATCCGAGTTGTATTAATCCTTTTTATTTGCTTCTTTATCTTTATCCTAAGCTTGATAAGAAAGGTTTTACTTTGGAATTGTCTCTCTAAATCGGGAATTCTCCTCCATGTTGATGTATTTTTTCGCCCGTTCTTGTACTTTGTATAGAGAGGTTGGATGTCGCTTGGATATAGATTGGGAAAATGGTCCTTCCATGAGGCCGTTAACTAAACCTATTATCACTGCTTCTGTGGGTAAATTTTGAATCTCCAACCAAACTTTATTGAACATTTCCATATAATCTCGGAAAGTTTCTCCGACTTCTTGTTTAACCCCTAAGAGACTTGGAGCATGCTTGACTTTGTCCTTTTGAATTGAGAATTTGGTGAGGAACTTTCTTGCCAAATAGTTAAAACAGGTTACTGACCTAAGGGGTAAGCTATCAAACCACTTCATCACCGCTTTGGTTAATGTCGATAGGAAATCCTTACAATGGGTCGCATCGGACGCATCAGCCAGGTACATCCGACTTTTGAAGTTACTGAAGTTAGCAAGGGCTTTAAATTGGTGTTTTAGTAGATTGGGTTTTGAATATACTTGAGAATGTTAGTATATGTATAATAGTTCCATCTTTAATGCTGGATAACTATTTCCTTTTCTTAGGTAAATTGTTGAGATCTCCAATCTAGATAAGTGAGAGATATCTTAGGAGTTAGTTACTTATTCAAATAAGTAGAGCTGAACTGAACTGCCGTCGTCGCACCCAACTTCTATAAGGTCGGATAGGTGTAGTAGTTGGATCTCTTGAGTGAGCTTCTATTCATTTAGGTCTGGCTATATTTTTTAGGCTAGGGTATGAACAACATTTAAGCTCCTTCCATAGTTCTTTTCCTAGCTGAGGATTTGTAATTCAGCCTATCTGAGAAAGACTTTGGTTGAGAAAAATTAAAAAAATCAAACTCTCACAATTATATTCACAAATTCAAGTACATTTCTATGCTCTTGGCTATATTTTTTAATAATTTAATATAAAGGATTTTTGGATTGAAGAAACAAAAAATTTTCAACACCGATTAGATGCCATGCAAATCTAAAAGACAAATATGCTGTTCGGTTATATCACTATTTCGTTACTAAACATCTCGAAGCAAGGAAGTGCAGGCACCTTCGAAGTCTAAAATATCTCATAATCACATTTCAATTTCATCACAATAAAATTAGTTAACTGGTGAATGAGCTTCAATATGAGATTTCCATAAGTCAAGTACATGTCAGAAATTATTTAAATAACATATTAAGGAACAAAATTTTATTGAGAAAATAACTTCAATGAAAACGTGGAAAGAGCTACAACTGAAAAAATTTCCTCGGCGGAGGACAAGCATGACAGTCTTCTAGCAGCCTTGATGGAAAACCAAATCAGAATGCAGATGGGCAACCACAATTGCTTCACTTCATTCGGATAAGCAGAATTGAATTTTGCAAGGCTGTGTAAGTGTGTAATTTCTGTGTCCCCTCAATGTCCTTCAATGCCATTTCATGTCACTACTACCATTAAATTTACCTGTCAATCTATCATTAGATTCTTTAAATCAATGTTATCGACAATTTTTAAATGTTATATGAAGTACTTGCTTGAATGAACTTTTAAAAAATATATATTTTTTGAGTTATCTTTTTTTTATAAAAAAGTAAAATTAATTTTATATAGATATCTCATATAAATTTTTTATTTATTTATTAATAAACTAACTAAAAAAAATATTTTTCTATCAACTTATTACCACTCAAACAAGCACTGAAATCTACTAATGTGTCGGGACTCTCTTCCAACGAAATGGACTCGGTATTAACATTAAATATCATCCACCATAAAATCTAGAACATTTAATATCATCCACCATAAAATCTAGATTGGCATGTCTACGCCATTAATGCTTCACATCACCATTTAGGGTAAAAAGAAAGAGAAAAGCATTGTCATCGGAACCACTAGAGCCTTCAGTGGCTTAATTTCAGACAACTCAGAGAAATAATTTACTTACCTTCCTGAGTTGCTTTAAATCTAAGCTATTTAGAAGCACGTTTTTGTAGTATATTATAGTGGACTATAAAAAATGGAAAAATAAGGAATAAGAACGCTACAGTACAACTATTGTACAAGTATATTCAAGGCCTGACATTATACATTAGGCTCGGC
>NC_029793.2:56039510-56086661 GCF_000816755.2 Arachis ipaensis | reverse complement strand
TACTCCAGTACAACATTAAGGTATAATTTACAGTCCTGCATCTGATTCTGCTATGCCTCCATTGGAATTATCGTCAGTCATCTGTTTAGCTGAAATCACTCTGTCCAATGTCTGGTCTGAAACCAAGATCCCTGTTGTCTCCAAGTCTGCTACTACAGCAACAGCGGCATCCAGTTCCCCAAGATCAAGGCAGAGAGAAATGACCTCATCATAGATGGGACTGCAAAATGAGTATAGCAAAGGGAAACAATGAGCTGAAATGCATAAGATAAGGAGAGGCAGACAACCAATGACAGTAGTAGAAAAAATGCAAAAGAAAAATCCAATCTACTCAACAAGCATGCCTTCAATGATGAGGTAACAAAACCTAACCGCACAGAACTCAAATAACGATAACTTGGCATTGTTCCACTAGATGAGGTTAGCTAGAAGCCTAGAACTATGCTATAATGTTCTAAATCATAACTATCTGAATATCTTTTAATAGTTTCAACTACCAATATCTGTTTATGAGTAAAGTTTCTTTTTGTCTAATGTTTTGAAGTTTCAAAAATATCCTAACTTTTAATTTGTATCATTTTTGTTTCTAACTTCTTTATTAGTTTCAAATTTACCCTTATTCTTAATTGTGTTACCCTTTTATACATCCTCCTCCTCCTCCTCTCTCTCTCCACCCATTTAAACCAACTCTACTAGTGCACCGCCGCACCCTCACCACCCCCACCCCTAACCTCGCCCCGTCCCGCCTCACTTTGCTGCACCACGCATCATGAACAACCACATAATACAGAGACAGAAAAATGATTGAAGAAAAAATCAAAATTAAGGAGAGAAGGAGAATCCCAGAGGAGGAGAAATAGGAAAAGGTAGTGGTAGTGAAGGTCATGGTTGGGTGGGGGAGATGTGGTTGTTGATGTTGATGATGCTAATGAGGAGGTTGGTGTAATCGGGTTGCAATGGTAAGGTGCGGTGATTGGGGGAGGGGTAAAAATTGGTAAAAAGAAGTTTATCACACAAAATTAAGCATAAGGATAGATTTGAAACTAATAGAAAACGTTATTGATTCAAATTAGAAGTTAGGAATATTTTTGAAACTTTTTGAAAATAATGAGGACAAAAGGCAGACTTTACCTTTTACTTATTCATTTATTTCTTGTAGCATCTATTTACAGGACTATTATGGGTTTGATCCACTCACCTTACTGGTTTGATCCACATGTACAAACCATCTACAGTAAGATTTTACCATCATCTCTATACTAGTTTGTTAAGGACTTGGGTATTATAGGGTGTCCAAAATCCCACATCGGGTACTATGAGTAGTATGGGATGCTTGATATTTTATTTAAAGATAGTTCCTCTTTCCCATTAACAGCTAGCATTTAAGGTGTGGTTTTCCACTTTTTTTTAGATACTTAGCAATGGTATCAGATCTAGGTTGTCGGTACCATAGAAAGGGCTATCTATAGATTAGATTAAGGTGAATACCGAATACTGATAGCCGATGTCGGCTCTCTTAGGGTGGTGTATTGTTAGGAACTTGGGTAGTATAGCGTCGTGGATGTTGGCTCTCTTAGGGTGTCCCACATCAGGTAGTATGGGATGCTTGATGTTGTATTCGAGGATAGTTGTTGTTCCCCCTTAATAGCTAACTTTTAAGGTGTGGTTTATCATTTTCCTTAGATACTTAACATAGTTGCTATCCCAACTCTCTCTAGTTTAAAATGATCTGCAATGCTATCTTGTTTAATGTGTCTATGCTCTTTCTGACTTAACTAAAATCTTCATAATGCAACACTTAGCATATTTTCTTACAGAGTTTTTTCGGTCAAACAAAGATAATTCTTCTCTTGGAAATCCTAGTGGTTAATAACATCTCAAAAAGGCACATAACATTTCAAGATACTGTGGCCGGCATGCATAGTTTGGAAAGAATTTTGTTACATAAAGAAAATAGATTTACCTCCCAAACTTATAACCAAGACTATGAGTTGTCTGCAAAATCGTCAAGAAATTGGAAGGTAGAGGTGCCCTTATAGCTGCACGCAATATCATGGCACAATCTCCTATAGTGGGTGTCCCTCCCAATTGTATTACCTGTATCATACAGTCCAGAATCTCATTCAGCAAAGACATTACTACTGAACATTAAAATTTAACATGTTTACTGCATTGTATATTTATTGTCCATGTAAATAAGGCCAAAAGGCCAGTTGTTATTGTTCAAAACTCCTCTTATTTTTGTAGCTAACAGCCTAAACTTCCAATACATTGTTGATTAGCTACGTAATTTCATAATAGAAATAGTTAATATAACACCATGTTTGAACAGGAATTTATAAACAGATATGTAAACATCAACCTAGTTTTGTTCCTTCTTTCTAGTAAAAGAATATCATTAGTCAGTATTTATAAATTCAGAAATGGCATGCTAAGGACACTAATATCCAAGATGGAGGAAGGAACAATCTTATTAAACCACAAATTGACAATCAAACGACTGAAAAAACAGATAAAAAATAAACTCAATATATAACCTGTGTGAATAGATCCCGACATAAGGATTTCCATAATGGTAATAAGATAATACCATCAAAATATAATTTTTAAAGCCATTCAGCAACATTTTTGGATTACATTATAAAGGGTTGACTCCATATCTATATGAAACCAAGACATCTGAACATTTCAAACCAATCGAATGAGAAGCAAGCTTGCAATGGAAAAAAGGTTCAGCTACTTGCCTTCTGCATAACTTTTATTGCCAACTCAACTTCCCATTCCTGTGACCATCTAGGCGGAGGTTTGTTCTTCAGTTCTCTCTCCCATGTCCATCCCCAAGCATCTGCTATTGTATACATGTCTGATACATCAAACACTTTTCGCTTCCTCATTTCCTTAAATGCCTCAAATGGGTCTTCAGGGAACCAATCATCGTCGTCATCATCCTGCAAAGAATCAGATTGGGATCCTCAAACTATGAAACTTTTAACATGCAATCCTGCAACAACGAAATACTGGTAAATAAAAACAAGGCTGGAGGTCTACACCTGGCTCTCATGAATTACATTACCTATGCAAAATCTCAGGCTCCTAGAACAGTTTTCACTTGTTTGCTGTTACTTTCCAAGATTTCTAGATCTTTTGCAAACCTCTCCCTCCCTTCCTCTCTCCCCAACAACCCACCAGCAAAAAGAAGCCACCAAAAAAGAAAAAGAAGAAAAACCTTGTTTTTTAAATATTAAAAATATGGGATATCGGGGGATTTTCATACCTCGGCCTGCAGTCGAGCAGAGGATCTTTTGAACTTCTTAGATCTGGTGGTAGGTTGGTCAGAATCTTTCAACAACTGAACTCCAATCATTTGAAGGGGCCGTTTAGCTTCAACTTCCTTTTCCTTTACCCTGTGTACATCTTGGTTGTCTGATGGTTCCACTTCTACTTCTACTTCTACCTCCTCTTCTGCCTGTTCTGTTTCCTCCTCATCATCTTCTGCTTCATCATCTTCAAGCTCCTTTGCAGCATCTTCCACAGCATTAACATCATCTGAGACTTCAGTGGACTCTGATTTATCTGCATCCATTGCCTTTATATGATTATTATTTAATCCTTCTCCTAAGAATCGACGTCTCCAGAACTCTGTATTTCCTTCCTCCAGCTTTATTCGCGAAATTAACACATCTAGCTCTTCATCCACCTACAATGTAGGTATAAGCATTACATATTAATTCAATGAGAGAGAAGAGAGAGAGAGAGAGAGAGAGAGATAGAGAGAGAGAGAAGCCGTAAAATAGAACAGACAAATAATCAACCTCTTCTTCCTCCTCTTCAACAGGAGGAACCCAAAGGGGCCGACCACGAGATCGGTTTATTCTCCTTGCTTTCTGTACACGCTGATAAAGAACATTTCTTGTTCCGTCAATAGGTAAACCTTGGGCTTCTAGTTCTTCCTTTAATTCAGACACAACCATTTTACTAGCAGCTTTAGGCTTTAAAATATTCTGTGTAGGCCCCTTTATTATTTTCTTTAGCCTCTCCTCCACTCTAATATAATCAGATTCAGTAGCATCATCCCCTAAAGCTGCAAGCCCTTCATTCTGCAAGGTCGTCAAGAGCTTTTTATGGTACAACTTCAATTCCTCAAGACATCTCTGTTTGAAGGAGCTCTCTATTGGGTTTGAATATATAAATCCTTGAGCATCAGGATCTAGAGGCTCTTTACCTCTTCGAGGCACCCACCTCTTTCGTTCTCCGGTAAGGCCTCCCTCTGCAATATATCTGTTTCAATTGATAGGAATCAACATATTAAAATCTCATAGGTGAATATTGAATGTATTAGGCCATTCATAGCAAAATCCCAATTCATTTAGAAAGGAGTCAACAACTTGAAGGAATAAGTACTTCAACTATCATTTACCAGATTATTGCTACCATATCCTTGCTTAAAATAGTAAGAAAGAGACCTAAAAGAAAATTGATGTAAAATTTCCAAGTAAAAGGAGACTACAAGATTTTACTGAGATCATTATCTAGATGTAGATTGCTTATGTCAATAATATGGAAATTTAAGTACTAAAGGGATTTAACACATTAGTCTGGGCTGCACACAAGAAAGAAGTCATTGTTGGACTAAAAACTGAGCTGAAAGTCTGGAAAAATAATACAAGGAAAATTGTAATGTTGGGATTCAGTATCCTAGCCATGAATGAACAATTACTACATATAATATAAAAATATAAATAGAATAAATAATTAAATATAAAATCATAACTGTCGCCAAAATACAAGCAGTACCTAGCAATGTAATCAATTTCATAACCCAGTTCAGCCTCTTCATGTAAAGGTTCAATCCATGAACTCACTAATGTCCGGTATTTTCTGCTCAAGATCATTGCCCGTGGTGGGATTGGCTGGTTATCTTTTCCCATTGTTTCTAGAGCTTCAAGCATTTCAACTATCCTTCCTGAATTTGAAAATGACTACCAGGATCAGACAACACACAAAGTGACAATTTTGTCATCACTTTCTATAAACAATTATGGATAAAAATATTGAACTCCAAAGACAATCATTAACCATGATAATTATCTATAGTTACTACTATGATGAATCTTATTTGTAGATCCAGATCCTGCATGCAGCGACATACAGATTACCCATCAATAACTAACCTGAAAATTCTTTCCTTGTCATGGAAACCTCATTAAAACAATGGAAAGCATGGCAATATACTAACATTTGATACAGAAGATCGAACGAAGTTTTAAATTCTTTAAGAATAAAACGTCTATAAGAATGGAAAAACTAAAGAAATAAATTCTTTAAGAATAAAACGTCTATAAGAATGGAAAAACTAAAGAAACTGTTAGGTATCTAAGGAAAGTGGGAAACCACACCTTAAAAGCTAGCTGTTAAATGGGAAGAACCACTCTCCTTATATACAACATCAAGCATCCCAAACTACTTGATGTGGGACTTTGAGCACCCCATAATACCCAAGTCCCTAACCAGGCTCTGATACCATTGTTAGGTATCTAAGGAAAGTGGGAAACCACACCTTAAAAGCTAGCTAATAAGTGGTCCTTATATACAACATCAAGCATCCCATACTACTCGATGTGGGACTTTGAGCACCCCATAATACCCAAGTCCCTAACAATACACCGGCCCTGGAGAGCCGACGTCCACGGCGGCTACTCGATGTGGGACTTTGAGCACCCCATAATACCCAAGTCTCTAACAATACACCGGCCCTAGAGAGCCGACGTCCACGGCGACTTCACTCTATCGACACTGACCCAACGATATTCGGTATTCACCTTAATCCAGCCTATAGGTAGCCCTTTCCATGGCGCCAACAACCACGCTCTGATACCATTGTTAAGTATCTAAGGAAAGTGGGAAACCACACCTTAAAAGCTAGCTGATAAGGGGGAAGAACCACTCTCCTTATATACAACATCAAGCATCCCATACTACTCGATGTGGGACTTTGAGCACCCCATAATACCCAAGTCCCTAACAGAAACATAACGAGTTAACAGTATATGCTTACCTTCCTGACATAAAGCCCGAAGATACAAGGAAAGTGGATCTCCATCATTGCCTTCATTATATAGGACTTTTGTGCCTCCTTCAAAGTTTTTAAGGGCACGGAAATGCCTAATGGCTTCTTTTACTACACAGTACTTCGTAAAACACTCCACTAACAACCTGCAGAGAAACTATGCTGCTGATCAGATCAGGAGGAAATGGAAATTTCATGATTCCATATAACAAAATTTTTCGCCATTGTGAATTATTTAGTGTTGACATAACCAGCTTAATGAATGACTATCAAACCCAAAAATGAACGATAGTAAATAACTCGGTTTTCCTGACAATACAAGTATCACATAGAAAACAGAGAGGAAACGTCCATCAAAGAATTGCATACAAACCTGAAAAAGTTGATATATGGACGAGTAGAGATAATCTGGTCTAAAACAGGAAAAAACAAAAGACTTGATTGATTTTTGTTTTCATTTCATGTTTTTGTCCTCTGTCTCCTACTTTTTTGGGTTTTGTGACAAATTAGGAAATGAAACAATGAAACAGGTGTTTTTTCTGGTTTTTAGTTTTTCGTTCACAAAATTTAAAAACACAAAATATTGGGTATTTGTTTTAAAAGAAGAAATATTACTAACAAAAAAAGTAGGATAATACACAAACAGCATCTAGGATCAGACGTTCTCAATAATAAGATAGGAATAGAAAAGAGAAAAAAAGAACACAAAATGAACAAAACTTTTGAATATCTGCATATTTTAGAGAGACACCAAAAGGATTGTGCGCCTTTCACAAAATAGAAGCAGACACCTACACTATCCCATGTACAAGGTTGCCATTAAAATTGCAAGAGTTTCACTTTACTCAAATACCACAAATAATGACAGACGGCATAACATCAAAATTTGCATAAAATATGTTACAGTGATCAAGTTTATAGCCATACGCATGAGTCTTCACATTTGGCTGTATGCGCTTGTAATCTTCAACCATCATGCCAAGTAACTCTGCAACATCTTGTACTCTATAATAAGCCACACAAAAGCAAGTTGATGGGATTACAAAATAGCAAGCATAACTCAATCCAGAGAATATTCAATTTAATGAAGCCATTTTTGGAGACCTTCCAACTTTCTAAGTTATAAAAAAAGAAAGAAATAGGAAGAGTCAGATAAGTCATAGACAAACTGAGAATGTCAACTGTTGATAATTTTTTTTTATTGATCTGTTGATAAATAATAACAGATGAAAGTGTGAATAGAAAAATCCAAAGTAATATTTTATACAATAAAAGATATATGAAAGATCCTGAAGTGAAAATGTTAGCCAATATGATTCCACATATTTGTAAACCATATACTAAGGACTGAGGAAACTGTTCAAACCATTAACATAGGTAACGAGGTGATAACACAGGCTAATGACAATTATTCACATGCTATGTACAGAAAACAGATTGACCTGTCATAAGATTCAGCTCTAGTGTATGCCTGTATAACCCAATTGTACGTCTCTGTATCTGGCTTCATATAATCTGTAATGTGAAGAACAAAGATGATTTAACTTGAAGTGTTAATAATGAAGAAAGAGGACTAACAATTCAGAAAAGGGTAACTCCCCCAAACAACATACACAGAAACAGGTAAAGAAAAATGAACATACAAGTTGAACAGAGGAATTTGAAAAGCTGTAAGAAACAGAAGCAAAGCATAACTCAAGATAGTAAACCACACCATGATAAAAAAATATAAGTTTCAAGGTGAGCAAAAGAAGAAAGGGAAAGCAAGGAGAAATGTTGAGTGCAAACCTTCTCCTCCGTATTCCATGTTTTCAAACGTTGAAAATGCTATTTCTGGTATTCCACAGGTTGCCTGATTAATTGAATATAACATTTTTAAAGAATGAAAAGTATAAAAAACTGATCAGAAAAATCAACCAAGCTCATTGATGGCCCCAAAATATATACAAATGAACTGGTGTATCAGTTACCTAGACAGGTAGTATAGTCACAGAGAAAAACAAACCATGAAGCAAGGATTCAACGTGATTTCAGGATTGAATTTATCAAAACAATGCCACATTAATGGACCAAACTGATGAATAGTTGATATTGAGGAATAAGATATACATGAAAATTGTTTTCTCTAAATTTTTCACCTTCATTATCAAGATGATATCAATCTGACCCTCAGATTTGCATGTGAAATGCTTTCCGTAATAGAAAGCAAAAACTGTACACAAGTCTTCCTACATTTCTATCAGTCTTTCAGCTACTATATTGATAAATTACAAAAGCTGGCGATTAAGGAATATTACCTGCACACTGAGCAGACAATTGAAATGAAAAGTAGTTGCCATACGGCCAGCTGCCTCCATCTCATAGGCAATATCTAAGGCATTAGAATGATCCCCTGCCTTACAGTCTTCCTCAATTAGAAGATCATAAACCTCATCAGTAGCTCTAAGTCCACCCTTGGAACCCTGAAAGAACACAGTGTTGGCATCTTCCAAATGCTTGTTCCTTACAAGCTCGTCTAATGATGCCAAGTCAAGAAATACAACATATCATACAGCAGTGAGAGTGGCGAACAAATACAACAACAGCTGGGCCTCATCCGATTACATTGTTTCAACCACATGACTCATAAAATGTCATTGTCATAAACCACATCTACAGACAAGGTATTTTTAAGATAAACAGTAGCTTTTGCCTGAGGGTTTGGAATTCTAAATTCAAACATGCTCTAAGTCCGTTCAAACAATTTCTTTTTTTCACAAAAAAAAAATATATATATATATATACAACGATGATGATGATGATGACGACCATAAGAAAATTAACTGGTAGACGTATCATATGATAATGATAGGAATGAATAGTACCAATGAGAATAAGCCAAGCTTGGCGAATATCATAATCAAGCTTTTCCATGGCTGAAAGTATTTCAAGACTTCTAGTAGCCCGCCCTCTGGACCCAAACAACCTTATCAACGCGACAAACGTCTCGTGAACTGGCCTAAGCCCCGCACTCAGCTCTCTCCTCAGAGCTTCCATCTTCAATTTCAGTAAACGCAATTCTTCAGATTCCGAAATTGAAGCAGAAACTAAAAATTTCAAGAAATACAAGAGGAAAAACAAGGAGAGAAAGTGGTTACCGCAGCTTGTTCGTCACCGTTAAGGGCCTGAGAGACCACCAAGCCATGGAAGGACCTCGGGCCAGGGGTGAGGCCGGCAGCCACCATGTCGTAGATGATTCGGGAGACGCTGGCGGAGTCCCGGTTCCTTGCTCGGTACATGAGCTCCTCCATAAAAGTGAACCGAAGTCCATTCTCGAGCGCAGAATATACATCGTCACCGCCGCCGCCTACCTCCTTGGCCGACTTCTTCTTTCTACCACGCTTCTCGAGAGCTGGAACCGCGGCACGAACGGTTACCGTTCGGGGAGATGAGGTTGTGAGGTGGAACGGAAAACGGTTATAACCATAGCAGTGATAAGCGTAACTGCCGGGGAAGAGGAAGGTGGACATGAATGCATGTGCGTGTGTAAAGAGAAAAAGCGTATACAGCGGCACTTGGGTGACAGATGCAGTGATGATAAGGCAGACCGCGAACTGGAGAAGAAAATGCTAAATGTAATAAAAAAAAATTGGTTGACCAGTATCTCTCTCCAACAAGCGAGTAAATCCCATAATAATCCTGACATTCGCGTGAATACACAATGTAGTTCTCATTATGCTAATTTTTTTTTTTCAAGGCCGAAAACTTCAGACCAAGTCATATCCAAAATCTTTACACATGTGGTGATAGGTTACTCATATTTTTTTATGAAGAAGGCTACAGATAAATATGATAAAAATTCAGAATGAAATGGCAGAAGCTAAACTACCAAATTAATCTTAGAAAAATCCAAAGAATAATATTCACCAAGACCACACGATCAGAATATTCATTGATCTGAATGTGAGATTGAACATAATAATGAACATGCGGATTATACAAGATCAAGATACACAGTTAGAAGTCAAATAATTTATCCCAACAGACCAATATTTTTCTTTCTTTCTCTAATAAATTTAACTTACAAGATGCTTTGTCAAATGTGCTAAGCCCAACACCAATTGCAAAGACAGGAATATCCTAGAATTGATCACAAAGAAAGAGAGAGAAAAAAAAAAGAAACAGAGATAAGACAATTATATATAGCATAATTTGCACATGTTGACAAGAAAATACATTTAGAAGTGACCGAGATGACATGGGATACCAACAAAAAAAAAGATTGTTTCAAAATGAGCACCTCTCTTGAGTAACCTGACAATCATATTAGTTGTGACTCGCGAATTGATCTGCACAAATCAGGCGGGACTATTGGTTTCTGAAAATGAAACATCATCGAGAATAATAACCAAGTAAAAATTCATAGCCATTTGTTAAAAATAATCCTTCAAGCATTGATTGAATCCCTTTTCCTACTAAATCAATACAAATTATAAATCTCACCAAAAAGCATGCAGGAGAATAGCAGCACTAATTAGTTAATAACGTGAATGAAACATTCAAAATTACTTTAACCATCATGATTCCAAATGGCCACACTAGACACAATCCACCGAAAAGGAACTAATAGAGAATAATTTACACAGTCACACAGTACATAATGAATAATTCAAAATGTTAAAATCAGATCAGAATAAGTATCTAGAAACAATAAATAAAAAAAGATAAAAAAAAATAGATTACCTGAAAGGTTTTCTGCAATGGCTCCTCAACTAAGTATAATTACAAAAAGAGAAAAGAAGCAATTTTTTAACATGAGCATAAAAAAGGAGGAAAAAGGTGAGACCCAGATGAGAAAAAAGAGCAAAGATTAAGAGAGAGATGAAAAAGGTGAGCCTTGATCTATGAGAGATTTGAGGTTGTTGAGGGCATCCTGGGAAACATCCTCCATCCTGAAAAAATGAGAAAACCTCAACCACACTAACAACTTGCATATCATGAAGAACCAACACTATATTGAAAACCCAAGGTAAAAAGAAAATGTTACTTTGAGTCTGATCACAAAGTCGGAACCTCGTGCTTTTGGTAGAGGAGGGAAAGAACGAAAAGAGTTTTCAGTTGGATTACTTCTTCTCTCAACTTTTTTAACCCAACAAATAGAATCTTACGGTAGCGCCATTGATGAAGAGATGAAGATGAAGTGAGAGGGTAGAAGAAGAAGTGACGAAGATGAAGTGTTTGTATTGGAGACAACTGTTTTTCTAAATAACATCTAAACGGCGTCGTTATTTGTACTCAAGGGCGCCAAACCAAAACGACGACGTTTTGGAGCCCTCCAGCGTGGCAAAATATGGCCACGTCAGTGCTCTGGTGATGACTCATACCAAAAATATGTCCAGGGATTATTATGAGTACTCGGAGCTCTATGTGGAGGACTATAATGGAAAAATCAGGATCTTGAGAACTACATTGAATATTCACGCGAATCTCAGGGACTACTATGAGGATTTACTCCCAACAAGCTAAATGATTAATCTGGTGTGGATTTGATTTTTATTTTAAGAAGCATGGAGAATTCGTTGAGTGATCGTATTATCTGTCGGACATATTTTGAATATAAGACTTATTATTATTTATCAAACTAGAAAAATTTAAAACGCATTTCATCCGGCTCAACTCCACACACATAAACACAAATCACACTTAGCAAAATGTGAATTTTGCTTATTGAGAAAGAGCGCACTTAATAAATCCATATTCTACGTTTATTTTTTATTTAAAAAGAGTGGATTCTATCCACTTATCTTGTATTTATTTTTTGAAATTGTATATAATGATATGGAATTCAAAATCCCCGGTTTTTATTTATTCGAAATGTGACAATCATTTAAAAACTTTGATTAGAGTCATTTGTTAGTTTGGAACTATATTATTGATGAAGCAATTTTTTTAGAGAATTCTAAACCGACGTTTGGCCCTTATCAGGTTTTTGACACCGTTGTCGGAGAATTGTAATGTGTGCTTGTTCTTGCCTATTGTGAATATGTTAATATGTAAATAGCTTACTTTTTGGTTGTTTGCTTGTTTTTGTTAGTATTTAGGATTGTGCTTTTCTTATTTCTTGATATCTTTTTGCTTTTTATTTTCTCTCTTTTCTATGAATTCTCACCCTTTTGCCTTGTAGTTTGGTTGTAATTATGTTGTAGAAAATGGTAACTTCAATGCTAGTTGACAATATGGGACGAAAAATCAATTGAGGGATGAGCCACATGCATATAGACAACCTTCATTATAACAACCTCCTCCGTGTCACTATGAGCAAAATCCTCTCCATGATGCATATCAATCCAATAGATATGGTGGGTCTTACTATGATTATGAACCTCCACCACCATATGCTTATGAATAATCATACCCTCAATATAACCCTCAACCACAATACTCTCAAGCCCCATTCCACCATCACACACCTTCATATGATTCTAATCCATGTCCACCATACCGCCAATCTTATGTGCCTCATGAACAACCTTATGAATCATACTTAGAACCACCACCATTCTAACACCAATACTCCCATGAACCTCTTGAACAATTACCTTCATACACACCACTTCAACACTCTTACCAATATGAACCACCTTCTATATATAAAAATCTCCTCCCACATGATGAACCCTCTTTTTCTCCACAACCCTCAACAGAAGAAGCATTCCAAGTGTTTGTCCAAGAGCAAGAAGAGTACCAAAAAAGGCAAGAAAACATCATGGCTACTTTAGCCAAATCTCTATCTCACTTAGTCTCAATACACTCTTCCAATAATTCAAGCACTTCTATGGATAAAAGTGAAGAACCAACTTCAATTGAAGCATGTGGAGTGGAAGAGAGATTAGAACCTCAAGAGAAAAAAGAGGAGTTGAAACAAAACTTGCAACAAGTGGAGGAGATTGAGATGAAGGAATTGGAAGAAGTGGTTGAAGAGTTTGGAGAAGTTGAACAAGGAAACGAGATTGAAAAAGCTTGTCAAGAGGTGGAGATCATACAAGAGGAGCAAAAGGGAGTGGAACTCACATTTCTAAAGCCATTGGAAGCCTCTCTTCCTAAGTTATCACCATCGAACACACAATTTAAGTGGATAACATTATTATTCTTTAGCTTTATTAGCCCACTTGAATATGCTTTGCTTAAAATGGATGGTCAACTTAGAGCTCTTTGTGGGTTGAAGAGTAAGAGAGGGATGGGCAGTGGTTGGCAAAATCAATCAAGGCTTACTAGGGTTGAAACTTCAAGGTTTGGATTCCAAGGATGGTGCTATGCTCAATTGAATGAATATAGGAGGATGATTTGGCATGCAAGGGAGAATTTTGAATTCTTGTCACTCGGATGGAATCATGAGAATCAACTAGGAGACGGATACAAAAACAAGGTTTAGAATTTCGATATATAAAGTGAGGATCAACAATTTTGGGAGCTCACTGTTTGTTTGGATTGTCATGAAAGCTTGGTGTACTTACGTGGGAATTGTGATGAGTACTTGAACTCCAAGCATTGGTGGAGGTTCAATGATGAATTCATGCACAGACCTCCTTGATAAAGAGCTCACCAAAATATCCAACTTAAGGACTTTAAATCTCCTTTTTAGATAGTTTTGATAGGTTTAATTGATAGATTTGCATGTCTAATAATGTTTGGAATTGTCTTGGTGACTTGTTGGGTGTTTGAAGGGCTTATTTTAGTGCAAAAAGTTTGGAAAACAGCCTCTGACTCATGCGTACGAGCACTGCTATACGTATGCATCACCTTGAATTTTTATCAATTCATGCGTATTGATGAGCGGATAATTTATACGCTTTTTGGGGTTAATTTCATATAGTTTTTAGTATGTTTTAGTTAGTTTTTAGTTTATTTTCATTAGTTTTTAGGAAAAATTCATATTTCTGGACTTTACTATGAGTTGTGTATTTTTTTGTAATTTCAGGTATTTTTCTGGCTGAAATTGAGGGAGCTGAGCAAAAATCTGATTCAGGCTGAAAAAGGACTGCTGATGCTGTTGGATTCTGACCTCCCTGCACTCAAAGTGGATTTTCTGGAGCTACAGAACTCGAAATGGTGCGCTTCCAATTGCGTTGGAAAGTAGACATCTAGGACTTTCCAAAAATATATAATAGTCCATACTTTGCTCAAGGATAGACGACGTAAACTGGCGTTCAACGCCAGTTCTCTGCCCAATTTTGGCGTCCAGCGCCAGAAAAGGATCAAAAGTTGGAGTTCAACGCCAGAAATGGATCCAAACCTGGCGTTGAATGCCCAAAACAGCCTTATGCACGTGAAATATTTAAATCTCAGCCCCAGCACACACCAAGTGGGCCCCAGAAGTGGATCTCTGCACCATCTGTCATAGTCTACTCATTTTTTGTAAACCTAGGCTACTAGTTTAGTATTTAAACAACTTTTAGAGATTTATTTTGTATCTCATGACATTTAAGATTTAAACTTTGTACTCTTTGACGGCATGAGTCTCTAAACTCCATTGTTGGGGGTGAGGAGCTCTGCTGTGTCTCGATGAATTAATGCAAGTATTTCTGTTTTCCATTCAAACATGCGTGTTCCTATCTAAGATATCCATTTGCACCTAACTATGGAGAAGGTGATGATCAGTGACACTCATCACCTTCCTCTATCCATGAACGTTTGTCTAACAATCACCTCCGTTCTACATCAGATTGAATGAATATCTCTTAGATTCCTTAATCAGAATCTCCGTGGTATAAGCTAGATTGATGGCGGCCTTCATGAGAATCCGGAAAGTCTAAACCTTGTCTGTGGTATTCCGAGTAGGATTCAGGGATTGAATGACTGTGACGAGCTTCAAACTCGCGAGTGCTGGGCGTAGTGACAGACGCAAAAGGAGGGTGAATCCTATTCCAGCACGATCGGGAACCTCAGATGATTAGCCGTGCTGTGACAGAGCATTTGGATCATTTTCACAAGAGGAGGGGATGTAACCATTGACAACGGTGATGCCCCAACACACAGCTTGCCATAGAAGGACGTGCGTGTGTGAACCAGAGGACAAAGGAAAGCAGGCACAATTCGTGCTCCAAGTTTTTGGCGCCGTTGCCGGGGATTGTTCGTGTTTGGACAACTAACGGTCTATTTTGTTGCTTAGATTAGGAAAAATTTCCCTTTTTAGTTTAGAGTCTCTTATTATTGTCGTGTTAAAATTTTAGAATCCTTATTTTCTTTTTTTAAATCTTTTTCAAAAATAATTTTTCTATTAAATCCTGTGCCAAACTTTAAGTTTGGTGTTTTCTTGTTGATTTTTCTGTGTTTTTCGAAAATTTTAGTTTGGTTTTCTAAAAATTTTAAGTTTGGTGTTCTTCCTTCATGTTCTTGTGTTCTTGTGAGTCTTCGAAGTGTTCTTGAGTTTTCCTTGTATCTTGATCTTAAAATTTTTAAGTTTGGTGTTCCTTAGTGTTTTCCCTCCAAAATTTTTGAAAACTAGGAGCATTAGATCTAAAAATTTTAAATCTTGTACTATTTTATTGTTTTTCTCTTTCCTCACTAAATTCAAAAATATCTTTTCTCTCTATTTCTAAAACAAATTTTTGAAATTCATTTCTAAAATTCAGATTTTTTTTTCAAAATTTAAAAATCTTTTCTAAATAATATATTCCTGAATCAATACTTCCCCCAAAACGGATGACATAGCTAAGGTTGGACATCCAAGGCTTCAAACAAGGAGATAATGAATCTCTTTATGATACCTGGGAGAGATACAGAGAGATGCTACGAAAATGCCCCTCTGAAATGTTTTCAGAGTGGGTTCAGTTAGACATCTTCTATTATGGGCTTGCAGAAGGAGCTCAGATGTCTTTGGATTACTCAGCTGGTAGATCTATCCACATGAGAAAGACAATTGAAGAAGCTCAAGAGCTCATTGATACAGTTGCCAGGAATCAGCATCTGTACCTAAGCAGTGACCCTTCCATGAAAGAAGAGGTTAAAACAGCAACTGCTGAACTCAGTCCTGTAAAACAAGTTGCTGAATTCAATCAGCAATTGGACTTTCTAACAAAGCAGTTAGCCGAATTCAAAGATAGACTACAAGAGACAAGGATGGCTAATATACATATGGACGAACAGTTTAAGCAAACAAAGCAACAGCTGTCAAGGCAAATAACAGAAGAATGCCAAGCAGTTCAACTAAGAAGTGGGAAAACATTAAATACCCCACCTCAAGGCAGCAAAAAGCTAAGAAATGAGCAAACCACCCAAAATTCACCTGAGGACAGTAAGAGCCCAGGGAAAAGTAATTCTGGAACTAAAACGCCAGAAATTTGGTGGAAGGCTGGTGCTGAACGCCCAGACCATGCTCAGGACTGGCGTTCAATGCCAGAAACAAGGCAGGACTAGCGTTCAATGCCAGAAATAGGCAAGGATCTGGCGTTGAACGCCCAAAATGGGCAAGATCTGGCGCTGAACGCCCAAAATGGGCACAGTTCTGGCATTCAGACGCCAGGAACAGACAAGGAGTTAGCATCTAACGTCACTCCAGTGTCTAACTCTGGCACTCAATTGCCAGTGAGGGATCAGACACACACAAATGCTGAGAGAAACCCCTCTAAAAAGGCTTCTTCAACCACTTCTGTAGGCAATAAACTTACAGCAACTAAGGTTGAAGAATATAAAGCCAAGATACCTTATCCTCAAAAACTCCGGAAAGAGGAGCAAGATAAGCAATTTGCTCGCTTTGCAGATTATCTCAGGACTCTTGAAATAAAGATTCCATTTGCAGAAGCACTTGAGCAAATACCTTCTTATGCCAAGTTCATGAAAGAGATCTTGAGTCATAAAAAGGATTGGAGAGAAACAAAAAGAGTTCTCCTCACTGAAGAATGCAGTGCAGTCATTTTGAAAAGCTTTCCTGAGAAGCTTAAAGACCCTGGGAGTTTTCTGATACCATGCATATTAGAAGGTCAATGCACCAAGACAGCTTTATGTGATCTTGGGGCAAACATCAACCTAATACCTACATCCACTATCAGAAAGCTTGGCTTAACTGAAGAAGTTAAACCAACCCGGATATGTCTCCAACTTGCTGATGGCTCCACTAAAAACCCATCAGGCGTGATTGAAGACATGATTGTCAGAGTTGGGCCATTCGCCTTTCCCACTGACTTTGTTGTGCTAGAAATGGAGGAGCACAAGAGTGCTACTCTCATTCTAGGAAGACCTTTCCTAGCAACTGGACGATCCCTCATTGACGTCCAACAGGAGGAAATAACCCTGAGAGTCAATGATGATGAGTTTAAGTTGAACGCTGTCAAAGCCATGCAGCATCCTGACACATCAAAAGACTGCATGAAAGTTGATCTTATTGACTCTTTGGTAGAAGAGATCAACATGGCTGAGAGTCTCGAATCAGAGTTGGAAAACATCTTTAAAGATGTTCAGCCTGATTTAGAGGATTCAGAGGACATGAAAGAGCCTTTGAAAATTCTTCTGGAAGAAGAAAAACCTCCTAAACCCGAGCTCAAGCCATTACCACCATCCTTGAAATATGCATTTCTGGGAGAAGGTGACACGTTTCCAGTGATCATAAGCTCTGCCTTAAATTCACCGGAAGAGGAAGCACTTATTCAAGTGCTAAGGACACACAAGACAGCTCTTGGGTGGTCCATAGGTGACCTTAAGGGCATAAGCCCAGCTAGATGCATGCACAAAATCTTNCGGCTACTCAGGCTATAACCAGATTGCAGTAGATCCTCAGGATCAAGAGAAAACAGCATTCACATGTCCATCTGGAGTGTTTGCTTATAGGAGGATGCCATTTGGGCTGTGTAATGCACCTGCAACCTTCCAGAGATGCATGCTCTCTATTTTCTCTTATATGGTGGAAAAATTTCTGGAAGTCTTCATGGATGACTTCTCAGTATATGGAGACTCATTCAGCTCCTGTCTTGATCACCTGAAACTTGTTTTGAAGAGATGCCAAGAGACCAACCTAGTTTTAAATTGGGAAAAATGTCACTTCATGGTGACTGAAGGGATTGTCCTTGGGCATAAAATCTCAAACAAGGGAATAGAGGTGGATCAAGCAAAAATAGAGGTAATTGAAAGATTACCACCACTTACCAATGTTAAGGCAATCAGAAGCTTTCTGGGGCATGCAGGATTCTATAGGAGGTTTATAAAGGATTTTTCAAAAATCGCAAAACCTCTAAGCAATCTGCTAGCTGCTGACACGCCATTTGTGTTTGACACAAAGTGCCTGCAGGCGTTTGAAATGCTGAAAGTTAAGCTGGTCACAGCACCAGTTATTTCTGCACCAGACTGGACATTACCATTTGAGCCAGTGATCACGCCATTGGTGCAGTGTTGGGACAGAGGCATGACAAGTTTCTGCACGTCATTTATTACGCTAGTCGTGTTCTAAATGATGCCCAGAAAAATTACACAACCACAGAAAAAGAATTACTTGCAGTGGTTTACGCCATTGACAAGTTCAGATCATACTTAGTAGGATCAAAAGTGATTGTGTATACTGATCATGCTGCTCTTAAATATCTACTCACAAAGCAGGATTCAAAATCCAGGCTCATCAGATGGGTGTTGCTTCTGCAAGAGTTTGATATAGAAATAAGAGACAGAAAAGGGACAGAGAACTAAGTGGCTAATCATCTGTCTCGGATAGAGCCAGTAGAAGGGACGCCCCCCCTCTCTTGAGATCTCTGAGACCTTTCCGGATGAGCATTTATTTGCCATTCAGGAAACACCATGGTTTGCCGATATTGCAAACTATAAAGCTGCAAGGTTCATACCCAAGGAGTACAACAGGATACAAAAGAAGAAATTAATTACTGATGCAAAGTACTACTTGTGGGATGAACCTTATCTCTTTAAGAGATGTGCAGACGGAATAATCCGTAGGTGTGTGCCTAGAGAAGAAGCACAGAGGATCCTGTGGCATTGCCATGGATCTCAATATGGAGGCCATTTCGGAGGTGAGAGAACAGCCACCAAGGTCCTCCAATGTGTTTTCTATTGGCCCACACTCTATAAAGATTCCCGAGAGTTTGTACATAACTGTGACAGTTGCCAAAGAGCTGGTAATCTGCCTCATGGTTACGCCATGCCTCAACAAGGAATCTTGGAAATTGAGTTGTTTGACGTATGGGGAATTGACTTCATGGGACCTTTCCCACCATCATACTCAAACACTTTTATTCTGGTGGCAGTTGACTATGTATCAAAATGGGTTGAGGCCATTTCCACACCCATCAATGATACTAAAACAGTGCTGAAGTTCCTCCAGAAACATATCTTTAGCAAGTTTGGTGTCCCTAGAGTACTCATCAGTGATGGGGGCACTCACTTCTGCAATAAACAGCTTTACTCTGCCATGGTTCGGTATGGAATTCGCCATAAGGTGGCTACTCCATATCATCCACAAACTAATGGACAAGCTGAAGTCTCTAACAGAGAATTAAAGAGAATCCTAGAACGGACAGTAAATACCCATAGAAAGGATTGGGCACGAAACTTGGATGATGCTCTGTGGGCTTACAGAACAGCATTCAAGACCCCTATAGGGACCTCCCCATACCAACTTGTGTATGGTAAGGCATGTCACCTGCCCGTGGAACTGGAACATAAAGCCTACTGGGCAACCAGATTCCTAAATTTTGATGCCAAATTAGCAGGAGAAAAAAGATTGCTCCAGCTAAATGAGCTAGAGGAATTCAGATTCACAGCTTTCGAAAATGCCAATCTTTATAAAGAGAAATAAAAAAAGTGGCATGACAGAAAGCTGTCATCTAGAATCTTTGAGCCAGGACAGAAGGTTCTGCTGTTTAACTCTAGACTCAGGCTATTCCCCGGGAAATTGAAATCCCGGTGGAGGGGACCATACGTGATTACAAGTGTATCACCATATGGTTATGCGGAGCTTCAAGATATTGATTCTGATAAGAGGTTCATTATCAATGGACAGAGAATCAAGCATTATCTTGAAGGCAACATTGAGCAAGAGTGCTCAAGGCTGAAGCTAGACTAAAAGCTCAGCAAGGTCCAGTTAAAGACAATAAAGAAGCGCTTGCTGGGAGGCAACCCAGCCATGGGGCATCAATCCTCTAAGCAATTTGTCCCATTTCTATTTTTATTTTTATTTGTTTATATAGAGTTCATTGATAACAAGGTAAAGAATCAATTGCATAAGTTCACAGGGTATTGAGAAACCAATCACCAAAGCATCAATGGAAAAACAACAAGCACAGGATGATCCCACCAAGAAGAAAACACAGGAATTTCTCCCAGAAATCCCTCAATCTGAATACTGAGAGTATCTTGAGACGTCCATCACCAAGATACAGGAAGCTATGGAGCAAATAATAAAAGAACAGAAGGAACACAGTCAAATACTGACCTATATGTTTAAAGAACAAGAGGAGCAAGGGCGTGACTTAAGGGAATTGAAGTGCCAGAAGTTATCTCTTGAGGAATCAAGCACCCCACGGATCAGAGGAACACCCATCTCCTAGAACAAAGGTTGTTAAATTCCAATTTCTGCTTTAACTCTGTGATAGTGTCATTAAAGAAGTTCACCTTAGGAGTCATATAGTAGTAATTAGTATCTATTTTGATTCTATCACTAATTAAGCCATAGTTTATTTTTCTCATCATCTCAAACATGAATAAAATAGTAGATCTTTTGAATAAGAGCTAATAAAATTTCGAGTTTTAATAAGAGAAATTCTAATTAGTTACATGTGGTGGCAATACTTTCTGTCTTCTGAATGAATGCTTGAATAGTGCATATGTCTTTTGAATTTGTTGTTTAAGACTGTTAAATATGTTGGCTCTTGAAAGAATGATGAACATGAGACATGTTATTGATAATCTGAAAAATCATAAAAATGATTCTTGAAGCAAGAAAAAGCAGCAAAAAAAAAAGCCAATAACCCTTAAAACCAAAAGGCAAGGGTAATAAAAAAGGGATCCCAAGGCTTTGAGCATCAGTGGATAGGAGGGCCTAAGGGAATAAAATCCTGGCCTAAGCGGCTAAATCAAACTGTCCCTAACCATGTGCTTGTGGCGTGAAGGTGTCAAGTGAAAACTTGAGACTGAGCGGTTAAAGTCAAGGTCCAAAGCAGAATGAAGAGTGTGCTTAAGAACTCTGGACACCTCTAATTGGGGACTTTAGCAAAGCTGAGTCACAATCCAAAGGGTTCACCCAATTATGTGTCTGTGGCATTTATGTATCCGGTGGTAATACTGGAAAACAAAGTGCTTAGGGCCACGGCCAAGACTCATGAAATAGCTGTGTTCAAGAATCATCATACTAAAATAGGAGAATCAATAACACTCTCTGAATTCTAAGTTCTTATAGATGCCAATCACTCTGAGCTTCAATGGATAAAGTGAGATGCCAAAACTGTTCGGAAGCAAAAAGCTACTAGTCCCGCTCATCTGATTAGAATCTGAGCTTCACTCAAAAACTCTGAGATATTATTGCTTCTCAATCTATTAGTCTTCTATTTTATTTGTCTAGTTGCTTGAGGACAAGCAACAGTTTAAGTTTGGTGTTGTGATGAGCGGATAATTTATACGCTTTTTGGGGTTAATTTCATATAGTTTTTAGTATGTTTTAGTTAGTTTTTAGTTTATTTTCATTATTTTTTAGGAAAAATTCATATTTCTGGACTTTACTATGAGTTGTGTATTTTTCTATAATTTTAGGTATTTTTCTGGTTGAAATTGAGGGAGCTGAGCAAAAATCTGATTCAGGCTGAAAAAGGACTGCTGATGCTGTTGGATTCTGACCTCCCTGCACTCAAAGTGGATTTTCTGGAGCCACAGAACTCGAAATGGTGCGCTTCCAATTGCGTTGGAAAGTAGACATCCAGGGCTTTCCAGAAATATATAATAGTCTATACTTTGCTCAAGGATAGACGACGTAAACTGGCGTTCAACGCCAGTTCTCTGCCCAATTCTGGCGTCTAGCGCCAGAAAAGGATCAAAAGTTGGAGTTCAACGCCAGAAATGGATCCAAACCTGGTGTTGAACGCCCAAAACAGCCTTATACACGTGAAATGTTTAAATCTCAGCCCCAGCACACACCAAGTGGGCCCCAGAAGTGGATCTCTGCACCATCTGTCATAGTCTACTCACTTTTTGTAAACCTAGGCTACTAGTTTAGTATTTAAACAACTTTTAGAGACTTATTTTGTATATCATGACATTTTAGATTTAAACTTTGTACTCTTTGACGGCATGAGTCTCTAAACTCCATTGTTGGGGGTGAGGAGCTTTGCTGTGTCTCGATGAATTAATGCAAGTATTTCTGTTTTCCATTCAAACATGCGTGTTCCTATCTAAGATATCCATTCGCGCCTAACTATGGAGAAGGTGATGCTCAGTGACGCTCATCACCTTCCTCTATCCATGAACGTGTGTCTGACAATCACCTCCATTCTACATCAGATTGAATGAATATCTCTTAGATTCCTTAATCAGAATCTCTGTGGTATAAGCTAGATTGATGGCGGCCTTCATGAGAATCCGGAAAGTCTAAACCTTGTCTGTGGTATTCCGAGTAGGATTCAGGGATTGAATGACTGTGACGAGCTTCAAACTCGCGAGTGCTGGGCGTAGTGACAGACGCAAAAGGAGGTGAATCCTATTCCAGCACGATCGGGAACCTCAGATGATTAGCCGTGCTGTGACAGAGCATTTGGATCATTTTCACAAGAGGAGGGGATGTAACCATTGACAACGGTGATGCCCCAACACACAGCTTGCCATAGAAGGACGTGCGTGTGTGAACCAGAGGACAAAGGAAAGCAGAGGTTCAGAAGACCATAGATTACTTCAAACCAACAATCTCTGTGGGATTCGACCCTTACTCACGTAAGGTATTACTTGGACGACCCAATGCACTTGCTGGTTAGTGGTACGAGTTGTGAAAAGTGTGATTCACAATTCGTGCTCCACGTATGCGCACTATTGTGCGTACACATCCCAAAAATACATCACTCTGATGTGTGCGTACAAACCCAATTGTGCGCGCGCACTCTTGAGGTCTTTTAAAAAAATTCTTTTGTGCGTACGCATCCAGTCGTGCGTACGCATCCCCAATTCAATAGCCTCTGGTGCGTACTCGTGCATGGTACTTTGCTTACACACCCTTCCCTTTTTCACCTTTTGTGTGTACACACAACCATGTATGCGTACACATGACTGCTCTTGTGTGTGTGGGTTTTAAAGGAAACCCTAGCCATGCACGCGAACCTCTTTCTTCTTTCTTTCTTTCTTCTTGCATGTGCCACCCTCACCCCTTCTCCTCACCTTCTCCTTCTTTCTTCTTGTTGGGCCGTTTCGTATGAGAATTGGACTGGAGGCCGTAATAGCATGAGGTATCCCCTATTTGGTAAGTTACGGTAAGTTGGATGACCGCCATTGTTGTGATTGGTTGTGAATTGATGATGTTTAATTGAATGATTGATTTTGTTGATGGAAAACTTTGGAAAGTAGGTTAATTATAGGAATTGATAAATGAGTGTTGAGAATGTTAAAAAATGGTTTTGGAGTGGTTTGAAACTGAATTGGATTGTGTTTTGGTAAAAATTGGCAATTTGGTAAAATTGGTAAAAGCAGAATTTTGAACAACTTCGACGGGCCAACTTGGTGCTCGGAGCTCGGATTTAGGTAAAATTTATCATAAATTGAAGCTAGTGAAAAGAGCTTTAAAAGATATGAACATTGAAAAATTGGGGTTTAAAATTGAAATGTAGTAGATTATGCAGAACTGGAACAAATCTAGGTTCTATGTGTATGTATAGGTTATGCGTATGCATGAGTTAAAAATCCAATTGGGACAACGGGAGGTTCTGCGCGTACACACCATGTGTACGCATGCATGACTTGCGAAACCCCATTTACCTGAGTCAGGTTCTACGTGTATGCACAACTGTCCTGCTTTAGCCAAATTGCTGTTTTTGAACTACTTAACCTTCCCAACCTGTTTATAACCCCTGTAGAACTCCATTTGAAGTTAGCATTAAATACATCAGGAAGGATTATAATGAATTGAGTTAAATTATTTCCGGATTTAACACTTGGTTAACCAGATGAAATATTGTGGGGATGAAGGTTTTATCCGGCTTGCGGTGAGGATGGAGGATTCACCATGCTCATTAATGTGTTCGCATCTTTTGTTGTTTTCTTGCTTTCAGTTCTTATTTTCTTAGGTTTAATTATAGTTTCAACTTCTAATCTCATTACTTTTATCTTTCTTTTGATACTAAGGTGCTTGCTATGTGTTTTCAAGAAAATATAGTTAAAAGGAAGGTAAATCAAGTAGTAAAGGAAGGTTAATCAGAGGCAAAGCATTGCATGAAGAGTCAAGAGCCAAGAATTTAAGATCAAACCATGCAAGTGATGCAGGAGAGAAGGGAGACTGAGGCGTGACATGCCTTTCAAGGCCAAGCAGAGGTATGCCATGCCCTAAATGTGGAGACATAGGCATGCCACACCTAGGCAGGGTCATGCCACACCCTGGAGCACAATGCAAGGGCGTGCCATTCCCTATGAAGAAGAAACAAGCGCGTGCCATGCCCCTCTGAAGAACAAGCATGGCGTGCCACACTAGAGGAGAAGCAAGATTCCTAGGAGCAACCTCAAACCAAGCATGCCACATGAAATACAAGGTGTGCCACATCCTGGCTCAGCCCAAGTGGTTGTGCAACAAAGTGAACAGGGCGTGCCATGCCCTAGCCCAAACACAAGAGGGCGTGTCATGCCCTATCCCAAACACAAGAGGGCGTGCCATGAGCAAGAGTGGGTGTTCCATGTTCTAACAAAAATGCTTAGCCCAGTATGCTTCCAATGCTGAATTCTTAAGGCCCAGCTTCAAGGATTTGATTTCAATTGAAGATTGAATAAGATTCTGTAGTTAATTAGTTTAGAATTTGATATGATTATGTTT
Source organism: Arachis ipaensis (assembly GCF_000816755.2). Lineage (NCBI taxonomy): Eukaryota > Viridiplantae > Streptophyta > Magnoliopsida > Fabales > Fabaceae > Arachis > Arachis ipaensis. The sequence continues at coordinate 56,061,627 of NC_029793.2, read as the reverse complement.
TGAATTCTAAGATTTAAATTAATTAGAGCTTTTCTTAATTATTCTAATTAAGATAAGATTAGGTTTTAAGATTTGAATTAGAGAAAACCTAGGTATAAATAAATGAATTACATTCACAGCCGTAACCTAGTTCCTTGGTAACAAGTCATTGTTGATTTTGTACCCACCATGAGTCACTAATCCTTTGTCAAAGAGTTAGGACCTCTGTTCATGTTTCAATGGTTTATTAATCTAAGTTTTCTTTTGTTTTAAAACTTTGCATTAATCTATTTATGATTGAGAATTTCATTCTACATCACTAAAGGATTAGTAGTATCGACAGGTGTGCTAAGCCCATTTTGGATTTGTTTACTGATTTGACAGAACTAATATTCAAATTGTGCTTTAAAACTCTTTCACACGGCTTTTTAAATCGACTAGACATAGTGGTTTTCTAAGTGTGCGACTCAATACATGATTTTTAATTACCCTAGTTTTGAATACGTGATATATAATCGGATTAGGACAATTCTTGAAATTGTGTTTTCTCATAAGATTCAATCGGACAAAACTCGCTTGGATACGTGATGTATAATCTGACCTAAGGACTATTTTTAAATCTTACAAGGAACTAAATTGGATTTTTGCACTTAACGTTTTCAATTAATTGATTGACCAAGATATTGGTAGTTAGTTAATTGAGAAAAAATCGAGGAGCCGAGACATCAGAAATTGATTATTTAAGATTTGTCATGAACAGAGATTTACAAGCTTTAAAATTAGGTTAACAAAGTTTGATTCTCCTGAGAATATGAGAACCTCCGAAACCCAAGACATTCACCACCATTGATTTCCTCCAATTCCACAATCACTGCCTCCGAAGCATTCAATTTACAACACTCCAGCGTTCAAGTATTCTAGGGTTTTTCAACATTCCTCAATCTAGGTTCTATTGATCCAATTAGTGAGTTAATTTGATATTTGCATATTCAATCCTTTAATCCTCATGGGAATGATATCTACTCACGATGGTATTACTTGAACAATTCGGTGCACTTGCTGGTATATGTGAGCTTGACTTTTTGCTCATCAAGTTTTTTGCTGCCATTGCTAGGGATTAATTGAGATTGACATTATACTTTGGGTTAAATTGCTAAATTAGATCCTGTTTGCTTTATTTTCATTCTAGTTTTATTTCCTTTTTATTATTAAAGTTTCATTTCTGTTTACTTCCTTTTCATTATTAGGTTTTGTTTTTAGTTTTTTCTCCGTTTCATTATTAGGGTTTCATTTTGTTTCTTTCTTTTTATTCAAGCACGGTACTTCGCAGATGGATGGAATGCGAATGAAAGGTCGCGTACGTGAACATCTTGTATGCGGATGGTGGCCTCTGTTTGGCAAGGTTGCGTATGAGGCAAGTGGCTGCGTACGCGAGATGGTCCAATTTTGTGGTCATGTGTACGCACCATTGAGCATGCGTACGCATGGTTGTAACTTCCAAAAACTATTCAAACATTCAACTAAGAAATTCAAACAAAAATATAATTCAAAACAAGATTTTTAACTATTACAACATACAAATTAAAGCACAAATCTAACTAAGAAACTCACATGTAATGGCAATATATACAAGAGTGATATAAAGAAGGAAAGTAACTAATAATTAAAATATAATTCATTCATCAACTATACATACAAGAGTAAATAGAAAGAGTTTACCATGGTGGGGTGTCTCCCAGCTAGTACTTTTATTTAAAGTCCTTAAGTTAGACAATTGGGGATGGCCTTGCTATGGTGGCTTATGCTTGTATTATTCCTTGAATTCCCACCAATACTTGCATATCCAATGTCCACCGAAATCCCAAACTAGGCGCACCAAGCTTCCAAGAAATCTCAAGCAAGTAACAAGTCCCCAAAGTTGTTGATTCCCCAATTGTATTCCAGGGTCCCAAACCTTGTTTGTCAGTACCCTTTCTTTTAATTGATCATCATCATTCTACTCGGGTGATAAGTACATAGAATTCTCATTTAGACATCCAAACATCCTCCTAAATCCAATCAATTAAGCATGACTCCAACCTTTGCACCTAAACCTTGATGATGCAACCACAATGAACCTAGAATGGTGTTCTAACTACTAACCATCTCCCTTTTGCTCTTAAAGCCACAAAGAGATCTAAGTTGACTATCCGTCTCAAGAAAACCATATTCAAGTAGAATAAGAAAGTTTAGAGATAAGAGATTTACCCACTTGAATGAAAGAATGGATGGTGATGGCTTGGGGAGAGGTGTTTCCAATGGTCTTGCAAGTTACACTCCCTTGTGCTCTTCTTTGATCATCTCTACCTCTTGGCAAGCGTCTTCAATTTCCACTTCTCGATAAGGTTCATCGTATTCAATCACTTTCTCACCAACCTCTTCTAACTCTTCTCCATCCTTCATGTCATAACTCGGACGTAATGTAGAACCTATCTAAACATCAACCTTAAATTCAATAGAGGAAGACTCCTCAAACTCAAAAAGATCATGCGTTGATGTGGAATCATCATCAAGAGGAGGATTTGTTGCTTGATCAACCTTTTCCAATTCTTTATTCATAATATGCTTTGGAGGTTGCACATTATCCTCCTGAACATCAATTTCAATCTCAATAGAAGAAGATTCTACAACCTTGGAATCCACCTCGCACTCAACTTCTCCTGGATCTTTAACCACTTCATCTTCTTCAATGACCTCAACTTCCTCCATTTGTTCCAATACATAAGCCATCTCCTTGTTCTCAAGTTAAGATTCTAAAATCTCCTTTATGCTCTGGTCTTCGGTTGATTCTCCACATTCATCTGTGGAAATGCTTTGTTTGTGGCATGAATCCCATGAGTCTAAGTTGGCTTTAATTGTGGCAAAATTAGCCATGATAGTTTCGTGCCTCTTTTGGGCTTTCTCTTGCTCCTTGAGAATCATGATTGCTTTAAGTCGATTCATTGCTTCCTTGAGGTGATCTCTTGGCTCTTGTTCCACTTGGCTAACATAATTAGGATCATATTGCTCTTGGAACGATGGATATAGATATTCTTCCTTGAAGGGTCATGGTGAAAAGGAGAATTCATCATGTGGTTGAAGTTCTCATATATCAGAGGTGGTTCATCTTGGTAAGAGTATGGAAGTGGTGGTTCTTGGAGATATTGATATTGGAATAGTGGTGATTCTAAGTATGGTTCATATGGCTCATATGGTTGTTGGTATGGTAGATAAGGGTTAGGATCATATGGAAGTATTTGGTGGTATGAGGCTTGTGAGTATGGTGGTTGAGGGCTATGTTGAGGAGGGGGTTTGATGAGCGGATAATTTATACGCTTTTTGGCATTGTTTTTAGAATGTTTTTAATATATTTTAATTAGTTTTTATTATGTTTTTATTAGTTTTTATTTAAAAATCATATTTCTGGACTTTACTATGAGTTTGTGTGTTTTTCTGTGATTTCAGGTATTTTCTGGCTAAAATTGAGGGACCTGAGCAAAAATCAGGTTCAGAGGCTGAAAAAGGACTGCAGATGCTGTTGGATTCTGACCTCCCTGCACTCAAAGTAGATTTTCTGGAGCTACAGAAGCCCAATTGGTGCGCTCTTAATTGTATTAAAAAGTAGACATCCTGGGATTTCCATCAATATATAATAGTTTATACTTTGCCCGATATTTGATGGCCCAAACAGGCATTCCAAGTCAGCTCAAGAATTCTAGCGTTTAACTCCAAAACTGGCATAAAAGTTGGAGTTAAACACCCAAACTGGTACAAAAGCTGGCGTTTAACTCCAAGAAAAGTCTCTACACATGAAAGCTTCAATGCTCAGCCCAAGCACACACCAAGTGGGCCCGAAAGAAGATTTCTGCATTAATTACTGATTTCTGTAAACCCTAGGCTACTAGTCTCTATAAATAGGACCTTATACTATTGTATTTTCATCTTTTGATCATCTTTGACTCATACTTTGATAGACCTTTTCACGTTTGGGAGGCTGGCCTCACAGCCATGCCTAAACCTTGTTCTTATGTATTTTCAACGGTGGAGTTTCTACACACCATAGATTAAGGTGTGGAGCTCTACTGTTCTTCATGAATTAATACAAAGTACTATTGCTTTTCTATTCAACTCAAGTCTGTTTCTTCTCCAAGATATTCATTCGTTCTTCAACATGATGAATGTGATGATCCGTGACACTCATCATCATTCTCACCTATGAACATGTGCCTGACAACCACCTCTGTTCTACTAGCAATGGCTTGAATGCGTATCTCTTGGGTTTCTAATCTAAGATTGGAACCTTCAAGGTATAGGCTAGACTTATTGGCGGCCATTCCTGAGATCCAGAACGTCTAAACCTTGTCTGTGATATTCTGAGTAGGATCTGGGAAGGGATGACTGTGACGAGCTTCAAACTCGCGATTGCGGGGCGTGTGACAGACGCAAAAGGATCAATGGATCCTATTCCGACATGATCGAGAACCGACAGATGATTAGCCGTGTGGTGACAGCGCATTTGGAACGTTTTCACTGAGAGGACGGGAAGTAGCCATTGACAACGGTGATGCCCAACATAAAGCTTGCCATGGAAAGGAGTATGAATGATTGGAAGAAGGCAATAAGAAAGCAAAGGTTCAGGAGGAACAAAGCATCTTCGTACGCTTATCTGAAACTCCTACCAATGAATTACATAAGTATCTCTATCTTTATTCTATTTTATGTTTATCTTTTAATTATCAATTATCAATCACCATCTGAATTCGCCTGACTGAGATTTACAAGGTGACCATAGCTTGCTTCAAGCTGACAGTCTCCGTGGGATCGACCCTTACTCATGTAAGGTATTACTTGGACGACCCAGTGCACTTGCTGGTTAGTTGTGCGAAATTGTGACAAAGTGTGATTCACGTTTAAGAGCTCCAAGTCTTTGGCGCCATTGTTGATGATCACAATTTCGTGCACCAAGTTTTTGGCGCCGTTGCCGGGGATTGTTCGAGTTTGGACAACTGACGGTTCATCTTGTTGCTTAGATTAGGTACTTTTCAGAATTTTTAAGAATGGATTCTAGAGTTTCAAGGTGATGTTCTTATCATCACAAAAGCTGATTGATTCTCATCAATTTAGCTGTTAAATGTAATGTCTTGCTGAAACTTGGCCAAACATGTCTAATCTTTTTAGACTGAAGCTTTAGACTAACATTGCATGATTCCTAGAATTCTTATTAAAAGTTTTGATTCTCTTTATTTTCTTTTCCATATAAGTTTCGAAAATCACAAAAAAATTTATAAAACCATAAAAATAAAAAATATTTTATGTTTCTTGTTTGAGTCTAGTATCAATTTTTAAGTTTGATGTCAATTGCATGTTTCTGTTCTTCTTGCATTTTTCGAATTCATGCATGTTCTTCATTGATCTTCAAGTTGTTCTTGATGATTTCATTGCTCTGATCTTTAAATTCTCTTGTTTTGTGTGTTTTGTTATTTCTCATATGCATTCTCAATTTGTTAGTGTCTCCTATATGAAAATTTTTAAGTTTGGTGTCCTGCATGCATTGTTTGTTTGATTTGAGTTTCCTAAGATTAATTATATTTTGATTGTTTCTCATCATTAAAAATTCAAAAATATTTTCAAAATTGTGTCTTTTTAAGTCAATAATACAGAGAATTGAAGATTCAGAACATTCAGCAGAGGAATCAAACAGAAAAAGCTGGGCGTTCAAAACGCCCAGTGAAGAAGGAAAACTGGTGTTTAAACGCCAGCCAGGGTACCTAGCTGGGCGTTTAACGCCCAAAAAGGTAGAGTTTTGGGCGTTAAACGCCAGAATGGATGCCATTCTGGGCGTTTAACGCCAGGATGACACTAGAGGGAAGATTTTGTTTTTAATTCAAATTTTTTTCAAATCTTCATAATTTTTCAAAATCAAATATTTTTCAAATCATATCTTTTCAATCATATCTCTTCAAAATCAATTTCTTTCCATTTTTTTTATTTATTACTATTTTCGAAAATCCTTGCTAAAATTAACGATTTACTTCAAAATTTTTAAGTTGTTACTTGCCTATTAAGAAAGGATCAAATTTTAAATTTTAAGAATCATATCTTTTACTTTCTTGTTATTCAAGTAATCAACTTTAATTTTAAAAAATTCTCTTTTTTTAATTTGATTTTCAATCATATCTTCTCAATCATATCTTTTCAATCACATATTTTTCAAAATTAACTCTCAATCATATCTTTTTAATTTCTAATTTCAAAATCTTTTTCAAAAATCACTTTATTTCTTTCCCAATCTTAATTTTCGAAAATCTCAATCAAATTTTCAAAATTTCTTTTTTATTATTATTTCAAAATCTTTTTAATTTATTTTCGAAAATTCTTCCCCTCTTCTCACATCCTTCTATTTAAAGGACTAACACTCCTCCTCAAGTTGCAATTCGAACTCTATCCTTATTTATATGTTCGAATTCTCTTCTATCTACCTCTTCCTTCTATTCTTCTTTTCCTCTGACACCTCAAGGTATCTCTATACTGTGACATAGAGGATTCCCTACTTTCTTGTTCTCTTCTCTTTCATATGAGCAGGAACAAAGATAAAGGCATACTTGTTCAAGCTGATCCTGAACCTGAAAGGACCTTGAAGAGAAAGTTAAGAGAAGCTAAAGAACAATTCTCCTTAGAAGGCCTAACAGAGCTCTTCAAGGAAGAAGAAACCATGGCAGCCGAAAACAACAATGCCAACAATGCAAGGAAGGTGCTTGGTGACTTTACTGCACCTACTCCCGACTTCTATGGGAGAAGCATCTCAATCCCTGCCATTGGAGCAAACAACTTTGAGCTTAAGCCTCAATTAGTTTCTCTAATGCAATAGAATTACAAGTTTCATGGACTTCCATTGGAAGATCCTCATCAGTTCTTAGCTGAATTCTTGCAAATCTGTGACACAGTCAAGACCAATGGGGTTGACCCTGAAGTCTACAGACTTATGCTTTTTCCTTTTTCTGTAAGAGACAGAGCTAGAACATGGTTGGATTCACAACCTAAAGAAAGCATGAACTCTTGGGAAAAGCTAGTTAATGCCTTCTTGGCAAAGTTCTTTCCACCTCAAAAATTGAGCAAGCATAGAGTGAAAGTCCAAACCTTCAGACAGAAGGAAGGTGAATCCCTCTATGAAGCTTGGGAAAGATACAAGCAATTGATCAGAAGATGTCCTTCTGACATGCTTTCTGAATGGAGCATCATAGATATTTTCTATGATGGTCTGTCTGAACTATCCAAGATGTCATTGGATAGCTCTGCTGGAGGATCTCTTCATCTGAAGAAGACGCCTGCAGAAGCTCAGGAACTCATTGAAATGGTTGCAAATAACCAATTCATGTACACTTCTGAAAGGAATCCTGTGAATAATGGGATAGCTCAGAAGAAAGGAGTTCTTGAGATTGATACTCTGAATGCCATATTGGCTCAGAGTAAAATATTGACCCAACAAGTCAATATAATTTCTCAGAGTCTGTCTGGAATACAAGCAGCAACAGGCAGTACTAAGGAAGCTTCCTCTGAAGAAGAAGCTTATGATCTTGAGAATCCAGCAATGGAAGAGGTGAATTACATGGGAGAACCCTATGGAAACACCTATAATCCTTCATGGAGAAATCATCCAAATCTCTCATGGAAGGATCAACAGAGACCTCAACAAGGTTTCAACAACAATAATGGTGGAAGAAACAGGTTTAGCAATAGCAAGCCTTTTCCATCATCTTCTCAGCAACAGACAGAGAATTCTAAGCAAAGCCACTCTGACTTAGCAACAATAGTCTCTGATCTAATCAAAACCACTCAAAGTTTCATGACTGAAACAAGGTCCTCCATTAGAAGTTTGGAGGCACAAGTGGGTCAGCTGAGTAAGAAAATTACCGAACTCCCTCCTAGTACTTTCCCAAGCAATACAGAAGAGAATCCAAAGAGAGAGTTCAAGGCCATAAACACGTCTCACATGGCCGAACTTGGAGAGGAGGAGGAGGCAGTGATCTCCACTGAGGAAGACCTCAATGGACGTCCACTGACCTCCATGGAGTTCCCTAAAGAGGAACCATGGGAATCTGAGGCTCACACTGAGACCATAGAGACTCTATTGAATTTACTTTTTCCATTCATGAGCTCTGATGAGTTTTCTTCCTCTGAAGAGGATGAAGATATTACTGAAGAACAAATTGCTAAGTACCTTGGAGCAATCATGAAGGTAAATGCCAAGTTATTTGGTAATGAGACTTAGGAGGATGAACCTCCATTGCTCATCAAAGAACTGGATTACCTGACTAGGCAGAAATTACCTCTGAAGAGACATGATCCTGGAAAGTTCTCAATACCTTGTACCATAGGCACCATGACCTTTGAGAAGGCTCTGTGTGACCTAGGGTCAAGCATAAACCTCATGCCTCTCTCTGTAATGGAGAAGCTAGGGATCATTGAGGTACAAGCTGCAAGAATCTTACTGGAGATGGCAGACAATTCAAAGAAACAGGCTTATGGACTTGTAGAGGATGTCTTGGTAAAAGTTGAAGGCCACTACATCCCTGCTAACTTCATAATCCTAGAGACTGGAAAGCGTATGGATGAATCCATCATCCTTGGCAGACCCTTCCTAGCCACAGCAAAAGCTGTGATTAATGTTAACAGAGGAGAATTGATCATTCAAGTGAATGAAGACTCCCTTGTGTTTAAAGCTCAAGGATATCCCTCTGTCACCATGGAGAGGAAGCATGAAGAGCTTCTCTCAATACAGAGTCAAACAGAGCCCCCACAGTCAAACTCTAAGTTTGGTGTTGGGAGGCCACAGCCAAACTTTAAGTTTGGTGTTGAACCCCCACATTCAAACTCTAAGTTTGGTGTTGGGAGGTTCCAACATTGCTCTGAACATCTGTGCGGCTCCATGAGAGCCCACTGTCAAGCTATTGACATTAAAGAAGCGCTTGTTGGGAGGCAACCCAATCTTTAACTTATTTATGTTAAATTTCTATTTTCTTTTGTTATTTTATATTTTTTGTAGGTTGATGATCATGTGAAGTTACAAAAACAATTGAAGAAGCAAAAACAGAAGGAAAAACAGAATGAAAAATAGAACACCCTGGAGGAGAAACTTACTGGCGTTTAAACGCCAGTAAGGGTAGCAGAATGGGCGTTAAACGCCCAGTCTGGCACCATTCTGGGCGTTTAACGACAGAAATGGGCACCAGACTGGCGTTTAACGCTAGGAATGGGTAAGAAGCTGGCGTTAAACGCCAGAAATGAGCAGCAGCCTGGCGTTTAATGCTAGGATTGGCAGCAAGGGGCGTTTTTGCATGCCACATGGTGCAGGGATGAGAAATCCTTGACACCTCAGGATCTGTGGACTCCACAGAATCTTCACCTACCCCACCTCTCTCTCTCTTCTTCACCCATTCACCAACACCTCAATACCTCTTCCCCAAAAACCCCTCACTTATCAAATCCCACCATTCTCTTCACCACTCACATCCATCCTTCATAAAACCCTACCTACCTCACCATTCAAATTCAAACCACTTTCCCACCCAAACCCACCCATAATGGCCGACCCATACCCCCCTCCCCATTCCTATATAAACCCATCTTCACTCCTTTATTTTCACACAACATACACACTACCTATCCCCCTTGGCCGAAACACAAAGCCTACTCCATCTCCTCTATTTCTTCTTCTTCTACTCTCTTCTTTCTTCTTTTGCTCGAGGACGAGCAAACTTTGTAAGTTTGGGGTGGTAAAAGCTAAAGCTTTTTATTTTTCCATAACCATTTATGGCACCAAAGGCCGGAGAAACCTCTAGAAAGAGGAAAGGGAAGGCAAAAGCTTCCACCTCCGAGTCATGGGAGATGGAGAGATTCCTCTCAAGGGTGCATCAAGACCACTTCTATGAAGTTGTGGCCAAGAAGAAGGTGATCCCCGAGGTCCCTTTTAAGCTCAAAAAGGGCGAATATCCGGAGATCCGACATGAGATCCGAAGAAGAGGTTGGGAAGTTCTCACCAACCCCATTCAACAAGTCGAAATCTTAATGGTTCAAGAGTTCTATGCCAATGCATGGATCACCAAGAACCATGATCAAAGTGTGAACCTGGACCCTAAGAATTGGCTTACAATGGTCCGAGGGAAATACTTAGACTTTAGTCCAGAAAATGTAAGGTTGGTATTCAATTTGCCTATGATGCAAGGAGATGCACACCCGTACACTAGAAGGGTCAACTTTGATCAAAGGTTGGACCAAGTCCTTATGGACATCTATGAAGAGGGCGCTCAATGGAAGAGTGATTCAAGAGGAAAGCCGGTTCAACTAAGAAGGCATGAGTTCAAGCCCGTGGCTAAGAGATGGTTGGAGTTCATCCAACGCTCAATCATTCCTACTAGCAACCGATCTGAAGTTACTATAGACCGGGCTATCATGATTCATAGCATCATGATTAGAGAGGAAATAGAAGTTCATGAGGTTATATCCCAAGAACTCTACAAGGTAGTGGACAAGTCCTCTACTGTGGCAAGGTTGGCCTTCCCTCATCTCATTTGTCACCTCTGCAATTCAGCTGGAATTGACATAGAGGAAGACATCCTCATTAATGAAGACAAGCCCATCACTAAGAAAAGGATGGAGCAAATAAGAGATCCCACTCATGGACAAGAGCGTGAGGAAACTCCTCATCATGAAATCCCTGAGATGCCTCAAGGGATGCATTTTCCTTCACAAAACTATTCGGAGCAAATCAACACCTCCCTAGGAGAATTAAGTTCCAACATGGGACAACTAAGGGTGGAGCACCAAGAGCATTCCATCCACCTTCATGAAATTAGAGAAGACCAAAGAACCATGAGAAAGGAGCAACAAAGGCAAGGAAGAGACATTGAGGAGCTCAAGTTCTCCAAAAGATCTTCAAGAGGAAGAACAAGCCGCCATCACTAAGGTGGATCCGTTCTTTAATTTCCTTGTTCTTTATTTTCTATTTTTCAAATTTTTATGCTTATGTTTGTTTATGTTTGTGTCTTTATTACATGATCATTAGTGTCTAAGTGTCTATGCCTTAAAGCTATGAAAATGAATCCATCACATTTCTTAAATGAAAAATGTTTTTAATTGAAAAAGAAAAAGAAGTGCATGAATTTCAAATTTTAAAACAGTTTAATTATTTTGATGTGGTGGCAATACTATTGTTTTTCTGAATGAATGCTTGAACAATGCATATTTTTTGAATTTGTTGTTTAAAGAATGTTAAAATTGTTGGCTTGATGCCAGGGCATTTTGGCTAGTTTCACTGACCTTTTCTTTACTATTTTTAGGGTAGTTTCATGCATTTTCTTAGAAAATAAGCTAGTTTTGGGTAGATATTCACTTACATTTTCATTCAAGCATACATTGTGCACTTTACATGATTTCATGAGGATTTTGCATGAATTATATGATAAATTGGATGATGCATGACTCATGACTTGGACTAGAACTTTGATGCACTTTGTTGCTTAATTTCAGGACAAAGGAAGCAAAGAAGAACCACATTAGCAGTCACATTAGTCCCACTAACATGACCTCTAACGTGGAATGGGTGCTAACTTGTAAAGTTAATGAGAAACGTAATCGCCAATAACGCCCTCGAAGCCATCATAAGCCCACGTTAAGAGTCATGTTAACTAAGTTAACGTGAACTCTAACGTGGAAGAAGACAACAAGGCCAAGTTAACGTAGACTCTAACGTGAGAAATAGGGGCACATTGGAACGTTAGTGACAAAGGTAAGTGTCACTAATGTTCTCGAAAGATTGGGAAGCTTACGTTAAGAGCCACGTTAACTAAGTTAACGTGGACTCTAACGTAGGAAAGGGGGAAGCTTATCAACGTTATTGGGAAAGGTAAGTCCCAATAACGTGTGTGAAGGACCAAGAGGCAACGTTAGTGGTAACGTTTGTGCCACTAACGTTGAGGTTAACGTGGCTCATACTTGGGTGAGCAACGTTAGTAAAAAAGGTGATTGTCACTAACGTTCTCGAACCCACACTTTCACTTAACGTTAACACCACTAACGTCCTGAGCTAAAAGTCCCTGCCTACTTCACACTTTCTCTCTGCAAGCAAAGCTAAGCCCAGTGAAGAAGATAACTGCTTCAAACTCAGGATCCAAAGGCCCATACCCAAGACTTGAAGACCCAACTAGAAGATCAGAAGAGTAGTATATATAGGAGTAGCTTTGAATTAGTTTAGGGAGCTGGAAAACTTTAGGGAGCCTTTGGGCATAGAACTACTCTCTGTATTTACTTTCTCTAGACTTCTAGTTTTACTTTCAGCATGTATTCTCCATCTTTGTTTTCATTTTCCAGAGCTATGAACAACTAAACCCCTTTCATCGGGTTAGGGAGCTCTGTTGTAATTTGATGGATCAATTTTAGGTTTCATTCTCCTTATTCTATCTTTTCTCTTGATTTTACTAGAAAGCTTTCGATCTTCATCCAATTGGGTAGTTATCTTGGAGTGAGTTTTTACTTGACGACAAATTTGGTACACTTGCCGAAGGAAATTTGTTGCAAGACGAGTTTTTCGTGTATCTAGTTTATGGCGCCGTTGCCGGGAATTGATTTTGAATCAACAATGATTAAATTGGAGGATAACTAGATTGAGCATTTTTAGTTTGTTTGATTTAAATTTCTGTTTGAGTAATTTACTTTCAGTTTTAGTTAATTTCTTCCCTTCCCCCTACTTTTTCGTTTTTTTAGTTATTTACAATTCAGTTCACTAACCCACTAACTGTTTGATATATTGCATCACTCACACTAACAGTAATTCTAACAGAAATACTTTCTGCATCTATTTTCCTTGCTTGTGCTTTGTTGGTTGTATGACAGGGAGAAGAAGCGGGGCTTCAACTTCCTTTGATTCTGAACCTGAGAGGACCTTCTTTAGATTAAGGAGGGAAGCAAGAGAAAAACGAGTAGTTGGTGCCGAGGAAGAGGAGGAATACTTTGAACCAAACATGGGAGAAAACATAGAAAACCATCATGAAGAAGAGGCTCACAACCATGGCAGAGAAGGTCGAGCAAATCATGCTGGGGAGGAGAGAAGAGTTTTAGACTCTTACATCAATCCAAACCCAAGAAACTGTGGAAGTAGCATTCAAAAGCCAACCATCCATGCCAACAATTTTGAACTAAAACCACAGCTCATCACCCTTGTTCAGAACAACTGTTCGTTCAGAGGAGGCGTCCAAGAAGACCCCAATCAACATCTAACCACCTTCCTGAGGATATGTGACACGGTGAAGTCTAATGGTGTTCATCCTGACGCCTATAGACTGCTCTTATTTCCATTCTCACTCAAGGATAAGGCAGCCAAGTGGCTGGAGTCTTTTCCGAAGGAGAGTTTGACAACTTGGGAAGATGTGGTGAACAAATTTTTAGCCAGATTCTATCCTCCCCAAAGAATCAACAGGCTGAGAGCTGAGGTCCAAACTTTTAGGCAACAAGATGGTGAGACTCTATATGAAGCATGGGAGAGGTTTAAGGACCTGACAAGGAGGTGTCCACCAGACATGTTCAATGAATGGGTGCAGCTACACATTTTCTATGAAGGCCTTTCTTATGAATCAAAGAAAGCAGTAGACCACTCATCTGGGAGATCTCTGAACAAGAAGAAGACCATTGAGGAGGCCATAGATGTCATTGAAACTGTAGCAGAAAATGACTATTTCTATGCTTCTGAAAGAGGGAACACTAGAGGAGTGATGGAGCTAAACAATGTAGATGCTCTGCTGGCCCAAAATAAGCTCATTACCAAGCAGCTGGCTGACCTCACCAAGAAGATGGAGAGGAACCAAGTAGCAGCAATTACCACTTCATCAGCAACCCAAGAAGGAGTGAATGAAGAAGCAGAGGGTAGTCAGGAGTAAGCCAACTACATTGGGAATTTACCTAGGCAAAACCATGACCCATACTCCAAGACCTACAACCCTGATTGGAGGAATCACCCAAACTTTGGGTGGAGGAATCAACAAGATCAAGGCCAAGATTGGAGACATCACAACCCCAATAATAATGCAGCTCACCAACAATTCACACAGAGAACATATCAATACCACCATGACAACACCTCTCCACATCCATATCAAAACCAAAATAACACTCCTCATCCTTCCACCTCTAATCCCAATCCACCATCATTTGATGACAGACTCTCAAGGATTGAGAATATACTTGAAGGCATAGGCAAAGAGATTCAAGACAACAAGGCATTCAAGGAGGAAGTGCGAGCAAATTTTAAGAACCAGGGAGACACCATCAAGAGGTTGGAATCTCAAGTGGGGTATCTCTCTAAGCAGATTCCCAAACCTACAGATGGATTCCCAAGTGATACAGAAAAAAATCTAAGAGGTGAAACAAAGAAAGTAAGATTGGAAGATTGCAAGATGGTCACTATAAGTGATAAGGAGACTGAGGACAAGCCAAGCAAGCCGTCAGAACAACCTGGAGATACCTCAGTAGAGAAGAAGGAAAAAGATCACCAAGAACAAAAAATCTCACAACAAGAGCTGCTGAGACTCTATGCACCCTTTCCCCAACTTCTCAATGGTGCTGTGGAGAAGAGAATATACTCAAGATTTCTTGACTTGTTTGCATCTCTTCATGTAAACATACCATTCATCAAGACCATCCAACAAATGCCTGCATACATCAAGTATATGAAGGAACTGCTTTCCAGGAAAAACTCACTCAAGGGAGGCCAAACTATGGTGATGAACAAGGAGTGCAGCGCCCTCATTCAACCAGAGTTGCCTACAAAAAGAAAGGACCCAGGGAGTTTTCATATCCCCTGTGCCATAGGAGAAACAATGTTTGATAAAGCACTCTGCGATTTGGGAGCAAGCATCAACTTAATACCCTTATCCCTTGTGAAGAGGCTGTAGATCAATGAGATAAGGCCCACAGATGTAGTCATCAGGCTGGCTGACAAAACTCAAAAACAAGCAATAGGAGTGGTGGAAAATGTGTTGGTAAAGGTTGGGAAATACTTCCTCCCATGTTGGTAAAGGTTGGGAAATACTTACTCCCAATAGACTTTGTCATATTGGACATGGAAGAGAGTCACACTCACCCAATCATATTGGGAAGACCATTCCTAGCTACAGCCAGAGCACTCATAGATGTGGAGCGAAGGGAGCTAATCTTGAGGATCCATGATGAACAGCTCACCTTCACTGTTTTCAAACACTCACAAAAAACAGATCAAGAGAACAAGGAACCAAGAAAGGATCACAGTGAGACACTGAAGGAAGAGACAAGCACTGAAGGACAACGAGCACATCTAGAGATCCCCTTGATTGATGAACAAGGCAAACAGTAATTGCCACAGCTCAAAGAAAATCAGGAGGAACCTAAACCACCAGGAAAATATGAGACCAGTAACCATATTTCCTTAGAGGAGGAGGTGACAAAGAGTAAGACAACATCACAAGAAACAAAGAAGAAGGTACCAAGGAGGTGGAGGAACAAGAAGATCCCCACCAAGGACTTCTCTCCAGGGGATAAAGTGATCTCAGCTTACTTCCCAGATATCCCCCCTGATCTCCCCACTGTACCATCTCAGTTACCTAAGGTCTTCACTATCAACAGAGTTCTCTCCTTGGAACATGTAGAGATCATTGATACAACTACTGGATATAGGTCTACTGCCAGAGGAGAAGACTTGAAGCATTATCGACCTCCCTGATGAAGGCGAAACATCAAGCTAGTGACGTTAAAGAAGCGCTTCATGGGAGGCAACCCATGTTTTATATGCTTTTAGAAAATAGTGAATAAGTCAATATTTATGAATTCTAACCCAAACTTGACAAACACTTGGTAAAATCCTTATTATGCAGTATATAGTGAAGAACAAGTTTGGTGTTCAAAGCATGCCAAGAAAGCATGAATGCAACCCAGAGCATGCTAGTCTTAGAGCTTTGAACAAAAACTTTTCATCACAGTGCTCCAAACTAAGTTTGGTGTCACCCAAGGTGCCACGAATATGCATATAAGGATACACAGTTAATTAGTTAGTTGGTATTCATGAATAAATAATCTAATTCTTTTTCTTTATTATTCTAGCCGTAAAGTTTAAATCTTTTTTATGATATTGATTTTTCTTATTTTATTTTTATAGGGAAAAGGAAAGGAGCATTGAAGGGGATTGATTGGACAATTAAATGAAGAAGGTTCGGACACCACAAAAGGAGGGACTACACACTTGTTCTAAAAAGGGAACGCATTGAAAATGTTGCCATGCAACATAGAAAAGAATGGACCCTTGAAGACCGAACAATCTCCATCATAAAGTGATGATCCTTGTCCTTTTTCCATGCACAACCCCAACCGTCCATCAAGCAACCACTCCATCAATCCACACCTTTCATTCACTCACAACTTCTCTATATAAGTGATCCTTGTTCCGTACCCCACCTTCACACTCCACGCCCACTCTTCACACCTCTCCATTTCGGGACAAAGCACCTCCTACCCCATTGAAAACATTCCCCCTCACTCCCTTCATTGCACTCAACCCTAAACAACCAAAAATTTCCACACCCTTACCACCTTCACACATTAACCCTCATTCATGGCATCTTCGAGCTCTAAAAGAAGGAAGGGAAAGGAACCTATGGAGCAACACCCGTATGATAAAAAGAGATTTAGAAGCTTGCACCATGCATTGTAATACGGTTGGATGGTGGATAAGGAGATCATTTATGAGTTGGGGTTTCAAGTTAGGAAAACTGAGTGTCCCGAAATCACAAAGAAGGCAGAAAAGAGAAGATGGGAGCTCCTCACTGATCCGGTCATTAAGGTAAATGCAAATCTTGTAAGAGAGTTTTATGCAAATGCGGTCCAATATGATAAGGCAGATGAGTCATATACAAGCTTTGTGAGAGGAAAGATGGTGGATTTCGGTCCCATGAGTGTCATGAGGGCATTAAAGCTACGGTCCATACCGTTTAAAGAAGAGAGTTATCATTCAAGAATGGACAACAGCCCCAATCATGACCAGATTGTGCAAGACATTTGTGTACCCGGAGCTGACTGGGAAAGATATGCAGATAGGAGACCAAGGTTCATCAAGAGAGCAGACCTCACTCCGGAAGCAAAAGGGTGGTTCGAAATTGTAAGGAGGTCCATCCTCCCAGTAGGGAACAACTCGGAGGTGAATCTCAAGAGAGCCATAATGGTGCACTGTATACTCAAAGGAGGAGAGATCAAGGTTCATGAACTCATAGCCGCAGGCATTAGAAAGGTGGCAGAAAAAAGCGACTCATGAGGAAAGTTAGGTTACCCCAGCACCATTTACCGACTATGCAAGAAAGCTGGGGTGGTGTTTGAAGATGAGGACCCCGTGTGGATAAAAGAGGGCGTTCCAATAACCGTTCGACGGATGCATGCTACCGCATCTCCCTTGCCTCAACGGAAGCAAAGGAAGAGGCCAGCCCCTCAAGTAGTAGAAGGACAAGTCTTAGAGGGGCAAGCACCAGCCACTTTGGATATGCACCAACTATAGAAAGCCATTGATGGCCTGTCCCGACAATATTTGGAAAGCCAAGGAGCACAGAAAGAGCTTCAACTACAAATGATGGAGCAGCAACTGAGTCAAGGACAACAATGGAGTGAAACATTCCACAGGATAGAACAAAGGCAAAATGAACAATAAGAATCTATCCAGAAGCTAATCAACATCCAAGCACATCAAGGTGCTCACATACATGAGATGCATCGAAGACAAATAGAACAGGCAGAACTATTGGACGAGCAAAGGGCATTCGCAGAAGGAGTTTACATGAGCGAGACTGGGCATCATATAAACACTCAAGCCAGGCTCGGATACTTAGTAGGACAGCTGCCTATATTGCATCCAAGAATCGCAAGGTATGAAGAAATGAGGGATGAATTAGCACGAGAAGAAAGACAAAGGGTGGAAGAGAGTCATGAATCAGTGAGGAAGGCACTTGAGGATTGGAAGCAAGCAAGATTGGCACGGATGCGAGGAAATGCAAGAGGACAAGAGGATAAGCAAGAGGGAGAGCATAGGCATCCACATGAGTAAAAGGTGGTGGAGTTCCTTCTTTGGTCCATCTTTTTTCTATGCTTTAAATAAGGAAGATCTTGTATGAAATAGAACATGCTTCCATGATAGTTTGAACCATTTTAAATTCTGTCTTTTAAGTTTTTTGTTGAATAGGTCTATGCTTGCTAGTCTTTATGTCACTGCATCCTCACTTTTCTTACTTGTATGCTTGTCCTTTTGAATCAAATGAAAAGAGAATGAGTGCTTTATAAAAGACCAGAGTAGAGTTCATACTATGGAGTAAGTTCCTGAGTTTGTGGTGTGGTCATAAGTTAGATAAGTTGGTTCAACCATAAGGTGGGAAGACAACTATCTATCATGAATACTATGCTTTGAACATATCTATGAGACTAGCTAAATAATAAGATCCGAATAAGAAAAAGGGAAAGAACAATCAAAGTTGAAGAATAAAAGAAAAAAAATAGCAAGAAAAGAGGCTAGGCACCAAGGGTTTGAGTCTTGAGGGATGTGTTTGTGGTATTCCTGTACCAAGGATCTGCTTGGATTACTAAGCTCTCAGGGGTGCTTTATCACCTGGTTACTTGGGTTAACTAACCCGGGATTATCAGCTGAAAGTCCACCATCAAGAGCAATCTTTGCTACAGAACATTTAGTAGCCCAAAGAGGTGCTGGACACCAAGACTTCAAGGAAAGAAAATAAACAAACCATGTGCCTGTGGTGTGTATGTATGGGGGAGAGACTTGAGGAAGTAAGTCCTTAGGGGTGCTTCAACACCTAGCACCTTGAACCAACTGGTTCGGGAGTGTTGGCTGAAAGCTTATTTTAAAGAGTTTCCCCCTTACAAAGCACTTAGCCTAAGAACACAAATAAGCCCTGAAATGACAACAAAAGGATCAATGAATAAAAGTCTCATGGGATGCAATCACAGTGAGTATTCTAGGACATGATAAAGGTGTGAAAGCCAGTGAAGGAATGAACCTAAGTTGCTATGCATGAAACCAGCATAAAACCAGAAACATGACTTCCACAAGAATGACTCATTTCTCTTGGCATTCTATTCATCATTCTCTTGTTCTAGTACTTGCTTAGGGACAAGCAAGCTTTAAGTTTGGTGTTGTGATGCCAGGGCATTTTGGCCAGTTTCACTGACCTTTTTTTTACTGTTTTTAGGGTAGTTTCATGCATTTTCTTAGAAAATAAGCTAGTTTTGGGTAGATATTCACTTACATCTTCATTCAAGCATACATTGTGCACTTTACATGATTTCATGAGGATTTTGCATGAATTATATGATAAATTAGATGATGCGTGACTCATGACTTGGACTAGAACTTTGATGCACTTTGTTGCTTGATTTCAGGACAAAGGAAGCGAAGAAGAACCACATTAGCAGTCACATTAGTCCCACTAACGTGACCTCTAACGTGGAATGGGTGCTAACTTGTAAAGTTAATGAGAAAGGTAATCGCCAATAACGCCCTCGAAGCCATCATAAGCCCACGTTAAGAGTCACATTAACTAAGTTAACGTGAACTCTAACGTGGAAGAAGACAATAAGGCCAACGTTAGTGACACTCCCCTTTGTCACTAACGTTGGACCAAGCTCATAATTGGCCACGTTAGTTGCCACGTTAACTTAGTTAACGTGGCTTCTAATGTTAAGAAGCAAAAGGGAAGCCAACGTTAGTGACATTCACCTTTGTCACTAACGTTGGCCAAGCTTCCATAAGCCACGTTAACTCCCACGTTAACTTAGTTAACGTGGAAGCTAACGTGGAGAGAGCAATTGGTCACCAACATTAGTGACACTTACCTTTGTCACTAACGTTGGGGTGAACCACCAAGAGCCATCATGAGCAACGTTAACTCCCACGTTAACTTAGTTAACGTGGAAGCTAACGTGGATAAAGAGGTAATTAGCCAACGTTAGTGACACTCACCTTTGTCACTAACGTTGGAGATGGCTAGCATGACTACGTTAGAAGCCACGTTAACTTAGTTAACGTGGACTCTAACGTGAGAAATAGGGGCACATTGGAACATTAGTGACAAAGGTAAGTGTCACTAATGTTCTCGAAAGATTGGGAAGCTTACGTTAAGAGCCACGTTAACTAAGTTAACATGGACTCTAACGTAGGAAAGGGGGAAGCTTATCAACATTATTGGGAAAGGTAAGTCCCAATAACGTGTGTGAAGGACCAAGAGGCAACGTTAGTGGTAACGTTTGTGTCACTAATGTTGAGGTTAACGTGGCTCATACTTGGGTGAGCAACGTTAGTGAAAAAGGTGATTGTCACTAACGTTCTCGAACCCACACTTTCACTTAACGTTAACACCACTAACGTCCTGAGCTAAAAGTCCCTGCCTACTTCACACTTTCTCTCTGCAAGCAAAGCTAAGCCCAATGAAGAAGATAACTGCTTCAAACTCAGGATCCAAAGGCCCATACCCAAGACTTGAAGAGCCAACTAGAAGATCAGAAGAGTAGTATATATATGAGTAGCTTTGAATTAGTTTAGAGAGCTGGAAAACTTTAGGGAGCCTTTGGGCATAGAACTACTCTCTGTATTTACTTTCTCTAGACTTCTAGTTTTACTTTCAGCATGTATTCTCCATCTTTGTTTTCATTTTCCAGAGCTATGAACAACTAAACCCCTTTCATTGGGTTAGGGAGCTCTGTTGTAATTTGATGGATCAATTTTTGTTTTCATTCTCCTTCTTCTATCTTTTCTCTTGATTTTACTAGAAAGCTTTCGATCTTCATCTAATTGGGTAGTTATCTTGGAAAAGAAGCTATTCATACTTGGATCTCTTCTGAACCTTGAAAGAGGAATGAAGGGATCATGCTAGAAATGCTTTCTCATGCTGGACCAAATTGGGTTTGGATAGATATGTGACTATAATCCTTCCAACACTTGATCTGGGAAATGCATGTGGTATAATCAGTGACCATACTTCATCTCTTCTCATGAGCAATTGACCAAGGAATTGGCTATTGATCAAGATTTGAGAGATTGAATTACAAGGAATTGTAATTCGATCACTTAAGATTGCCAATGAGATCAATGAATGCATTGATTGAGGAAGAGATGAAAATGAACTTGATCCGGAGAATGCAACATCTCCTGAGCCCAATGAATTCCCCATTTCTGATCTTACCCATTCTCTTTAATTTCTGCGATTTACTTTTATGAGCAATTGCCCCATTCCCATTTAAGATTCTGCAATTTACTTTCCGCCATTTACATTCAGCTCTTTATTCCTAGCATTTACTGTTTCCACTATTTACTTTCCCGCCATTTAATTTTCTGCAATTTTCTAATTCTGGTTCGCTCAACTAGAACATTCCTTTAATTAAAGTTGTTTGATCAATCAATCTCTGTGGGATTCGACCTCACTCTATTGTGAGTTTTTACTTGACGACGAATTCGGTACACCTGCCGAAGGAAATTTGCTGCGAGACGAGTTTTCCGTGTATCATGGCTCTTGAAAGAATGATGGGAAAAGGAGAAATGTTATCTGATGATCTGAAAAATCATAAAATTGATTCTTGAAGCAAGAAAAAGCAGTGAAAAGCTTGCAGAAAAAAAAAGAAAAAAAAAGAAGAAGAAGAAAAAAAAAGAAAGAAAAAAGAAAAGCAAGCAGAAAAAGCCAATACCCCTTTAAACCAAAAGGCAAGGGTGATAAAAAGGATGCAAGGCTTTGAGCATCAGTGGATAGGAGGACCCACAGGAATAAAATCCAGGCCTAAGCGGCTAAACCAAGCTGTCCCTAACCATGTGCTTGTGGCGTGAAGGTGTCAAGTGAAAACTTGAGACTGAGCGGTTAAAGTCGAGGTCCAAAGCAAAAAGAAGAGTATGCTTAAGAACCTTGGACACCTCTAATTGGGGACTCTAGCAAAGCTGAATCACAATCTGCAAAGGTTCACCCAGTTATGTGTCTGTGGCATTTATGTATCCGGTGGTAATACTGGAAAACAAAGTGCTTAGGGCCACGGCCAAGACTCATAAAGTAGCTGTGTTCAAGAATCA
>NC_029793.2:56033111-56039471 GCF_000816755.2 Arachis ipaensis | reverse complement strand
TTATCCTATTTAATTTTCAGTTGCTTGGGGACAAGCAACAATTTAAGTTTGGTGTTGTGATGAGCGGATAATTTATACGCTTTTTGGCATTGTTTTTAGTATGTTTTTAGTATATTTTAATTAGTTTTTATTATTTTTTTATTAGTTTTTATTTAAAAATCATATTTCTGGACTTTACTATGAGTTTGTGTGTTTTTCTGTAATTTCAGGTATTTTTTTACTGAAATTGAGGGACCTGAGCAAAAATCTGATTCAAAGGCTGAAAAAGGATTGCAGATGCTGTTGGATTCTGACCTTCCTGCACTCAAAGTGGATTTTCTGGAGCTATAGATACTCAATTTGCGCGCTCTCAAGAATTCTGGCGTTTAACTCCAAAACTGGCATAAAAGCTGGAGTTAAACGCCCAAACTGGCACAAAAGCTGGCGTTTAACTCCAAGAAAAGTCTCTACACATGGATGCTTCAATGCTCAGCCCAAGCACACACCAAGTGGGCCCGGAAGAAGATTTCTGCATTAATTACTGATTTCTGTAAACCCTAGGCTACTAGTCTCTATAAATAGGACCTTATACTATTGTATTTTCATCTTTTGACCATCTTTGACTCATACTTTGATAGATCTTTTCACGTTTGGGAGGCTGGCCTCATGGCCATGCCTAGACCTTTTTCTTATGTATTTTCAACGGTGGAGTTTCTACACACCATAGATTAAGGTGTGGAGCTCTGTTGTTCTTCATGAATTAATACAAAGTACTATTGTTTTTCTATTCAACTCAAGTCTGTTTCTTCTCCAAGATATTCATTCGTTCTTCAACTTGATGAATGTGATGATCCGTGACACTCATCATCATTCTCACCTATGAATATGTGCCTAACAACCACCTCTGTTCTACTAGCAATGGCTTGAATGCGTATCTCTTGGGTTTCTAATCTAAGATTGGAACCTTCGTGGTACAGGCTAGAATTATTGGCGGCCATTCCTGAGATCCAGAAAGTCTAAACCTTGTCTGTGGTATTCTGAGTAGGATCTAGGAAGGGATGACTGTGACGAGCTTCAAACTCGTAATTGTGGGGCGTGTGACAGACGCAAAAGGATCAATGGATCCTATTTCGACATGATCGAGAACCGACAGATGATTAGCTGTGCGGTGACAGCGCATTTGGAATGTTTTCACTGAGAGGACGGAAAGTAGCCATTGACAACGGTGATGCCCAACATAAAGCTTGCCATGGAAGGGAGTATGAATGATTGGAAGAAGGCAATAGGAAAGCAGAGGTTCAGGAGGAACAAAGCATCTTCGTACGCTTATCTGAAACTCCTACCAATGAATTACATAAGTATCTCTATCTTTATTCTATTTTATGTTTATCTTTTAATTATCAATTCTCCATCACCATCTAAATTCGTCTGACTGAGATTTACAAGGTGACCATAGCTTGCTTCAAGCCGACAGTCTCCGTGGGATCGACCCTTACTCACGTAAGGTATTACTTGGACAACCCAATGCACTTGCTGGTTAGTTGTGCGGAATTGTGACAAAGTGTGATTCACGTTTAAGAGCTCTAAGTCTTTGGCGCCATTGTTGATGATCACAATTTCGTGCACCAGGGTTCATAGGCATATGATAGGTGTGGTTGATAACCATAAGAAGAATCAACATAACCATTGGATTGGTCTGCACCATGGGGTGAATTATGTTCATAGCATGCCGGAGGAGGTTGTTGCCATGAAGATTGTTCATATGCTTAAGGCTCCTCCCACCTTTGATTTCCAAATCCTTGATGCACATCCTCATTGAAATTCTTATTTCCTACAACATAGTTAGAACCAAACTTATAGCCAAAAGGGTGAGAATTCATAATAGAAAGAGAGAATAAAAACAAAAGCTACTAAGAAAATAAAGAAAATAGACTCCTAAAACTAGCAAAAACTAGCAAACAAACAAAAAGTCAAGCTATTTGATGAGAGAATTATTGTCGGCCTAGAATTTCTCTTAATAGATGATGACTTGCATCATCTACCCTTTTTCTAGGACCATAAAAGAGCATAATCTTGTTTGATCATTGCAATTCATGCATTATTTGATGAGCATTATAGTACATTGCTTTGAAATGAGCTTGTGCTGAATTTCAGGTGAAAAAGACATCAAAAAGGGATAAAAAACAATAAAAGAAGCTGGGCGTGTGAAACTGGTGTGCCACTTGGAGCAAACGCCACAAAATTGCATTGGCGTGGCACGCCAGAAGCTGGGCGTGGCATGCCAGTACTAAAATCCAGAGAGGATCCTCCAAGCATTTACATGGGCGTGGCACGCCAGAATCTGGGCATGGCACGCTAGTACAACTTTCCAGAGAGCAACAATGAAGGCCACCAAAGGGGCGTGGCATGCCAAACCCACCACTTGAGCCATGGGCGTGCCACTTGGTATTAAAGGCGTGGCACGCCAGCTTTAAAATCACTTGGGCGTGCCACTTGAGGAACCAGGCGTGGCACGCCAAGCTAAGAAGGACACAAATGAATGGGCGTGCCACTTGAGCAGCATGGCGTGGTACGCTGGTACAAAATTCCAGAGAGGAAGTTGAAGGCTAAAAAGGCTGGGTGTGCCACTTGAGCAGTAAGGCGTGGCACGCCAAGCTTCCACCCTTATTTGGGCATGCCACTTGAGCACATGGGCGTGGCACGCCAAGGTACAAAGAAGGCCAAAGTAAAGGCTGGGCGTGCCACTTGGTGTCGAAGACGTGGCACGCCAACTGAAGATCCTCACCTGGGCGTGCCACTCGAATGCTGGGCGTGGCACGCCAGCTACTGGAACTAAGGCAAATGATGGGTGTGGCACGCCAACACTTGGGCGTGGCACGCTGGTTATATTTTCCAGAGAGGGAGAAACAAGGCCAAACATATGGACATGCCACTTGGTATCGAAGGAGTGGCACACCAGCTTTAAAAATCACTTGGGCGTGCCACTTGAGTCCCAGGCATGGCACGCCATCATCACCAATCACCCAAGAGAAGACTTGAGCGTGCCACTTGAGTTCTGGGCATGGCACGCCAAGCAGGGGAGCCAAGCACATGATGGGCGTGGCACGCCAAACCCTGGGCGTGCCACGTTAGTTCAATATTCCAGAGAGATAGATCAAGCACATAGCATGGGCGTGGCACGCCAAACTCTGGGCGTGCCACGCTAATTCAAATTTTCAGAAGCTAAAAAGGAGAGGGAAAAAGGCCTGGGCGTGCCACTTGGGTTCGAAGGCGTGGCACGCCAGGCTAACCAAGGCTTTAAAAAGGCCTGGGCGTGCCACTTGGGTTCGAAGGCGTGGCACGCCAAGCTATTGATAAACTCCAATTTTGTGGTTTATCTTGTGCTTAATTTGGGAGATTTTATCACCTTTTCTCACATTTATTCAATGTAAAAGCATGGTTTTGCAATTCTCCCTTGATTTGTGCTTAAATGTGAAAACATGCTTTTTAGGCCCTTAAATTGGTGATTTTAACTCACCTTAGTTCCATTTGATGCCTTGATGTATTTGTTGAGTGATTTCAGGTTCATAAGGCAAGTATTGGATGGAAGAAGTGAGGAGAAAAGCATGCAAAGTGGGAGAACTCATGAAGAAATGAAGGAACCGCAAAGTTGTCAAGCCTGACCTCTTCGCACTCAATTGACCATAACTTGAGCTACAGAGGTCCAAATGAGACAGTTCTAGTTGCGTTGGAAAGATAACATCCGAGGCTTCAAAATGATATAAAATTTTCCATATTTTCCTGACATCTAGGGAGGCGCATGCACACTATACGCATGCATGTTGATAGAGCAGCGTGGGTCCACTTTGGGCAACTCGTTGGGGGCAATTTCTAGCTCATTTTAGGCCCAATCCAACTCATTTCTGATGCTATTGAACCTAAGGATTGAGGGGGGAATGAACCAAGTAGTCATAGTTTAGTTTTTTTTTATCATGTTTTAGGGTAGAATTCTAGAGAGAGAGAGACTCTCTCCTCTCTCTAGATTTAGGATAGAAATTAGGGTAAAGTTAGGTTAATCACTCTCCAATTTCTCTTTCAATTCTTGTTTTGATTTTAATTCTCATTATATTTTAGTGTTCTATTATCTTAATCTTCTTAGTTTCTCTTGTTGATTTCTTATTTTGTTCTCTTTTATGTTTATGAACAATTGTTGGATCTTAATTTTCTTTAATGCAATTTTATGTTTCCATGTTTCTTTTATGTTGATCTTGATTGTTATTGTTAATTTCTTGCTTATGTTAGTTGTGGGTTCTTTTAATTCTTGCATTTTATGATGTTTACTTTTATTGCGCACTAAGTGCTTGATAAAATTTTCCTCTAGTTTTTGAGTAGTTTTCTTTACTCTTGGCCTAGGCTAAGGGGATTGAGTGACCTTGAGTCATTGGGTCTCAATGATTTGGTGATTTGAGAACCCTTGATGATCAATTTGATACTCATTGATACCAACCCACTACTAATCTAATTAGTAGATAGGTTGGAACTTATGGGTTGATGTGATCAAATCCATTTGACGTACTTCAAGTCTAGGAGTAGATATTACGTACTTAAGACTTTTGGAAGTAGACTTAATGAGCTTGGTTCCTCATAATTGTCAATATATGGTTTGTAGACAAGGATGGTGATCTCAATTACCTATGTCTAGCCAAGAGTTCTTTCCCATTTATTTTACTAGTTCTTATTATTTACTTTCTTGCTATTTACTTTTCTTGTCAATTATCAAAAATCAAACCTCCCTTGCATCTTCATAGCCAATAATTAAGCACTTTATTGCAATTCCTTGTGAGACGACCCGAAGTTTAAATACTTCGATTATAAATTCATTGGGGTTTGTACTTGTGACAACTCAAATTTTTTATGTGAGAATTGTTTGTTGGTGTAGAACTATACTTGCAACGAAAATTCATTTTGTGTGAAATTCTATACCGATACGACAAGTCTCATCTATCAGCTATCCAAGGTCTTAAAGAACCGTGGGCGTGCCACTTGGGCTCGAAGGCGTGGCACACCAGGGTGGTCAATAGAGGAAGACGTGCCACTTGAGGATTGATAGCAAAAATTGTTGTCGGCCTAGATTTTCTTCCTAAAGAAAGGAATTACTTCGTTGTAAGCATAGCTCCAAACCAACAAACAACTCTCACATCAAATTAAAATATGGTTTTGTCACATGTACAAACCCCAATGAAAATTAACCGAAGTATTTAAACTCTGGGTCGTCTCACAAGAAATTGCAATGAAATGAATGATTATTGGCTATGAAAGAGCAAGGGGTTTGGTTGATGGTGCACGAAATTGTGATCATCAACAATGGCGCCAAAGGACTTGGTGCTCTTAAACATGAATCACACTTTGTCACAATTCCGCACAACTAACCAGCAAGTGCACTGGGTCGTCCAAGTAATAAACCTTACGTGAGTAAGGGTCGATCCCACGGAGACTGTCGGCTTGAAGCAAGCTATGGTCACCTTGTAAATCTCAGTCAGGCGAATTCAGATGGTGATGGAGAATTGATAATTAAAAGATAAATAAAACATAAAATAAAGATAGAGATACTTATGTAATTCTTTGGTTGAAATTTTAGATAAGCGTATGAAGATGCTTTGTTCCTCCTGAACCTCTGCTTTCCTATTGCCTTCTTCCAATCATTCATACTCCTTTCCATGGCAAGCTTTATGTTGGGCATCACCGTTGTCAATGGCTACTTCCCGTCCTTTCAGTGAAAATGTTCTACGCACGCTGTCACCGCACGGCTAATCATCTGTCGATTCTCGATCATGTTGGAATAGGATCCATTGATCCTTTTGCGTCTGTCACACCCCCAACAATCGCGAGTTTGAAGCTCGTCACAGTCATCCCTTCCCAGATCCAACTCGGAATACCACAGACAACGTTTAAACTTTCCGAATCTCAAGAATGATGATGACAAGTCATCTTAGCCTAGTTTCACTAGTCTTTTTCTTTTGTTTTCACTTGAATTGTGCACTTTCTTGAGTTACAAGCAAGTCAATTAGGTAGATTTTCATGCTTCCTTTGATTTAATCAACCATGTATGAATTCATGCTATTTCAAGAGGTTTTATACTATAATTGTCACATATTATGAAAGAATGAATATCTCATGATTTTAAGCATAGCTTTGACGTGTTTGGTTGATTAATGATAGGTGAAGAAAGCTTGGAGAAAGGTTGAAGCAAGAAGGAATAGCTAGGAGTAAAGAGAGGACAATGGAATAAGTGAAATTGAACCAGGAAGCAAAAAGCTGGACCTAAAGTTAGCCTCAAACTTTTGCACAAACTTTTGGGTGAAAAGTTAGCCCCAACGTTAGCCCCTAACTTTTGGGCTAACG
>NC_029793.2:56031436-56032657 GCF_000816755.2 Arachis ipaensis | reverse complement strand
TTTACATTTCTTGCACTTTAAGATTCCGCAATTTACATTTTTTGCATTCCAAGTTTCTGCCATTTAATTTCTTGTTCTTTAAGATTCAGCAATTTATTTCCTGTTCTCTTTAATTCCATGCAATTTAATTTCTGCAAATCACAAAACATTCAACCAAATCTTGATTAAAATTGCTCAATCCTTCAATCCCTGTGGGATCGACCTCACTCCCGTGAGTTTTTATTACTTGATGCGACCCAGTACACTTGCCGGTTAGATTTGTGTGTTTTGGGAGAAATTTATTTTTCCACCAAAATACTCATCAAGTTTTTGGCGCCGTTGCCGGGGATTGATTAGATTGACAATGATTAAGTGAGGTGGTGATCTAGATCAAGCACTTTTTCTTTATTTTTCTCTAATTTTGACTAACCCACTAACTGTTTGAATTTCTGCTTAAGTTAACACTAACTTCACTCTAGCAATAGAGTGCTTAATTTTAGTTCCTGGTTCTGTGTTTATGTCAGGAGGAAAAAGCAATGAATCTACACCTTTTGATCCTGAAACATTTTGGAGGTTGAGAAGAAAACCAAGAAATGGAAGAAAATCCAACAAATCCACAAGTGGGAGTGGCCAACAACAATGGTCAACCCCAAAGGAGAGTATTGGCTTCATACACCTTTGCAAATGCTAGACATTGTGGAAGCAGCATTTTCACCCCTAATGTCAATGCAAATAACTTTGAATTGAAGCCACAACTTATTACATTGGTCCAAAACAACTGCTCGTTTGGGGGAGGACCATTGGAGGATCCAAATCAACATCTATCTACCTTCTTAAGGATTTGTGACACTGTCAAGTCCAATGGCGTGAATCCTGAGACCTACAAGCTTCTGCTGTTCCCGTTCTCATTAAGGGACAAGGCCGCACAATGGCTTGAAACTTTTTCTCAAGGAAGCATCATTAGCTGGGATGATTTGGTGACTAAATTTCTAGCCAAATTTTACCCACCTCAAAGGGTTAACAGGCTGAAAACCGAGGTACAAACATTCACACAATTGGATGCTGAAAATCTGTATAAAGCATGGGAGAGATACAAGGCTCTGCTGAGGAAATGTCCACCAGAAATGTTCACTGAGTGGGACAAGCTACAGAACTTCTATGAAGGACTCACCCTAAAGGCTCAAGAATCACTTGACCACTCAGCTGGAGGATCATTGCAACTAATGAAAACAGCAGAAGAAG
>NC_029793.2:56028806-56030123 GCF_000816755.2 Arachis ipaensis | reverse complement strand
CTCAGCATCAATATTCCTTTCTTAGAAGCACTTGAACAGATGCCATTGTATGCCAAATTTATGAAGGAAATGCTGACAAAGAAAAAGTCTCTAAAAGAAGGACAAATTGTTGAGATGACAATGGAATGTAGTGCTATTCTCCAAAGAGAGTTGCCAGAGAAGAAAGATGACCCTGGGAGTTTTTATATACCTTGCACCATAGGAGACATAACAATTGAAAAGTCATTCTGTGATCTTGGTGCAAGCATAAATTTGATGCCTTTGTCTCTAATGAGGAAACTTCAAATTTGTGAGCTGAAATCCTCACGAATATTCCTTCAAATGGCTGACAAATCCATCCAGCAAGCAGTTGGAGTTGTAGAGAATGTACTGGTACAAGTGGGGAAATTCCTTCTCCCAGCTGATTTTGTCATCCTGGATATGGAGGAGGACCCTAACACTCCCATCATTCTGAGGAGGCCTTTCCTAGCTACGGACAGAGCATTGATAGATATTGAAAAAGGGGAATTGTTGCTGAGAGTGCATGATGAGCACCTAGCATTCCATGTTTTTAAAACCCCACATGAGCCCACTCAAGAAGAAGAGTGTACGGAGGATAAGGCCAGAGATCAAAGTTTGAAGGAGGTAGTCAATGAGTTAGCTCCAAAACTTCTAAATCCATGCTTGAAAGAAGTAGAGATGGTGCAACAGACCAAAGAAATCAAGGAGGAACTTGATCCAAAACCTCCAGATGAGAAATTTAACATCTCAGATAAGGAACCACCAAGGCAGGGAGTATCTTTTGAGAAAGAAAAGAAGAAGAGGCCAAGAGGGTGGAGAAACAAGAAGATCCCTACTGAAGGCTTTTCACTAGGGGATAAAGTAGTGTTAAACACCCAACCAATGAAGGTGTCCCCACAATCATCTGAATACTACACTGTGAACCGGGTCCTTTCACTTGAACACCTAGAGATCATCAAAGAGGAGACCGGAAGAAAGTTCACAGTAAGAGGAGAAAAGCTGAGGCATTATGATTTTCAACCTCTATGATCAAAGAACAAGATGTCAAGCTAGTGACATTAAAAGAGCGCTTGTTGGGAGGCAACCCAACCTGAGGTAGTTTTCTTTTCATAGCTTTTTCAATAAAAATGTTGAATAAATAAGTATGTATTGCAAGGAGCTAAGTTTGGTGTTGCACACCAAAACAATTTAAGGGAGAATGAAGGATTCTAAGTTTGGTGTTCCACCAAAATCTCATTTAAAAGCATACTCTCACCTCTTGCATAATGATAGCTCCAAGCAATCAGACAAATTATTCAACCAGTTAATTGCTTCTTA
>NC_029793.2:56016677-56026831 GCF_000816755.2 Arachis ipaensis | reverse complement strand
TTATGACCCTGAGAATCCTGCAATGGAAGAGGTGAATTACGTGGGAGAATCCTATGGAAACACCTATAATCCTTCATGGAGAAATCATCCAAATTTGTCATGGAAGGATCAAGAGAAGCCTCAACAAGGCTTCAATAATAATAATGGTGGGAGAAATAGGTTTGGCAATAGCAAACCTTTTCCATCATCATTGATGACAAGTCATCTTAGCCTATTTTAACTAGTCTTTTTCTTTTTGTTTTCACTTGAATTGTGCACTTTCTTGAGCTACAAGCAAGTCAATTAGGTAGATTTTCATGCTTCCTTTGATTTAATCAACCATGTATGAATTCATGCTATTTCATGAGGTTTTATACTATAATTGTCACATATTATGAAAAAATGAATATCTCATGATTTTAAGCATAGCTTTGACGTGTTTGGTTGATTAATGATAGGTGAAGAAAGCTTGGAGAAAGGTTGAAGCAAGAAGGAATAGCTAGGAGTAAAGAGAGGACAATGGAATAAGTGAAATTGAACTAGGAAGCAAAAAGCTGGACCTAAAGTTAGCCTCAAACTTTTGCACAAACTTTTGGGTGAAAAGTTAGCCCCAACGTTAGCCCTTAACTTTTGGGCTAACGTTGGAACTTGAAAATCACTCCCTGGGCACCAAAAGTTTGCGCCAACGTTAGCCCCTAACTTGGTGGCTAACGTTGGCATAAGAAAAACCTCCCTGGCCACCAAAAGTTTGCGCCAACGTTAGCCCCTAACTTTTGGGCTAACGTTGGCAGATGAAAAATACAAGGGGAGGAGCAAAAGTTTGCGCCAACGTTAGCCTCTAACTTTTGGGCTAACATTGGCGCCATAAGTACACATTAGGAGGCCAACGTTGGAGCAAAAGTTAGACCCCTAACTTTTGTCCCAACATGGAACATGGCAAAATATGGGGGCTGATATGAAAAGTTGTAAGTTTCTGCCATTTAATTTCTTGTTCTTTAAGATTCAGCAATTTATTTCCTGTTCTCTTTAATTCCATGCAATTTAATTTCTGCAAATCACAAAACATTCAACCAAATCTTGATTAGCTTGACTAAATTAACCACTAAGCTAAAATTGCTCAATCCTTCAATCCCTGTGGGATCGACCTCACTCCCGTGA
Organism: Arachis ipaensis; assembly: GCF_000816755.2. Classification (NCBI taxonomy): domain Eukaryota; kingdom Viridiplantae; phylum Streptophyta; class Magnoliopsida; order Fabales; family Fabaceae; genus Arachis; species Arachis ipaensis. The sequence continues at coordinate 56,025,694 of NC_029793.2, read as the reverse complement.
GTTTTTATTACTTGATGCGACCCGGTACACTTGCCGGTTAGATTTGTGTGTTTTGGGAGAAATTCATTTTTCCACCAAAATACTCATCAAATGACCGCCAATAATTCTAGCCTATACCACGAAGGTTCTAATCTTAGATTAGAAACCCAAGAGATACACATTCAAGCTTGTTTGCATGTAGAACAGAAGTGGTTGTCAGTCACGCGTTCATAGGTGAGAATGGTGATGAGTGTCACATAATCATCACATTCATCATGTTCTTGGGTGCGAATGATTATCTTGGAGAAGAAATAGACTTGAGTTGAATAGAAAAACAATAGTACTTTGTATTAATTCATGAAGAACAGCAGAGCTCCACACCTTAATCTATGGTGTGTAGAAACTCCACCATTGAAAAAACAAAAGTGATAATGGTGTAAGCATGGCCGAATGGCCAGCCTCCAAGGTCTAGGGACTAAACGTCCAAAGATTTGAAAATACAATATCAAAAGGTCCTATTTATAGAGAACTAGTAGCCTAGGGTCACAGAAATGAGTAATTAATGCATAAATCTTCCTCCGGGCCCACTTGGTGTGTGCTTGGGCTGAGCATTGAAGCTTTCATGTGTAGAGACTTTTCTTGGAGTTAAACGCCAGCTTTTGTGCCAGTTTGGGCGTTTAACTCCAGCTTTTGTGCCAGTTTTGGAGTTAAACGCTAGAATTCTTGAGCTGACTTGGAACGCCTATTTGGGCCATCAAATCTCAGACAAAGTATCGACTATTATATATTGCTGTAAAGCCCAGGATGTCTACTTTCCAACGCAATTGAGAGTGCGCCAATTGGGCTTCTGTAGCTCCAGAAAATCCACTTTGAATGCAGGGAGATCAGGATCCAACAGCATCTGCAGTCTTTTTTCAGCCTCTAAATCAGATTTTTGCTCAGGTCCCTCAATTTCAGCCAGAAAATACCTGAAATCACAGAAAAACACACAAACTCATATTAAAGTCCATAAGAGTAATTTTTATTTAAAAACTAATAAAAACATAATAAAAACTAACTAAAATATACTAAAAACATACTAAAAATAATGCCAAAAGGCGTATAAATTATCCTCTCATCACAATACCAAACTTAAATTGTTACTTGTCCCCAAGCAACTAAAAATCAAATAGGATAAAAAGAAGAGAATATACAATAAATTCCAAAAACATCTATGAAGATCAGTATTAATTAGATGAGCGGGGCTATTAGCTTTTTGCTTCTGAACAGTTTTGGCATCTCACTTTTTCCTTTGAAGTTCAGAATGATTGGCTTCTATAGGAACTCAGAATCTAGATAGTGTTATTGATTCTCCTAGTTAAGTATGTTGATTCTTGAACACAGCTACTTTTTGAGTCTTGGCCATGACCCTAAGCATTTTGTTTTCCAGTATTACCACCGGATACATAAATGCCACAGACACATAACTGGGTGAACCTTTTCAGATTGTGACTCAGCTTTGCTAGAGTCCCCAATTAGAGGTGTCCAGAGCTCTTAAGCACACTCTTTTTGCTTTTGGACCATGACTTTAACCGCTCAGTCTCAAGTTTTTACTTGACACCTTCACGCCAGAAGCACATGGTTAGGGACAGCTTGGTTTAGCCGCTTAGGCCAGGATTTTATTCCTGTGGGCCCTCCTATCTACTGATACTCAAAGCCTTGGATCCCTTTTTATCACCCTTGCCTTTTGGTTTAAAGCGGTATTGGCTTTTTCTGCTTGTTTTTCTTTTTTCTTTCTTTTTTTTCTTTTCTCTCTCTCTTTTTTTTCGCATATATCCTTTTTTCTGCAAGCTTTTCACTGCTTTTTCTTGCTTCAAGAATCAATTTTATGATTTTTCAGATCATCAGATAGCATTTCTCCTTTTCCCTCATTCTTTCAAGAGCCAACAATTTTAACATTCATAAACAATCAAATTCAAAAATATGCACTATTCAAGCATTCATTCAGAAAAACAATAGTATTGCCACCACATCAAAATAACTAAACTGTTTTAAAATTTGAAACTCATGCACTTCTTTTTCTTTTTCAAAAAACATTTTTCATTTTAAGAGAGGTGATGGATTCATTTTCATAGCTTTAAGGCATAGACACTTAGACACTAATGATCATGTGATAAAGACACAAACATAAATAAACATAAAGCACAATTTTTGAAAAACAGAAAATAAAGAACAAGGAAATTAAAGAACGGGTCCACCTTAGTGATGGCGGCTTGTTCTTCCTCTTGAAGATCTTATGGAGTGCTTGAGCTCCTCAATGTCTCTTCCTTGCCTTTGTTGCTCCTCTCTCATGGTCCTTTGGTCTTCTCTAATTTCATGGAGGAGGATGGAATGCTCTTGGTGCTCCACCCTTAGTTGTCCCATGTTAGAACTTAATTCTCCTAGGGAGGTGTTCATTTACTCCCAATAGTTTTGTGGAGGAAAATGCATTCCTTGAGGTATCTCAGGGATTTCATGATGAGGAGTTTCCTCATGCTCTTGTCCATGAATGGGATCTCTTGTTTGCTCCATCCTTTTCTTAGTGATGGGCTTGTCCTCATCAATGAGGATGTCTTCCTCTATGTCAATTCCAACTGAGTTGCAGAGGTGACAAATGAGGTGAGAAAAGGCTAACCTTGCCACAGTAGAGGACTTGTCCGCCACCTTGTAGAGTTATTGGGATATAACCTCATGAACTTCTACTTCTTCTCTAATCATGATGCTATGAATCATGATAGCCTGGTCTATAGTAACTTCAAATCGGTTGCTAGTAGGAATGATTGAGCGTTAGATGAACTCCAACCATCCCCTAACCACGGGCTTGAGGTCATGCCTTCTTAGTTGAACCGGCTTCCCTCTTGAATCTCTCTTCCATTGAGCGCCCTCTTCACAGATGTCCATGAGGACTTGGTCTAACCTTTGATCAAAGTTGACCCTTCTAGTGTATGGGTGTGCATCTCCTTGCATCATAGGTAAATTGAATGCCAACCTTACATTTTTCAGACTAAAGTCTAAATATTTCCCTCGGACCATTGTAAGCCAATTCTTGGGATCCGGGTTCACACTTTGATCATGGTTCTTGGTGATCCATGAATTGGCATAGAACTCTTGAACCATTAAGATTCCGACTTGTTGAATGGGGTTGGTGAGAACTTCCCAACCTCTTCTTCGGATCTCATGTTGGATCTCCGGATATTCACCCTTTTTGAGCTTAAAAGGGACCTCGGGGATCACCTTCTTCTTGGCCACAACTTCATAGAAGTGGTCTTGATGCACCCTTGAGAGGAATCTCTCCATCTCCCATTATTCGGAGGTGGAAGCTTTTGCCTTTCCTTTCCTCTTTCTAGAGGTTTCTCCGGCCTTTGGTGCCATTAATGGTTATGGAAAAATAAAAAAGCTTTAGCTTTTACCACACCAAACTTAGAAAGTTGCTCGTCCTCAAGCAAAAGAAGAAAGAAGAGAGTAGAAGAAGAAGAAATAGAGGAGATGGAGGGGGCTTAGTGTTTCGGCCAAGGGGGATAGGTAGTGTGTATGTTGTGTGAAAATGAAGGAGTGAAGATGTGTTTATATAGGAGTGGAGAGGGNGGGTGAAGAAGAGAGAGAGAGTTGGGGTAGGTGGGGATCCTGTGGGGTCCACAGATCCTGAGGTGTTAAGGATTTCTCATCCCTGCACCATATGGCGTGCAAAATGCCCCTTGCTGCCAATCCTGGCGTTAAACGCCAGGCTGCTGCCCCTTTCTGGCATTTAACGCCAGCTTCTTGCCCATTCCTGGCGTTAAACGCCAGTCTGGTGCCCATTTCTGGCGTTAAACTCCCAGAATGGTGCCAGACTGGGCGTTTAACGCCCATTCTGCTACCCTTACTGGCGTTTAAACGCCAGTAAGTTTCTCCTCCAGGGTGTTCTATTTTTAATTCTATTTTTCCTTCTGTTTTTGCTTTTTCAATTGTTTTTGTGACTTCACATGATCATCAACCTACAGAAAACATAAAATAGGAAAAGAAAATAGAAATTTAACTTAGATAAGTAAAAATTGGGTTGCCTCCCAACAAGCGCTTCTTTAATGTCAATAGCTTGACAGTGGGCTCTCATGGAGCCTCACAGATGTTCAGAGCAATGTTGGAATCTCCCAACACCAAACTTAGAGTTTGAACGTGCGGGTTCAACACCAAACTTAAAGTTTGGTTGTGGCCTCCCAACACCAAACTTAGAGTTTGAGTGTGGGGGCTCTGTTTGTCTCTGTATTGAGAGAAGCTCTTCATGCTTCCTCTCCATGGTTACAGAAGGGTATCCTTGAGCTTTAAACACAAGGGAGTCTTCATTCACTTGAATGATCAATTCTCCTCTGTCAACATCAATCACAGCTTTTGCTGTGGCTAGGAAGGGTCTGCCAAGGATGACAGATTCATCCACACACTTTCCAGTCTCTAGGATTATGAAATCAGCAGGGATGTAGTGGTCTTCAACTTTTACCAAGACATCTTCTACAAGTCCATAAGCCTGTTTCTTTGAATTGTCTGCCATCTCTAGTGAGATTCTAGCAGCTTGTACCTCAATGATCCCTAGTTTCTCCATTACAGAGAGAGGCATAAGGTTTATACTTGACCCTAGGTCACACAGAGCCTTTTCAAAGGTCATGGTGCCTATGGTACAAGGTATTGAGAACTTTCCAGGATCTTGTCTCTTCCGAGGTAATCTCTGCCTAGTCAAGTTATCCAGTTCTTTGATGAGCAATGGAGGTTCATCCTCCCAAGTCTCATTACCAAACAACCTGGCATTTAGCTTCATGATTGCTCCAAGGTACTTAGCAACTTGCTCTTCAGGAACATCTTCATCTTCTTCAGAGGAAGAATACTCATCAGAGCTCATGAATGGCAAAAGTAAATTCAATGGAATCTCTATGGTCTCAGTGTGAGCCTCAGATTCCCATGGTTCCTCATTAGGGAACTCCATGGAGGCCAGTGGACGTCCATTGAGGTATTTCTCAGTGGAGATCACTGCTTCTTCCTCCTCTCCAGGTTCGGCCATGTGAGACGTGTGATGCTAGGGCATTTTGGCCAGTTTCACTGACCTTTTATTTACTGTTTTTAAGGTAGTTTCATGCATTTTCTTAGGAAATAATCTAGTTTTGGGTAGATATTCACTTACATCTTGATTCAAGCATACATTGCGCACTTTACATGATTTCATGAGAATTTTGCACAAATTATATGATAAATTGGATGATGCATAATCCCATGATTAAGAGCAAGACTTTGATGCCCTTTGTTTGATTGATTTCAGGCCAAAAGAAGAAGAGAAGAAGCCACGTTAGTGGCTACGTTAGTTACACTAACATGGGCACTAACGTGGAAGGAAGGAAAGCCCCAACGTTAGTGAGAAAATTTAGTGGCATTAACTTTGAAGAAAGGAAATGGAGCCAACGTTAGTGACACTTAACATTATCACTAATGTTGTACCAAGCTCATAAGTGGCCACGTTAGTTGCCATGTTAACTTAGTTAACGTGGCCGCTAACGTTAAGAAGGAAAGGGGGGATACTCGGGAAGTCTGGAAATTGGGGAATTGAGGGATGGAAGAGGGGTCTTCGGACTCCCTTCCCTCACACACTTTTTCTTTTCTTTCTTTGTACTTTTCATTTATGAATTTTGAAGTTTTATTTTCAGTTTCAATCTTCATCTTTACTTTTCTGCACTTTCTTTCTTTTCTATTTTGGTAGAGCAATGATCAACTAACTCTTTACATTGGGTTAGAGAGCTCTATTGTAATTCAATGGATCAATTGTAGTTCTTATTCTTCTTCTTCTTTCTTTTCTCTTGATTTTACTTGAAAGCTTTCGGTCTTCATCTAATTGGGTAGTTATCTTGGAAAAGAAGCTATTCATACTTGGATCTCTTCTGAACCTTGAAAGAGGAATGAAGAGATCAAGCTAGAAATGCTTTCTCATGCTGGACCAATAATCTCTGTGGGATTCGACCTCACTCTTTTGTGAGTTTTACTTGACGACAATTCGGTACACTTGCCGAAGGGAGATTTGTTGAGAGACAAGTTTTTCGTGCATCAATGTGTTTATGGCCTTGCACTCTCTCTTTGGATTCTCTTCTGTATTGCTTGGGAGAGTACTAGGAGAGAGTTCAGTAATTTTCTTACTCAGCTGACTGGTGGACGAAATTGTGAACCATTCTCTTTGTATTTGTGTGAAATTTAATAATTGGCTCTATTTGAATTCACAACTCCGTTCAACTAACCAGCAAGTGTACTGGGTCGTCCAAGTAATAAACCTTACGTGAGTAAGGGTCGAATCCACAGAGATTGTTGGTATGAAGCAAGCTATGGTCACCTTGTAAATCTCAGTCAGGCGGATTTAAACATGATACTTGATTAGATTAAAATAAACAATAAAAGGGATAGAGATACTTATGTAAATCATTGGTAGGAATTTCAGATAAGCGAATGGAGATGCTTTTCGTTCCTCTGAACCTCTGCTTTCCTGCTATCTTCATCCAATCAATCTTACTCCTTTCCATGGCTGGCTTTATGTGATACATCACCACTGTCAATGGCTACTTTCGGTCATCTCTCGGGAAAATGATCCAATGCCCTGTCACGGCACGGCTAATCGTCTGGAGGCATCACCCTTGTCAATGGCTTCATCTTATCCTCTCAGTGAATAATATGCTCACGCACCCTGTCACGGCACGGCTATTCATCTGTCGGTTCTTTTTTTTTGAAAAAGAGTTAGTGATTTTTGAAAATGGTTTTTGAAAATTGTTAGTATTTTTTTTTTTTTCGAAAATTTTTTTTTGAGAAATAAAAATAAAAATAAAAATAATTAGTTAATTAAAAAGAAATTTTTGAAAAAGGGGGAGATATTTTTGAAAATTAGAAAGAGAGAATTAGTTAGGTGGTTTTGAAAAAGTTAAGAAACAAACAAAAAGTTAGTTGGTTAGTTGAAACAAATTTTGAAAAGATAAGAAGTTAGGAAGTTAGAAAAGATATTTTGAAAAGATATTTTTGAAAAAGATAAGATGAGAAGATATTTTTGAAAAGATATGATAGAAATTAGTTTTTTTGAAAAAGATTTGATTTTTAAAATCTCAATTAATGACTTGATTCATAAGAAATCACAAGATATGCTTCTAGAACTTAAAGTTTGAATCTTTCTTAACAAGCAAGTAACAAACTTCAAATTTTTGAATCAAAACATTAATTGTTTATGTTATTTTCGAAAATTATGATATAAAATAAGAAAAAGATTTTTTGAAAAATATTTTTGGATTTTTCAAAAATAACTAAGAATTTTGAAAAAGATTTGATTTTTGAAAAAGATTTTGAAAAAGATAAGATTTTCAAATTGAAAATTTGATTTGACTCATGAGAAACAACTTGATTTTAAAAATTTTTGAAAAAGTCAATCCAAATTTTCGAATTCGATGAGAGAAAAAGGGAAAGATATTTTTTTTTATTTTTGAAATTTTTTTTTTTTGAAAAACATGAAAAATATGCACTGCATGAAATTTTTAGATCAAAACAATGAATGCATGTATGAATGATATGAATGTCAAGATGAACACCAAGAACACTTTGAATGTCATGATGAACATCAAGAACATATTTTTGAAAATTTTTTTTATGCAAAGAAAACATGCAAGACACCAAACTTAGAATTCTTTAATGCTTAGACACTAAGAATTCAAGAATGCATATGATAAACATGAAAAGACACAAAACAAAAAATCATCAAGATCAAACAAGAAGACTTACCAAGAACAACTTGAAGATCATGAAGAACACTATGAATGCATGAAATTTTCGAAAAATTCAAGATGCATATGCAAGTGACACCAAACTTATAATGTGACTCAAGACTCAAACAAGAAACACAAAATTTTTTATTTTTATGATTTTCTAATTTTTTTTTTTGGATTTTTATTTTATATTTTTCAAAAATTAATTAAAGAAAGAAAATAAGGATTCCAAAATTTTTAATATGAATTCCAGGAATCTTGCCATGTTAGTCTAAAGCTTCAGTCCAGGAATTAGACATGGCTCACTAGCCAGCCAAGCTTTCAAAGAAAGCTCCAGTCCAAAACACTAGACATGGCCAATAGCCAGCCAAGCTTCAGCAGGTGATCATGGATCAGCAGCAGGTAGATGAGCAACAACTAAATTGCTCTTGATAACAAATTGCAAGCCTCAGTCCAAATGAATTTAGACATGGCTTTACAGCCAGCCAGGCTTCACATGCTTCATGAAACACTAGAATTCATTCTTAAAAATTTTGAATAAATTTTTGAAAACATTTTTAAATTTTTTTTTTCTGAAAACAAGTGAGAAATTTTTGAAATTATTTTTGAAAAATTTTTGAAAAGAAAATAAAAAGAAAATTACCTAATCTGAGCAACAAGATGAACCGTCAGTTGTCCAAACTCAAACAATCCCCGGCAACGGCGCCAAAAACTTGGTGGACGAAATTGTGAACCATTCTCTTTGTATTTGTCTGAAATTTAATAATTGGCTCTATTTGAATTCACAACTCCGTTCAACTAACCAGCAAGTGTACTGGGTCGTCCAAGTAATAAACCTTACGTGAGTAAGGGTCGAATCCACAGAGATTGTTGGTATGAAGCAAGCTATGGTCACCTTGTAAATCTCAGTCAGGCGGATTTAAACATGATACTTGATTAGATTAAAATAAACAATAAAAGGGATAGAGATACTTATGTAAATCATTGGTAGCAATTTCAGATAAGCGAATGGAGATGCTTTTCGTTCCTCTGAACCTCTACTTTCCTGCTATCTTCATCCAATCAATCTTACTCCTTTCCATGGCTGGCTTTATGTGATACATCACCACTGTCAATGGCTACTTTCGGTCATCTCTCGGGAAAATGATCCAATGCCCTGTCACGGCACGGCTAATCGTCTGGAGGCATCACCCTTGTCAATGGCTTCATCTTATCCTCTCAGTGAATAATATGCTCACGCACCCTGTCACGGCACGGCTATTCATCTGTCGGTTC
>NC_029793.2:56001313-56011856 GCF_000816755.2 Arachis ipaensis | reverse complement strand
TGATGAGCGTCACACATAATCATCACCTTCATCACGTTCTTGGGTGCGAATGGATATCTTAGAAGCGAAATAAGAAGGATGAATAGAAAACAGTAGTACTTTGCATTAATCTTTGAGGAACAGCAGAGTTCCACACCTTAATCTATGGAGTGTAGAAACTCTACCATTGAAAATACATAAGTGAAGGTCCAGGCATGGCCGAGATGGCCAGCCCCCCTAAACGTGATCAAAGGATCATAAGGTAATCCAAAGATTGTCAAAAAGATTAGTAAAAGGTCCTATTTATAATAAACTAGTCACTAGGGTTTACATGAGTAAGTAATTGATGCATAAATCCACTTCCAGGGCCCACTTGGTGTGTGTTTGGGCTGAGCTTGAGTGTTACACGTGCAGAGGCCATTTGTGGAGTTGAACGCCAGTTTCTGTGCCAGTTTGGGCGTTCAACTCTGGTTTTGGATCCTTTTCTGGCGCTGGACGCCAGATTTGGGCAGAAGGCTGGCGTTGAACGCCAGTTTACGTCGTCAATTCTTGGCCAAAGTATGGACTATTATATATTGCTGGAAAGCCCTGGATGTCTACTTTCCAACGCAATTGGAAGCGCGCCATATCGAGTTCTGTAGCTCCAGAAAATCCACTTTTAGTGCAGGGAGGTCAGAATCCAACAGCATCAGCAGTCCTTTTGCAACCTCTGAATCTGATTTCTGCTCAAGTCCCTCAATTTCAGCCAGAAATCACAGAAAAGCACACAAACTTATAGTAAAGTCCAGAAATGTGAATTTAACATAAAAACTAATGAAAACATCCCTAAAAGTAACTAGATCCTACTAAAAACATACTAAAAACAATGCCAAAAAGCGTATAAATTATCCGCTCATCACTGACCCACTTGTGCCTCCAAATTTCTAATGGAGGACCTTGTTTCAGTCATGAAATTTTGAGTGGTTTTGATTAGATCAGAGACAATGGTTGCTAAGTCGGAGTGGCTTTGCTTAGAATTCTCTGTCTGTTGCTGAGAAGATGGTGGAAAAGGTTTGCCATTGCTAAACCTATTTCTTCCACCATTACTGTTGTTGAAACCTTGTTGAGGTCTCTGTTGATCCTTCCATGAGAGATTTGGATGATTTCTCCATGAAGGATTATAGGTGTTTCCATAGGATTCTCCCATGTAATTCACCTCTTCCATTGCTGGGTTCTCAGGATCATAAGCTTCTTCTTCAAAGGAAGCTTCCTTAGTACTGCCTCTTGCTGCTTGCATTCCAGATAGACTCTGAGAAATCATATTGACTTGCTGAGTCAATATTTTATTCTGAGCCAGTATGGCATTTAGAGTATCAATCTCAAGAACTCCTTTCTTCTGAGTCGTCCCACTATTCACAGGATTCCTTTCAGAAGTGTACATGAATTGGTTATTTGCAACCATTTCAATGAGTTCCTGAGCTCCTACAGACATCTTCTTCAGATGAAGAGATCCCCCAGCAGAGCTATCCAATGACATCTTGGATAGTTCAGACAGACCATTATAGAAGATACCTATGATGCTCCATTCAGAAAGCATGTCAAAAGGACACCTTCTGATCAATTGCTTGTATCTTTCCCAAGCTTCATAGAGGGATTCACCTTCGTTCTGTCTGAAGGTTTGGACTTCCACTCTAAGCTTGCTCAATTTTTGAGGTGGAAAGAACTTTGCCAAGAAGGCATTGACTAGCTTTTCCCAAGAGTTCAGGCTTTCTTTAGGTTGTGAATCCAACCATGTCCTAGCTCTGTCTCTTACAGCAAAAGGAAAGAACATAAGTCTGTAGACTTCAGGGTCAACCCCATTGGTCTTGACAGTGTCACAGATTTGCAAGAATTCAGCTAAGAACTGATGAGGATCTTCCAATGAAAGTCCATAAAACTTGCAATTCTGTTGCATTAGAGAAACTAATTGAGGCTTAAGCTCAAAGTTGTTTGCTCCAATGGTAGGGATTGAGATGCTTCTCCCATAGAAGTCGGAAGTAGGTGCAGTAAAGTCACCAAGCACCTTCTTTGCATTGTTGGCATTGTTGTTTTCAGCTGCCATGGTTTCTTCTTCTTTGAAAAGCTCTGTTAGGCCCTCTAGAGAGAATTGTGCTTTAGCTTCTCTTAGCTTTCTCTTCAAGGTCCTTTCAGGTTCAAGAACAACTTGAACAAGTATGCCTTATCTTTGCTCCTGCTTGTATGAAAGAGAAGAGAACAAGAAAGTAGGGAATCCTCTACGTCACAGTATAGAGATTCCTTGAGGTGTTAGAGGAAAAGAAGAATAGAAGGAGGAGGTAGAGAGAGGAGAATTCGAACTTATCAAGAGGGATAGAGTTCGAATTGCACCTTGAGGAGGAGTGTTAGTCCCTTAAATAGAAGGATGTGAGAAGAGGGGAAGAATTTTCAAAAATTAATTAAAAGATTTTGAAATAATTAAAAGAAATTTTTAAAAATTTGATTGATGATTTTCAAAAACTAAGATTGGGAAAGAAATAAAGTGATTTTTGAAAAAGATTTTGAAATTAGAAATTAAAAAGATATGATTCAAAAATTAATTTTGAAAAAGATGTGATTGAAAAGATATGATTGAAAAGATATGATTGAAAATCAATTTTTTTAAAAAAAGAAAGTTTTAAAATTAAAGTTGATTACTTGACTAACAAGAAATTAAAAGATATGATTCTAAAATTTAAAATTTGATCCTTTCTTAATAGGCAAGTAACAACATGAAAAATTTGAAGTAAATCATTAATTATAGCAAGGATTTTCGAAAATTATAATAATAAAAAAATGGAAAGAAATTGATTTTGAAAGGATATGATTGAAAAGATATGATTTGAAAAAGATTTGATTTTAAAAAATTATGAAAATTTGAAAAAGATTTGAATTAAAAACAAAATCTTCCCTCTAGTGTCTTTCTAGCATTAAACGCCTAGAATGGTATCCATTCTGGCGTTTAACACCCAAAATGCTATCCTTTTGGGCGTTAAACGCCCAGCCAGGTACCCTAGTTGGCATTTAAACGCCAGTTTTCCTTCTTCACTGGGCGTTTTGAACGCCCAGCTTTTTCTGTTTGATTCCTCTGCTGAATGTTCTGAATCTTCAATTCTCTGTATTATTGACTTGAAAAGACATAGTTTTGAAAATATTTTTGAGTTTTTAATGATGAGAAACAATAAAAAATACAACTAAGATCAAATAAACAATGCATGCAAGACACCAATCTTAAAAATTGACACTAAGATACATAAAATATTTTTGATTTTTATGATTTTATAAATTTTTTTGTGATTTTTCAAAAATCATATGGAAAGCCCAACAATCACGAGTTTGAAGCTCGTCACAGTCATCCCTTCCCAGATCCTACTCGTAATATCACAGACAAGGTTTAGACTTTCTGGATCTCAAGAATGACCGCCAATAATTCTAGCCTATACCACGAAGGTTCTAATCTTAGATTAGAAACCCAAGAGATACACATTCAAGCTTGTTTGCATGTAGAACGGAAGTGGTTGTCAGTCACGTGTTCATAGGTGAGAATGGTGATGAGTGTCACATAATCATCACATTCATCATGTTCTTCGGTGCGAATGAATATCTTGGAAAAGAAATAGACTTGAGTTGAATAGAAAAACAATAGTACTTTGTATTAATTCATGAAGAACAGCAGAGCTCCACACCTTAATCTATGGTGTGTAGAAACTCCCCCGTTGAAAATACAAAAGTGATAATGGTGTAAGCATGGTCGAATGGCCAGCCTCCAAGGTCTAGGGACTAAACGTCCAAAGATTTGAAAATACAATATCAAAAGGTCCTATTTATAGAGAACTAGTAGCCTAGGGTTATAGAAATGAGTAATTAATGCATAAATCTTCTTCCGGGCCCACTTGGTATGTGCTTGGGCTGAGCATTGAAGCTTCCATGTGTAGAGACTTTTCTTGGAGTTAAACGCCAGCTTTTGTGCCAGTTTGGGCGTTTAACTCCAGCTTTTGTGCCAGTTTTGGAGTTAAACGCCAGAATTCTTGAGCTGACTTAGAACGCCTGTTTGGGCCATCAAATATCAGGCAAAGTATGGACTATTATATATTGCTGGAAAGCCCAGGATGTCTACTTTCCAACGCAATTGATAGAGTGCCAATTGGGCTTCTGTAGATCCAGAAAACTCACTTCGAGTGCAGGGAGATCAGGATCCAACAGCATCTGCAGTCCCTTTTCAGCCTCTAAATCAAATTTTTGCTCAGGTCCCTCAATTTCAGCCAGAAAATACCTGAAATCACAGAAAAACACACAAACTCATATTAAAGTCCAGAAGTGTAATTTTTATTTAAAAACTAATAAAAACATAATAAAAACTAACTAAAATATACTAAAAATATACTAAAAATAATGCCAAAAGGCGTATAAATTATCCGCTCATCACAATACCAAACTTAAATTGTCACTTGTCCCCAAGCAACTAAAAATCAAATAGGATAAAAAGAAGAGAATATACAATAAATTCCAAAAACATCTATGAAGATCAGTATTAATTAGATGAGCGGGGCTATTAGCTTTTTGCTTCTGAACAGTTTTGGCATCTCACTTTTTCCTTTGAAGTTCAGAATGATTGGCTTCTATAGGAAACTCAAAGCCTTGGATCCCTTTTTATCACCCTTGCCTTTTGGTTTAAAGCGGTATTGGCTTTTTCTGCTTGTTTTTCTTTTTTCTTTCTTTTTTTTTTCTTTTCTCTTTCTCTTTTTTTTTCGCATATATCCTTTTTTCCGCAAGCTTTTCACTGCTTTTTCTTGCTTCAAGAATCAATTTTATGATTTTTCAGATCATCAGATAGCATTTCTCCTTTTCCCTCATTCTTTCAAGAGCCAACAATTTTAACATTCATAAACAATCAAATTCAAAAATATGCACTATTCAAGCATTCATTCAGAAAAACAATAGTATTGCCACCACATCAAAATAATTAAACTGTTTTAAAATTTGAAATTCATGCACTTCTTTTTCTTTTTTAAAAAACATTTTTCATTTTAAGAGAGGTGATGGATTCATTTTCATAGCTTTAAGGCATAGACACTTAGACACTAATGATCATGTGATAAAGACACAAAACATAAATAAACATAAAGCACAATTTTCGAAAAACAGAAAATAAAGAACAAGGAAATTAAAGAACGGGTCCACCTTAGTGATGGCGGCTTGTTCTTCCTCTTGAAGATCTTATGGAGTGCTTGAGCTCCTCAATGTCTCTTCCTTGACTTTGTTGCTCCTCTCTCATGGTCCTTTGGTCTTCTCTAATTTCATGGAGGAGGATGGAATGCTCTTGGTGCTCCACCCTTAGTTGTCCCATGTTAGAACTTAATTCTCCTAGGGAGGTGTTCATTTGCTCCCAATAGTTTTGTGGAGGAAAATGCATTCCTTGAGGCATCTCAGGGATTTCATGATGAGGAGTTTCCTCATACTCTTGTCCATGAGTGGGATCTCTTGTTTGCTCCATCCTTTTCTTAGTGATGGGCTTGTCCTCATCAATGAGGATGTCTTCCTCTATGTCAATTCCAACTGAGTTGCAGAGGTGACAAATGAGGTGAGGAAAGGCTAACCTTGCCATAGTAGAGGACTTGTCCGCCACCTTGTAGAGTTATTGGGATATAACCTCATGAACTTCTACTTCTTCTCTAATCATGATGCTATGAATCATGATAGCCTGGTCTATAGTAACTTCAGATCGGTTGCTAGTAGGAATGATTGAGCGTTAGATGAACTCCAACCATCCCCTAGCCACGAGCTTGAGGTCATGCCTTCTTAGTTGAACCGGCTTCCCTCTTGAATCTCTCTTCCATTGAGCGCCCTCTTCACAGATGTCCATGAGGACTTGGTCTAACCTTTGATCAAAGTTGACCCTTCTAGTGTATGGGTGTGCATCTCCATGCATCATAGGCAAATTGAATGCCAACCTTACATTTTTCAGACTAAAGTCTAAATATTTCCCTCGGACCATTGTAAGCCAATTCTTGGGGTCCGGGTTCACACTTTGATCATGGTTCTTGGTGATCCATGCATTGGCATAGAACTCTTGAACCATTAAGATTCCGACTTGTTGAATGGGGTTAGTGAGAACTTCCCAACCTCTTCTTCGGATCTCATGTTGGATCTCCGGATATTCACCCTTTTTGAGCTTAAAAGGGACCTCGGGGATCACCTTCTTCTTGGCCACAACTTCATAGAAGTGGTCTTGATGCACCCTTGAGAGGAATCTCTCCATCTCCCATGATTCGAAGGTGGAAGCTTTTGCCTTCCCTTTCCTCTTTCTAGAGGTTTCTCCGGCCTTTGGTGCCATTAATGGTTATGGAAAAACAAAAAAGCTTTAGCTTTTCCCACACCAAACTTAGAAGGTTGCTCGTCCTCAAGCAAAAGAAGAAAGAAGAGAGTAGAAGAAGAAGAAATAGAGGAGATGGAGGGGGCTTAATATTTCGGCCAAGGGGGATAGGTAGTGTGTATGTTGTGTGAAAATGAAGGAGTGAAGATGTGTTTATATAGGAGTGGAGAGGGGGGTATGGTTCGGCCATTATGGGTGAATTTGGGTGGGAAAGTGGTTTGAATTTGAATGGTGAGGTAGGTGGGGTTTTATGAAGGATGGATGTGAGTGGTGAAGAGAATGGTGGGATTTGATAGGTGAGGGGTTTTTGGGGAAGAGGTATTGAGGTGATTGGTAAATGGGTGAAGAAGAGAGAGAGAGTTGGGGTAGGTGGGGATCCTGTGGGGTCCACAGATCCTGAGGTGTTAAGGATTTCTCATCTCTGCACCATGTGGCGTGCAAAATGACCCTTGCTGCCAATCCTGGCGTTAAACGCCAGGCTGCTGCCTCTTTCTGGCGTTTAACGCCAGCTTCTTGCCCATTCCTGGCGTTAAACGCCAGTCTGGTGCCCATTTCTGGCGTTAAACGCCCAGAATGGTGCCAGACTGGGCGTTTAACGCCCATTCTGCTACCCTTACTAGTGTTTAAACGCCAGTAAGTTTCTCCTCCAGGGTGTTCTATTTTTCATTCTATTTTTCCTTCTGTTTTTGCTTTTTCAATTGTTTTTGTGACTTCACATGATCATCAACCTACTGAAAACATAAAATAGGAAAAGAAAATAGAAATTTAACTTAGATAAGTAAAAATTGGGTTGCCTCCCAACAAGTGCTTCTTTAATGTCAATAGCTTGACAGTGGGCTCTCATGGAGCCTCACAGATGTTCAGAGCAATGTTGGAACCTCCCAACACCAAACTTAGAGTTTGAACGTGGGGATTCAACACCAAACTTAAAGTTTGGTTGTGACCTCCCAACACCAAACTTAGAGTTTGAGTGTGGGGGCTCTGTTTGTCTCTGTATTGAGAGAAGCTCTTCATGCTTCCTCTCCATGGTTACAGAGGGGTATCCTTGAGCTTTAAACACAAGGGAGTCTTCATTCACTTGAATGATCAATTCTCCTCTGTCAACATCAATCACAGCTTTTGCTGTGGCTAGGAAGGGTCTGCCAAGGATGACGGATTCATCCACACACTTTCCAGTCTCTAGGATTATGAAATCAGCAGGGATGTAGTGGTCTTCAACTTTTACCAAGACATCTTCTACAAGTCCATAAGCCTGTTTCTTTGAATTGTCTGCCATCTCGAGCAATGGAGGTTCATCCTCCCAAGTCTCATTACCAAACAACCTGGCATTTAGCTTCATGATTGCTCCAAGGTACTTAGCAACTTGCTCTTCAGGAACATCTTCATCCTCTTCAGAGGAAGAATACTCATCAGAGCTCATGAATGGCAAAAGTAAATTCAATGGAATCTCTATGGTCTCAGTGTGAGCCTCAAATTCTCATGGTTCCTCATTAGGGAACTCCATGGAGGCCAGTGGACGTCCATTGAGGTATTTCTCAGTGGAGATCACTGCCTCTTCCTCCTCTCCAGGTTCGGCCATGTGAGACGTGTGATGCCAGGGCATTTTGGCCAGTTTCACTGACCTTTTCTTTACTGTTTTTAAGGTAGTTTCATGTATTTTCTTAGGAAATAAGCTAGTTTTGGGTAGATATTCACTTACATTTTGATTCAAGCATACATTGTGCATTTTACATGATTTCATGAGAATTTTGCATGAATTATATGATAAATTGGACGATGCATAATCCCATGATTAAGAGCAAGACTTTGATGCACTTTGTTTGATTGATTTCAGGACAAAAGAAGAAGAGAAGAAGCCACGTTAGTGGCTACGTTAGTTACACTAACATGGGTACTAACGTGGAAGGAAGGAAAGCCCCAACGTTAGTGAGAAAATTTAGTGGCATTAACTTTGAAGAAAGGAAATGGAGCCAACGTTAGTGACACTTAACATTATCACTAACGTTGGACCAAGCTCATAAGTGGCCACGTTAGTTGCCACGTTAACTTAGTAAACGTGGCCGCTAACGTTAAGAAGGAAAGGGGGGATACTCGGGAAGTCTGGAAATTGGGGAATTGAGGGATGGAAGAGGGGTCTTCGGACTTCCTTCCCTCACACACTTTTCCTTTTCTTTCTTTGTACTTTTCATTTATGAATTTTGAAGTTTTATTTTCAGTTTCAATCTTCATCTTTACTTTTCTACACTTTCTTTCTTTTCTATTTTGGTAGAGCAATGATCAACTAACTCTTTACATTGGGTTAGAGAGCTCTATTGTAATTCAATGGATCAATTATAGTTCTTATTCTTCTTCTTCTTTTTTTCTCTTGATTTTACTTGAAAGCTTTCGGTCTTCATCCAATTGGGTAGTTATCTTGGAAAAGAAGCTATTCATACTTGGATCTCTTCTGAACCTTGAAAGAGGAATGAAGAGATCAAGCTAGAAATGCTTTCTCATGCTGGACCAAATTGGGTTTGGATGGATATGTGACTATAATCCTCTCAACACTTGATTTGGAAAATGCATGTGGTATAATCAGTGACCATACTTCATCTCTTCTCATGAGCAATTGACCAAGGAATTGGCTATTGATCAAGATTTGAGAGATTGAATTACAAGAAATTATAATTCAATCACTTAAGATTGCCAAGGTGATCAATGAGTGCATTGATTGAGGAAGAGATGAGAATGAACATGATCCGGAGGATTGCAATATCTCTTGATCCCAATGTTCATTTTATTTTTAGTTCTTACATTTACTTTTCTTGTCATTTTTCTTTTCTACACTTTGTTGCTTTCTTTACTTTTCTGTCAATTTACATTTCTTTGTTACTTATCACTCCATTATGATTCGTCTAACTAGGATAATCAATTAACTATTGATTGCTTAATCCATTAATCTCTGTGGGATTCGACCTCACTCTATTGTGAGTTTTACTTGACGACAATTCGGTACACTTGCCGAAGGGAGATTTGTTGAGAGACAAGTTTTCCGTGTATCAAGTTTATGGCACCGTTGTCGGGGATTAATCGTGATTAACAAACTACCGGTTGATTAATTTACTAGATTAGACACTTTTCTTTTGTCTTTATTTTCTTTTGCTTCTTTATTTTCTTTTGCTAACTAACTGTTTGTGATATTGCCTCACTGGGAATTTCCTCATCTGTGACAATGGAGATTCCAATTTCTTTTGGTGATTATTGTTTGAGACAGAGCTTTCTGCAGGAAAGACAGGAGCATCCATCATATTTTAGTCAATCAAATTTCATGGGAAACTCTCCACCACCACATAATGATTCACTTTACTATGCTCATGGTGGGTGGGAGTATCAAGAACATGAAATGGGGTACTTTCCAGTGCCACAAAATGGTCCATATTTTGGTGAAATTGATCACTACTCAAGTTGTGGCTGGGAAGATCATAATCAAAGAGTTTTCACTCATTCATACCCCATTCATCAAGAGCCATCACCTCTCAATTATACAACCGCACCTCCAAGTTTTACATGCCTAAATTCTTCATCATTTGAGTATGCCTCAGCACAAAAGTCTATCCCAAATCCATACAATTCATTTCACCATCCACAAAACTCAATCCACTACCCACAAGAGTCATACCACTTTCAGAACACACAACCACAAAACAACCAATTCCATTCACAAGCCAACCCCGCCCAACCATTACAACCTACCCAACCTCCTTTAGATAAACTTGCTAGGGTGGAACTCATCATTGAAGAATGCAGAAAAAGTAGAGTAGAGGAGAGACTCACTAGGATAGAACTCCTCCTTGAAGAAATAATGAAGACAATCGAAGAGGAGAAAATAGCAGAAAGAGACCATAAAGAAAAATTGAGACAGAATGCACAACTCTATTCTGAAGAACCATTCATTGAAGAGCTAAGATCACAAAGAGAAACCACTCCACTCTCTCCAAAAACAGAGGAGTTCATTCAAAGGTTAAGAAAAAGGGAGGAAGTCAATGAAGGGAACCCACACTCCAACGAAACAGAGAGTTGCATAGAGGGTGAGTTCATTGAACCACCAATTCAAGAAGCTCTTGATGAAGAGGATGCTCCACCCATCATACAATACCCAAATCCTGAAATCAAGGTGGTAAAGGCAATTAACATGAACAC
>NC_029793.2:55891291-56001278 GCF_000816755.2 Arachis ipaensis | reverse complement strand
ACTCTAAGTTTGGTGTTGCCATGCAACAATTTGAATTTCAATCTTCACTGGGTACTTGCAACATTCTAAATTGACAGTGGCACACTAAGTTTGGTGTTGCCACTTAACTTTCATGCAAAGTACCATGCCAACACCACTCATTAATGCAATCACATTGTCTCTGTTTTACTTCTTGTGCTTTTGTTTTGATCCATAATCTTGCTTGCTAAAACACATCCATACTCACACTTCATTTTAAGACATTCATGATCTATCATAAACCCCGTCACCACTGTTTTAATTTTTGCTTGAGTATAAGCAATCATTCTATGTATGGTGTGGGAAGGGGAAGAATAGGAGGAAAAGGGCAACAACAATGAAGATAAAATACAAGGTGGTAAAGTTCCTTTCTCCTCTTACTTATTTTCAGCACTTTAATTTGCATGATTGTCTTCTATGTTCTTTGTATGTATGTGTGCTTTCTCTTTGTGAATAAGCATGTCAGTTCTGTCTTTTAAACTTTTTATTGATTAAGGCTGTGTTTTCTAGTCTAAATGTCATTACTGCATCCTTACTTTGCTTACTAGTATGCTTGTCCCTTTGAATCAAATGAAAAGAGAATGAGTATTTTTAAAGACCAGAGTAGAGTTCATACTATGGAGTAAGTTCATGAGTTTATGGTGTGGTCATAAGTTAGCTAAGTTGGTTCAAACAGAAGGTGGGAGGACAACTATCTGTCATGAATACTGTGCTTGAGAAACACCCCATGAGACTAGCTAAATAAGAAGATCCTAATAAGAAAAAGGAAAAGAACAATAAAAGTTGAAAAATAAAAGAAAAAGAGTAAGCAATAAGGCTAGGCACCAATGGTTTTAATCTTGAGGCATGTGTCTGTGGTGCTCCTGTATGAGGGATCTACTTGGATGAATAAGCTCTTAGGGGAGCCTTATCACTTGGTAACTTGGGTTAACTAATTCGGGATTATCAGCTGAAAGTCCACTATCAAGAGTAACCCTCAATACAGAGCATTTAGTAACCCAAAGAGGTGCTGGACACCAAGGTCTCAAGAAAAGAAAATAAATAAACTATGTGCCTGTGGTGTGTATGTATGGGGAGAGACTTGAGCAAGTAAGTCCTTAGGGGTGCTTCAATACCTAACACCTTGAACCAACTAGTTCGGGAGTGTTGGCTGAAAGCTTATTTTAAAGAGTTGCCCCCTTACAGAGCACTTAGCTTAAAAACAAAAATAAGCCCTGAAATGTCAACAAAAGGATCAATGAATAAAAGTCTCATGGGATGCAATCACAGTGAGTATTCTAGGACATGATAAAGGTCTGAAATAAGCCAGGGCATTTTGGCCAGTTTCACTGACCTTTTCTTTACTGTTTTTAAGGTAGTTTCATGCATTTTCTTAGGAAATAAGCTAGTTTTGGGTAGATATTCACTTACATCTTGATTCAAGCATACATTGTGCACTTTACATGATTTCATGAGAATTTTGCATGAATTATATGATAAATTGGATGATGCATGATCCCATGATTAAGAGCAAGACTTTGATGCACTTTGTTTGATTGATTTCAGGCCAAAAGAAGAAGAGAAGAAGCCACGTTAGTGGCTACGTTAGTTTCACTAACGTGGGCACTAACGTGGAAGGAAGGAAAGCCCCAACGTTAGTGAGAAAAGTTAGTGGCATTAACTTTTAAGAAAGGAAATAGAGCCAACGTTAGTGACATTTAACATTATCACTAACGTTGGACCAAGCTCATAAGTGGCCACGTTAGTTGCCACGTTAACTTAGTTAACGTGGCCGCTAATGTTAAGAAGGAAAGGGGGGATACTCGAGAAGTCTGGAAATTAGGGAATTGAGGGATGGAAGAGGGGTCTTCAGACTCCCTTCCCTCACACACTTTTCCTTTTCTTTCTTTGTACTTTTCATTTATGAATTTTGAAGTTTTATTTTCAGTTTCAATCTTCATCTTTACTTTTCTGCACTTTCTTTCTTTTCTATTTTGGTAGAGCAATGATCAACTAACTCTTTACATTGGGTTAGAGAGCTCTATTGTAATTCAATGGATCAATTGTAGTTCTTATTCTTCTTCTTCTTTCTTTTCTCTTGATTTTACTTGAAAGCTTTCGGTCTTCATCCAATTGGGTAGTTATCTTGGAAGAATGAACATGATCCGGAGGATTGCAATATCTCTTGATCCCAATGTTCATTTTATTTTTAGTTCTTACATTTACTTTTCTTGTCATTTTACTTTTCTGCACTTTATTTCTTTCTTTACTTTTCTGTCAATTTACATTTCCTTATTACTTATCACTCCATTATGATTCGTCTAACTAGGATAATCAATTAACCATTGATTGCTTAATCCGTTAATCTCTGTGGGATTCGACCTCACTCTATTGTGAGTTTTACTTGACGACAATTCGGTACACTTGCCGAAGGGAGATTTGTTGAGAGACAAGTTTTCCTTGCATCAATGTGTTTATGGCCTTGCACTCTCTCTTTGGATTCTCTTCTGTATTGCTTGGGAGAGTACTAGGAGGGAGTTCAGTAATTTTTTTACTCAGCTGACCCACTTATGCCTCCAAATTTCTAATGGAGGACCTTGTTTCAGTCATGAAATTTTGAGTGGTTTTGATTAGATCAGAGACAATGGTTGCTAAGTCAGAGTGGCTTTGCTTAGAATTCTCTGTCTGTTGCTGAGAAGATGGTGGAAAAGGTTTGCCTTTGCTAAACCTATTTCTTCCACTATTACTGTTGTTGAAACCTTGTTGAGGTCTCTGTTAATCCTTCCACGAGAGATTTGGAT
Organism: Arachis ipaensis; assembly: GCF_000816755.2. NCBI lineage: Eukaryota > Viridiplantae > Streptophyta > Magnoliopsida > Fabales > Fabaceae > Arachis > Arachis ipaensis. The sequence continues at coordinate 55,998,480 of NC_029793.2, read as the reverse complement.
GATTTCTCCATGAAGGATCATAGGTGTTTCCATAGGATTTCTCATGAAGCTTCCTTAGTACTGCCTCTTGCTGCTTGCATTCCAGATAGACTCTGAGAAATCATATTGACTTGCTGAGTCAATATTTTATTCTGAGCCAGTATGGCATTCAGAGTATCAATCTCAAGAACTCCTTTCTTCTGAGTCGTCCCACTATTCACAGGATTCCTTTCAGAAGTGTACATGAATTGGTTATTTGCAACCATTTCAATGAGTTCCTGAGCTTCTACAGACGTCTTCTTCAGATGAAGAGATCCCCCAGCAGAGCTATCCAATGACATCTTGGATAGTTCAGACAGACCATCATAGAAGATACCTATGATGCTCCATTCAGAAAGCATGTCAGAAGGACACCTTCTGATCAATTGCTTGTATCTTTCCCAAGCTTCATAGAGGGATTCACCTTCCTTCTGTCTGAAGGTTTGGACTTCCACTCTAAGCTTGCTCAATTTTTGAGGTGGAAAGAACTTTGCCAAGAAGGCATTGAAGTAGGTGCAGTAAAGTCACCAAGCACCTTCTTTGCATTGTTGGCATTGTTGTTTTCAGCTGCCATGGTTTCTTCTTCCTTGAAAAGCTCTGTTAGGCCCTCTAGAGAGAATTATGCTTTAGCTTCTCTTAGCTTTCTCTTCAAGGTCCTTTCAGGTTCAGGATCAGCTTGAACAAGTATGCCTTATCTTTGCTCCTGCTCATATGAAAGAGAAGAGAACAAAAAAGTAGGGAATCCTCTACGTCATAGTATAGAGATTCCTTGAGGTGTCAGAGGAAAAGAAGAATAGAAGGAGGAGGTAGAGAGAGGAGAATTCAAACTTATCAAGAGGGATAGAGTTCGAATTGCACCTTGAGGAGGAGTGTTAGTCCCTTAAATAGAAGGATGTGAGAAGAGGGGAAGAATTTTCAAAAATTAATTAAAAGATTTTGAAATAATTAAAAGAAATTTTTGAAAATTTGATTGATGATTTTCGAAAACTAAGATTGGGAAAGAAATAAAGTGATTTTTGAAAAAGATTTTGAAATTAGAAATTAAAAAGATATGATTCAAAAATTAATTTTGAAAAAGATGTGATTGAAAAGATATGATTGAAAATCAATTTTTTTAAAAAAAGAAAGTTTTAAAATTAAAGTTGATTACTTGACTAACAAGAAATTAAAAGATATGATTCTAAAATTTAAAATTTGATCCTTTCTTAATAGGCAAGTAACAACATGAAAAATTTGAAGTAAATCATTAATTATAGCAAGGATTTTCGAAAATTATAATAATAAACAAATGGAAAGAAATTGATTTTGAAAGAATATGATTGAAAAGATATGATTTGAAAAAGATTTGATTTTGAAAAGTTATGAAAATTTGAAAAAGATTTGAATTAAAAACAAAATCTTCCCTCTAGTGTCTTTCTAGCATTAAACGCCTAGAATGGTATCCATTCTGGCGTTTAACACCCAAAATGCTACCCTTTTGGGCGTTAAACGCCCAGCCAGGTACCCTAGTTGGCATTTAAACGCCAGTTTTCCTTCTTCACTGGGCGTTTTGAACGCCCAGCTTTTTCTGTTTGATTCCTCTGCTGAATGTTCTGAATCTTCAATTCTCTGTATTATTGACTTGAAAAGACATAGTTTTGAAAATATTTTTGAATTTTTAATGATGATAACTAACCAGCAAGTGCACTGGGTCTTCCAAGTAATAAACCTTACGTGAGTAAGGGTCGATCCCACGGAGACTGTCGGCTTGAAGCAAGCTATGGTCACCTTGTAAATCTCAGTCAGGCGAATTCAGATGGTGATGAAGAATTGATAATTAAAAGATAAATAAAACATAAAATAAAGATAGAGATACTTATGTAATTCTTTGGTTGGAATTTCAGATAAGCGTATGAAGATGCTTTGTTCCTCCTGAACCTCTGCTTTCCTATTGCCTTCTTCCAATCATTCATACTCCTTTCGATGGCAAGTTTTATGTTGGGCATCACCGTTGTCAATGGCTACTTCCCGTCCTCTCAGTGAAAATGTTCTACACAGGCTGTCACCGCACGGCTAATCATCTGTCGGTTCTCGATCATATTGGAATAGGATCCATTGATCTTTTTGCGTCTGTCACACGGCCAACAATCACGAGTTTGAAGCTCGTCACAGTCATCCATTCCCAGATCCTACTCGGAATATCACAGACAAGGTTTAGACTTTCCGGATCTCAAGAATGACCGCCAATAATTCTAGCCTATACCATGAAGGTTCTAATCTTAGATTAGAAACCCAAGAGATACACATTCAAGCTTGTTTGCATGTAAAACGGAAGTGGTTGTCAGTCACGCGTTCATAGGTGAGAATGGTGATGAGTGTCACATAATCATCACATTTATCATGTTCTTGGGTGCGAATGAATATCTTGGAGAAGAAATAGACTTGAGTTGAATAGAAAAACAATAGTACTTTGTATTAATTCATGAAGAACAGCAGAGCTCCACACCTTAATCTATGGTGTGTAGAAACTCCATCGTTGAAAATACAAAAGTGATAATAGTGCAAGCATGGCCGAATGGCCAGCCTCCAAGGTCTAGGGACTAAACGTCCAAAGATTTGAAAATACAATATCAAAAGGTCCTATTTATAGAGAACTAGTAGCCTAGGGTTATAGAAATGAGTAATTAATGCATAAATCTTCTTCCGGGCCCACTTGGTGTGTGCTTGGGGTGAGCATTGAAGCTTTCATGTGTAGAGACTTTTCTTGGAGTTAAACGCCAGCTTTTGTGCCAGTTTGGGCGTTTAACTCTAGCTTTTGTGCCAGTTTTGGAGTTAAACGCCAGAATTCTTGAGCTGACTTGGAACACCTGTTTGGGCCATCAAATATCAGGCAAAGTATGGACTATTATATATTGCTAGAAAGCCCAGGATGTCTACTTTCCAACGCAATTAATAGAGCGCCAATTGGGCTTCTATAGATCCAGAAATTCCACTTTGAGTGCAGGAAGGTCAGGATCCAACAGTATCTGCAGTCCTTTTTCAGCCTCTGAATCAGATTTTTGCTCAGGTCCCTCAATTTCAGCCAGAAAAAACCTGAAATCACAGAAAAACACACAAACTCATAGTATAGTCCAGAAGAGTGATTTTTATTTAAAAAGTAATAAAAACATAATAAAAACTAACTAAAATATACTAAAAACATACTAAAAATAATGCCAAAAAGCGTATAAATTATCCGCTCATTAGTTGATAAAAGAGGCAATAAAATAAATGACAAGAAAAGTAAAGAGAGCAATTAAAGAAAGAAATTAATAAAGAGAGACATTCATGGCAAGGTTTGAGATCATAGGCTTTCTATCCTAGTCATTAATCATAACAATACTTAACAAGGATTTATCTTATTTCGTCATCTCCAACATTAGAGGAAGATATAGGTTATCTTCCATGAGAGAAAGTCAAACAAGACTAGTTAACCTCAAATCAAAAGTCCTAATAATCAACTTACTAATCGGATTAGCAAAAGATTAGAGTCATTGAAAATGATATTAACTAACAATTCTGGATCACCAACATAGGTTGGGTTTTCATGACTCAAGATTGCCTAATTACTCTTTCTAAGCCAAGAATGCTCAAAGTCTACTCTAAAGCCCAACCAAGCATTTTGTCAAACACTTGGTGGGTACAAATGGAAAGCATAATAAATTGCAAGAAATAGTAAAATCTAGCAACTACCAATTGCAAGAAAAGTAAGATCACAACTCAAATCAACACTAAAAGAACATCAAACATTAAATTGCATTAAAAGGGATCTAAATCCAACAAGAACATCCATGAACATAAAAGAGAGCATAAAAGGAAAATTAACACTACAAATCATGAGAATGAAAGAGTAGAAGCAAGAATTCATAAAGGAGATAAGATGAAAACATGAGATTGAACCTAGATCTATAAGAGATTAACCTAACCTAACCTAATTCTAGAGAGAAGAGGGAGCTTCTCTCTCTAGAAACTAACCTACATGATGCTATATTACCAAACAATTGCTTCCCCTCTTGTCCAAGCTTGAATTCTGCATGAAATAGCATTAGAAATGAGTTGGGCTGGGCCCAAAGTGCTTCAGAAATTGCACCCAGCGATTTCATCTTTAGTGGGCCACGAGAAGCACGCGTGCGTGCCCCTAAACGCGAAGCAACATATGGCAAATTTATATCATTTCGAAGCCCGGGATGTTAGCTTTCCAACACAACTGGAACCGCCTCATTTGGACCTCTGTAGCTCAAGTTATGGTCAATTGAGTGCGAAGAGGTCAGGCTTGACAGCTTTACGGTTCCTTCATTTTTTCATAAGTTATCCCACTTTGCATGCTTTTCTCCTCACTTCTTCCATCCAATACTTGCCTTATGAACCTGAAATCACTCAACAAATATATCAAGGCATCGAATGGAATTAAAGTGAATTAAATTTAGCTATTTTAAGGCCTAAAAAGCATGTTTTCACACTTAAGCACAATTTAAGGGAGAATTACAAAACCATGCTATTCCATTGAATAAATGTGGAAAAAGATGATAAAACCACCCAAATTAAGCACAATATAAACCACAAAATTGGGGTTTATCAAATCTCCCCACACTTAAACTAAGCATGTCCTCATGCTAAGAATAAAGAAGGACAAGAAAAAGGGTATGAACATTTATTCAATGCAAAGAAACTATATAAACCTATCTATATCCATGCAACTAAATGCAATATGATTCTATCTACTTGGTTAAAAGTAAATCAATCTCCAAGAACATATATAAGCAAGTAGGGCAAAGGTCATATGACGACTCACAAACTCTACCAATTCAAATATCAAAATGAAGTTCAAATAGACTTGCAAGAAGAACGCTCATGAAAGCCGGGAACAAGAAATTGAGCATCGAACCTTTACCGGAAGTGTATCCGCTCTAGTCGCTCAAGTGTATAGGGTCGATTCACTCAATTCTTTTCTACTCATGCTTTCCAAGATTTGTTTTTCATCTAACAATCAACAATTATTCAATGCATGGATACATTCATCATGAGGACTTATTCATAGGTTGTAATGGGGCTATGGTAAAGGTAAGGGTGCATATGGTCAAGTGAGCTTGAAATTTGTATCTTTGATTAGCCTAAGCTCTCACTAAACACATATATGTTCTTTTTCTTTTTCTTTATCATTCATTTTTTTAAAGTATATACAAACATATCAATGCATATGGTTTTACATATAGTGCATGAATATGTATCCAATTCCCAAAAATCTTCAACAAATTACAAAAACACATTTTTTCTCTCAACCAATGTCCCAAGTTTCACATACCCAAATGATACACACTCTCACTAGCCTAAGCTAATCAAAGATCCAAATTAAGGACATTTATTATTTTTCGCTTATGGGTAGTGATATGCTAACATTAAGAACAAAAGGGATTAAATAGGCTCAAAATTGGCTAACAATGGTTGATGAAAGGTAGGCTATTTGGGTAAGTGAGCTAAATGAAATGATGGCCTCAATCATATAAATGCATGTATACATGGAACAATGGACATAAAGAATCAAACAAATCAAATATCACAATCATAGAAAGAGAATAATGCACACAAGAATGGAAAATAAGTGGTTATATAATGTAACCACACAATTAGGCTCAAATCTCACATGCTTGTGTTCTTAACTCAAAAACCATGTTCCAAAATAAATTCTTCAAGCAAGTTCAACACAAATATTTTTTTTCAAATTGGTAGGGTGCCCTAAAAACAGTTTCTTGGAAAAGAAATCATCACCCTAACCAAGTAGTCCCAACATAAAAAGAAAATGGTAAAAATATGTACAAATTATAACTAACATGCAATGCAACAAATAACTAACAAAGATAAAAATTAAAAAATTGGTGTTGAAAAAGGAAGTTGTTACCCACGGAAATCGGTCGGACGACCTCCCCACACTTAGAAATTTGCACCGTCTTCGGTGCATGCAAAGAAGAGCAATGTGGATGGGTTGCCACAATTGATGAGTTTCTTCAAAGGGTTGTGTGGATGAACTTGTTTGTTGCCCCATTAGAAGCTTTTCCATTCCTTTCCTTCTTGGTGGCCAACCTCAAAGGAGAGAAAAAGAAAGAAAATTAAGCCTACAACAAAGATATGAAAGTAATTAGCATAGGCGGGGGCTAATGCCAAACAAGAGTAAGGTTCTCACTACATGTTAGCTACGCATGTAAGTGAGAGAGCAATATAGGCAAAGGGCATATCAACTGATACTTGATGCAAGAGAAAAGTCAAAGCATGGGTGAATATCATGAAGAGCATGTCGAGCATCAAGTTCAAACAAGAAAGAGTGGGTCATTAAAGACATGTACTCTCATATCAATGCACAAAGGGTACAAGGATCATCAAAGGTTAAGCATTGAATTAGAAATTTCATTACCCATCAATATCAAACAAGTCTAGAAGCACCAAGATTAACCAAGAAATTCTCAACAATTGAGTAAGAGCATTCAACACCATTATTAAAATAAGAACACAATTTTTTTATACCGGCGCAGATGCGCCATGCACGCCTACACGTCGATGCACATTTTGGACGAAGGACAAGCGACACGGACGCGCACCGTGCGCGGACGCGTGCCTGATTGAATTGCGACCGGCACAGACGCGCCAAGTATGCTTGCACGTGCGTCACAGGCACAGAATAGGCACAAACTGGACATAACTCTCTGGTTTTTTTGGCTGGGGGTGGAATTTTTGCATCCACGCGTACGCGTACATGGCACGTCTGTGTGGATGATCGAAAATGCTTGAGGCGCGCATACGCGCCAGGTGCGCGCACGCGCAGGTTGGTGCTCTATTTTTCAAAATTTTTCCAAGTTCTTGCACCAAACCAGGCTTTCCAAACCTCCGAACAGCTACCAAAGCACCCTAAAACCTAATTTATCATATCAAACTACCAAATAAACTCAACAAACAAAACAAAAGATGGAATTAAACTAACTCTATTAATATGTACAAAAGAGAGAAAAATGAAAAGAGTTTACCATGGTGGGGTGTCTCCCACCCAGCACTTTCGTTTATTGTCCTTAAGTTGGACTTATAGGGAGCTCCTCTTAAGGTGGCTTGTGCTTGAAGCTATCCTTGAACATCCACCAATGCTTGAATCTCCAATAAGCTTTAGTCTTCAAAGATGATAACTCCAAGCCTTGATGGAGCTCCACACAAGCCATGGGTTCCCAAATTTGATTCTCCTTGTGCGATCCAGGATCCCACACTTTGTTTTGACACCCATCTTCAAATTGATCATCATGATTCCAATTGGGTGGAATGACCTTAGAATTCTCAATTAAGCATCCAAACATCCTCCTAGACCCATTCAATTTGGTTCTACACCAACCATTGCTATTCAACTTTGAGCATGCAACCATCATGAACCTAGAGTGATGTTTCCAACCACTACACAACTCTCTCCTACTCTTAACTCCACAAAGAGCTCTGAGTTGACCATCATTTTCAATCAAACCATATTCAAGTGAGAAAGTGAAGCTTAGGGATAGAAATTTTAACCACTTGAATGTTGTGTTGGATGGTGACTTAGGAAGGGATGTCTCCAATGGTCTTGCAAGTTCCACTCCCTTGTGCTCTTCTTTGACTATCTCCACCTCTTTACAACTTTCCTCAACTTCAACCTCTTCCTCTTGGTGGCTTTCTTCCAATTCAATCTCTTCTTCATTGCTCACCAAGGGCATGAGAGGTTGTGCATCTTCTTCTTTAACCTCAATTTCAAGCCCAATGGGAAAGGATTCAATTGTACATAAGAATTCCTCAATGATTGAATCCATCTCTTGGTCAACCTCTTCAAAATCTTCACCCATGATATGTCTTGGAGGTTGTACACCCTCCTCAACATCAATGTCAAGCTTCTTGGAAGAGGGCTCTATGACTTCACATTCCCATGGACTTCCAACATCTCCTAAGACTTCAACCACTTCTTCCGGCTCAATTACTTTAACTTCCTCCCCTTGTGACAATCCTTGTTTCAACCCCTCTTCTACACCTTGAAGCTCTAAACTCACTCCCTCACTATGCTCTTTGATTGCTTCTCCATATTCAACAATGGGAGTTCCTTGATCACATAGGCTTAGGCGGGAGGAGACCATATTGCGAACGGCTTCTGCTATGGTAGCTATCTTGGCTTCTAACTCCTTGAATTCCTTTTGGTTCTCTTCTTGCCTTTGAATATAAGAACTAACACATTCTTGAAGAGAATCATCCATTGGAGGTGGTGTGGAAGAAGAAGGTTCATTGTTTGGGAAAGAAGTTTCATAATTGGAAGTTGGTTCATTTTGATAAGGGTATGGAGGTGGTGTATATTGAGGTAGTTCTTGAGAGTAATTGTGTTAGAATGGTGGTGGTTCTATGTGTGGTTCATATGGTTCATAAGGTGGTTGGTATGATGGATAAGAATTAGGGTCATAATGAGGTATTTGGTGGTAGGGGGCTTGTGAGTAATGTGGTTCAAGGTCATGTTGAGGGGGTGGTTCATAGGCATGTGGTGGTGGTTGTTGACAATTACAATAAGGGTCACGACATCCATTAGATTGATATGCATAAGGATTGGAATTATACCCATAAGAATCCGGAGGTGGTTGTTGCCAAGAAGGGTGATCAATCCTTTGAGGCTCCTCCCACCTTTGATTGTTCCATCTTTGATGCATATCCTCATTATAGCTCCCATTTCCTACAACATAATTTGAGCCAAACTCATAGCCAAAGGGATGAGAATTCATAATAGCAAATAAAAACAAAAGCTACAAAAATAAGCAACAAGTCCTAAGCCTAACAAAAGCTAACAAATAAGCAAAAGACAAACATATTCACATATTCACAATTGCCAATAACATAGCACCATTGTAATTCCCCGGCAACGGCGCCATTAATTTGATAGCAAAAATTGTTGTCGGTCTAGATTTTCTTCTTAAAGAAAGGAATTACTTCGTTGTAAGCATAACTCTAAACCAATAAACAACTTTCACATAAAATTAAAATATGGTTTTGTCATATGTACAAACCTCAATGAAAATTAACCAAAGTATTTAGACTCCGGGTCATCTCACAAGGAATTGCAATGAAATGAATGATTATTGGCTATGAAGGAGCAAGGGGTTTAGTTGATAAAAGGAGCAATAAAATAAATGACAAGAAAAGTAAAGAGAGCAATTAAAGAAAGCAATTAATAAAGAAAGACATTCATGGTAAGGTTTGAGATCATAGGCTTTCTATCCTAGTCATTAATCATAACAATACTTAACAAGAATTTATCTTATTTCGTCATCTCCAACATTAGAAGAAGATATAGGTTATCTTCCATGAGAGAAAGTCAAACAAGACTAGCTAACCTCAAATCAAAAGTCCTAATCAACTTACTAATCAGATTAGCAAAATATTAGAGTCATTGAAAATGATATTAACTAACAATTCTAGATTACCAACATAGGTTGGGTTTTCATGACTCAAGATTGCCTAATTTCTCTTTCTAAGCCAAGAATGCTCAAAGTCTACTCTAAAGCCCAACCAAGCATTTTGTCAAACACTTGGTGGGTACAAATAGAAAGCATAATAAATTGCAAGAAATAGTAAAATCTAGCAACTACCAATTGCAAGGAAAGTAAGATCACAACTCAAATCAACACTAAAAGAACATCAAACATTAAATTGCATTAAAAGGATCTAAATCCAACAAGAACATCCATGAAGATAAAAGAGAGCATAAAAGGAAAATTAACACTACAAATCATGAGAATGAAAGAGTAGAAGCAAGAATTCATAAAGGAGATAAGATGAAAACATGAGATTGAACCTAGATCTAGAAGAGATTAACCTAACCTAACCTAATTCTAGAGAGAAGAGGGAGCTTCTCTCTCTAGAAACTAACCTACATGATGCTATACTACCAAACAATTGCTCACCCCCTGCCCAAGCTTGAATTTTGCATGAAATAACATTAGAAATGAGTTGGGTTGGGCCCAAAGTGCTTCAGAAATCGCCCCCGACGATTTCATCTTTAGTGGGCCATGAGCAGCATCGGCTTGCACGCGTAGATGGCACGTGCACGCCCCTAAACTCGAAACAACATATGGCAAATTTTATATCATTTCGAAGCTCCGGATGTTAGCTTTCCAACTCAACTAGAACCGCTTCATTTGGACCTCTATAGCTCATGTTATAGTCGATTGAGTGCAAAGAGGTCAGGCTTGACAACTTTACGGTTCCTTCATTTCTTCATAAATTCTCCCACTTTGCATGCTTTTCTCTTCACTTCTTCCATCCAATACTTGCCCTATGAACCTGAAATCACTCAAAAAATATATCAAGGCATCGAATGGAATTAAAGTGAATTAAATTTAGCTATTTTAAGGCCTAAAAAGCATGTTTTCACACTTAAGCACAATTTAAGGGAGAATTACAAAACCATGCTATTTTATTAAATAAATGTGGGAAAAGGTGATAAAACCACCCAAATTAAGCACAAGATAAACCACAAAATTGGGGTTTATCAAGGATTGGGCGTGGCACGCCAAGTCAGATTCAAAGTGAGGCGTGGCACGCCACTGAAGCACCAACCACACGCCAGCTGTGAGATCACATTTGTTGAGTTTCTTTTCCCTCCAAAACGTAATTTTACTTTCACTTTTGTATTTTCTTTATTTGATAGTGCTAGGAGTAGTATAAATACTCCTTGAAAGTACTGAAAAAGGGGGTTAAGCAGTTGAGCTATTAGTTGAAGCATAGTTAGATTCATTTTTTCATCTTTTACTTTTTCTTGAGCTATGAGTAGATAAATTTTCTCTCATTGAGAGAGGGAGCTCTGTTGTGCTTGATGGATTAATGATAGTAAATTTCTTTTTCTCTTTATCTTCTCTTTGATTTGCTAGAAGGAATTTTATTCTTCATGCTAGTGTTCAATCACCTTGGAAAAGGGGTTGAATACAAAATGGGTTTCATGGGAACCTTGGAAAAGGAAACATGAAACCATGCTAGAAATTCCTTCTCACACTTGAGTAGGATCTGGGTTTTGGTGTTTGGATATGGTGACATAAAATCCTCCTTCTACTTGGACCTATGATGATGTGTGGTATAATCAGGGACCAAGCATATCTCTCTTCATGAGCAATTAGACCAAGGAATTGGCTATTGATCAAGATCTGAGAGATTGAGTCACCAAGGGATTGGGGCTCAATCAATCATGATTGCCAAGAGGTCAATGAGTTGCATGATTGAAGAGGATATGAGCTGGATTTAATCCAAAGAGACAACATCTCCTGATCTCAATGAATTCCCTTATTCTTATTTTCCACTTTTGTTCCGAGGGTTACCTGAAACTGGAGGTCGATCTCGGTTGAGATCCTTTGTATGGATCGGTACCGACGTGTCCGGCTGGTAGGAGATGACCGGAGCTGTCGTGTCCGACTTGTTGGACTGGTTGTATTGCTGATCCTTCGTCACCGGAGGGTGGGGATACCTACAAGAGTATTTATAATGGGTATTAAATAGGTGTTATGTAGAATCAGAGTATGAGTTATACCTGGGTGCTCCAGTGTATTTATAATGGTGAGATGTGACCTTTGGATAAGATAAGTTAGTTATCTTATCTTATCTTTATCTTTTGGGTTGAGGTCAGCGTATCTTCAACGGAACTGCCCTTCTCTCTGTAGGCCTGAACGACCTTTGGATTAGGGTCGTATTCTTTGAATTGGTCCCTTTTTGGGCTTTCCTGTCGATTTGGCCGAGTTCTTCGTAAAGAAGTTGGTCCGTTTGACCTAAAGAGGTCGGTCGCTTTATCGTCGATCACCCCGGGTCAGATATCTCGACCCAGGGTATGAACAGTGTCCCTGCTTGAGCTCGGTCTTCTTTGTTGAGGTCGAGTCCTTGACTTCGGTCCTTCTTGTAGCGAAGCCAAACTCAAGCATCTTGTCGATTCCTTTTTGTAGCAGCTTTTGAATGTAGAACGTTTTCCTCTATAAGTGCGCGCTTTTGTATTAGCACTATTTTGGAAATGCAAGCAGTTTTAATATCCGCATTTAATTGGCATTTAATTGCCCCGTTTCCCCTAACTTCTCTATTTTTGAATTTTGCGTTCAAGAAACGGTTTCTCTCCTTCGCCCTTTTCGTAACTTCTTCGCACTTATTCATTTTCTGCCTTTCACCCACATTTCAACTTTTCTTGCGTCGTCGCTTGGTGATTTTCTGAAGCTTCTGTTTTCGCCTGGAGTTTTGTAGTTTCGCGTTTCTCTCTGTGATACTGCTTTTGTTCGTGCTTTTTTGCTCGTGAGAGGGTAATTCCAGATTTCGCCTTCCATCCTCAATTTCCCTGAAGCTTGCTACTTTTTCCAGGTTGGTACTAGCTTTCTTGCTTCTTTCATAGCTTCGTCTTCAGTTTTTCAGTGAAGCTTTGATTTTGCATGTTTGAAAGTTTGAATCTTTTTCGTGGTCCTGTATTTGCTTGTCACTGTAATGTGTTTTTCCTGACTTTCTTTTACGTATTCTCTTGGCATTTCCGTCAAGGCTTTCTAGGGTTTTGTTGTTGCTTCTGGTTGTTTCCTGTCTGATATCGATAGAGAATCTGCATCTGTTCCTCACTTTGTTTGGAGATTTCTTTTTGATTCTGACAAAGTTTGCACCTTTGATGATTTCTACTTGGCGTGTTCGATGTTAATGCTTGCTCTTTGCTGATGATTTTTTGCTTGATTTCGAAAAATTTGCGCCTTTGCTGTTTTTTCGCTTGACCCTTTTTGGAATTTCTGATAAACTGTGGAAATAGTGCTTTCCGCTGGTAAACTGTAGGAGGGTGGACCTTTTGCATTTTTTGCTTCCTTTGTTTTCTTCCTGGATTTTATTTTGATGAGTGCCGGGATGTGGGTTGTAGAAATAACTTAAAGACCTTGCTTTGTTTACTGCCTCCAAAGGATGCCCCAAGACCCTTGTCTTGAGTCTTGGGGTTTTCCCTTTTTGTTTATCTGCTCGTCGAGATGTGTTGCCCTCTGTCCAAGATGTTTTTAAGTAATCCATTCTTCTTTTCTTTTTGTAGGATTTAGTTGACCTCATGTCTTCCCGAAATAACGTTGTAGAGATGCTTTCCCAGGTTCCCGCGAGTATGGCCGATTAGGTGGACTCCATGGTTCTCATGTGTGTCTCGCTGGTTGATTCTAAATTTCGTGCTCAGCTTAGGCAGTTTCATAGTGTCTGTAGTAATTCTGGTGATGAGAAGAACTATGAACTTGTCCCTCCCTCTTCTGACGAGAGAGTCTGCTTTTCAACTCGGGTTGTTGATGGTCGCCCTTTCTTCTATGCTTATGATTTTTTCTTTGGTCAGCTGGGTATCACCCTTCCTTTTACCAAATTTGAAACCGACCTGTTATGGTCTTGTAATGTTGCCCCTTCTCAACTTCACCCCAATTCCTGGGGTTTTGTTAAGATTTTCCAATTGCTGTGCAATGGTTTTGGTATTCCTGCTTTTCAATCTCTCTTTTTCTATCTGTTTGTCTTGACTAAGACCGGTGTGGTAAAAAAGAAGTCGGCTTGGGTCTCCTTTCGTTCTACCCAGGGAAAGAAGGTTTTTTCCATGTTTGACGAGTCGTTCTGTGATTTTAAAAAATACTTTTTCAAGGTCCGAGCTGTTGAAGGAGCTCGGCCCTTTTTTCTGGACGAAAATGACGAACCTGCTTTTCCCTTGGAATGGCAAAAAGACGTGAGGGTCTCCAGGTATTCGTGGAAGATGTTGGATGATGCTGAGTGAGCCTTTGTGACTATCTTGGAAGAACGCTGGGGTCAACCTCCTCATCTCGACACAAAGAAATTTCTAACCAATCCTTCTCTTCTTCAAACTGAACTGGATATCTTTGTGTTTTTCTTTATTATCCGTGTATGTTGCTTGTAGCTGTCTTTCCGACTTGTCCGACTTGTAACTGATTCTCTGTTTTATTTGCAGAGGCAATGAAGAATAGTGAATCCATGAAAGCTTTTAAGAGGGCGCAGAGGGCGACTGCTGCCAGAAATGTTGCTGCCAAGGCGGCTGGGGAGGGATCCTCCCAAGTGCGTGAGAAGCCATCAGTGCAGAGTTCTGCCGGGGTGAAGAAGGTGATCCCTACACCCCGAGTTCGTTTGGTAGATCCTCACGTCACCTCTATTGCTCCTTCTGTTGCTCCTCCCAATAAAAAACAAAAGATTGCTGAGCCCTTTGACCTCGATGCTCCCGATTATAATGCCATTGATTTTGTGGATCAACAAATCGGTCCCTACGGTGCTCTCTCCATGGACGATGTGTCCATCCTCCATCACTTGGAGTTTATGGCCCGAAATCATGTGAAGATGGCATATATGTCGGCTGCCATATATCAGACTGCTCAGAATTTCTCTCTCCACGCTACTAAGGCGTTTATGGAGGAGGCGAAACAAGAGTTTGATCAGATGAAGGGGTTAAAGGAGGAGCTTGAGACGAAGGTAGCCAAGCTGGAGAAGGACTTGAAGAATGAGGAGGCGAGTTCTCAGTCATTGGCGGCTTCTTTGAGGTTGGCTGAGGACGTAGTCCTGATGCACAAGGAGAGTTACCTTTCATCTTATCGGGAGGTGATGCGCCTGAAGGGGGAGCTTGACAGTGTTTGGGAAGATTATGCTGAGCTCCAAAGTCATCTCGTTGGCAGCGTGACTGCTGCTTATGAGAACTTGAGGGAGCAAGTTCAGGTCATTGCTCCCGAGGCCGACCTCACCTTTTTTAGCCTGGATAATATAGTCAGGGATGGCAAGATTTTCCCTGATGATGAGGGTGATGCTAATGATGTTGTTCCTCCCCCTGTGTCCTCTACCAAAGTGCCGATCTCTTCGGTTCCTCCTGCTGTGCCCGACTTGGATTGCCAGATCCTGAATCGGGAGGATGGAACTGTGGATGCTGTGCCGATCCAGACTCGCCCTCCTTCTCCTTGTCCTGATGCTGCCAAGAAGGCTCCTGACGCTTGCTGATCTCTTCTTGAAAATTTGTGTAGTTGGCCCGGCTTGTGGGCTCTTTTAGAACTTTTTTATTTATTTGCTGACGCTTCCTAGTTGCTTATCTATCAACTTTTTATGAGGAACAAAAAGTAACTTGTTATCTCTTCGTGGTAGGTTTTGGTGGCCTTTCAGGCCTTATAACTTTATAGAGTAAAAGTAGTTGTTTGACTTGACATCTTTTTTGTTTTTCTATTGATGTTCGAAATCTTGCTGCTCAGCCTCCTTGGATTACTTTGCTTTATTTGCTTGTATCTTGGATCCTTTGAGGCTGTGATTATATAGATCCAACTTGTTTCTCGGTTTTCTGTATTTGTGACTGATTCCTTTGCGTTGGTCCCCTTCTAAGTTATTTTGGTAATACTCTTTTTTGGACCTTTGTTAGGTCTCTTTCAGGGATTACTTTGATAGCTTTTTCGATAGTAGGAGTCCGACTTGGTTATATCGGTGTCCTTTAAGTTATTTTTTGTAGTCCTCTTTCTTGGATCTTTGTCAGATCTCTTTCAGGGACTACTTTGATAACTTTTCAGTAGTAGGAGTCTGACTTGGTTATATCGGTCTCTTTTAAGTTATTTTTTGTAGTCCTCTTTCTTGGATCTTTGTCAGATCTCTTTCAGGGACTACTTTGATAACTTTTCAGTAGTAGGAGTCCGACTTGGTTATATCGGTCTCCTTTAAGTTATTTTTTGTAGTCCTCTTTCTTGGATCTTTGTCAGATCTCTTTCAGGGACTACTTTGATAACTTTTCAGTAGTAGGAGTCTGACTTAGTTATATCGGTTTCCTTTAAGTTATTTTTTGTAGTCCACTTTCTTGGATCTTTGTCAGATCTTTTTTAGGGACTACTTTGATAACTTTTCAGTAGTAGGAGTCCGACTTAGTTATATCGGTCTCCTTTAAGTTATTTTTTGTAGTCCTCTTTCTTGGATCTTTGTCAGATCTCTTTCAGGGACTACTTTGATAACTTTTCGTTTTGGGCTGACTTTGTTATGTCGGGCCCTTCTAAGTTAAAGTAATCCTCTTTAATAGGGTTGGCCAGACCTCTTTCCAGGGTTTACTTATAACTTGGGTTGACTTGGTTCGACATCTTAACGTTCGACCAGTCTTTAAGTTATTATTTTAGCGATCCGTAAGACCTCATCATGTTCTTTTTTAGATCACTTTCGATAACTTCTTACATTATTCTGTGTTCATCTTTGCCGATTTGTAGAAAGTGGTTGTCATCTCTAGATCGTCCTTTGGGTGAATCGCGTTTTCACCTTTATCGGACGGTTTGTCTTTATCGTGATCGTGCAGTGAAATTGTTTTTCACTTTCTGCCGATCTGTTGCTTTATAATCGAACGATGAATGCTTCAGATTAATGCGTCTTGAAATCTTTGTAGAATATCTAAAATGTATTTTATTTAAAGGAAACGTGCAAATATATACATATGGGATTGTCTGCGTCTCAACTTGGTGCTTCATTAAAAAACCTTTTCAGGAAAAAGAGTGCATCCAATGATGAGATCTTTTATCTCTTCTAACTGTAGTACCTTCTTAGGTTGCAGGCGTGCCATGACCTGGGAAGCTCTCGTCCATCGAGTTCAGACAGTCTGTAGTAGCCCTTTCCAAGTACTTCTACAACTCGGTAAGGTCCTTTCCAGTTTGCTGCCAGCTTTTCTTCTCCTGGTCGAGTTGTTCCGATATAATTTCGGATTAGGATGAGATCATCCTCTGCAAAACTTCTCAACACTACCTTTTGATTATATCTGGAAGCCATTCGGCGCTTTAGAGCTTCTTCCCTGATCCGAGCTCTTTCCTGGATTTCGGGTAACAAGTCGAGTTCTTCTCTCTGAAGTTGGGAGTTTGCTTCCTCATTGTAGTGAACTACTCTAGGCGACCCTTCCTCAATCTCTACTGGGATCATTGCCTCTATTCCGTATGCTAATCGGAAGGGAGATTCCTTCGTGGTGGAATGTGGCGTTGTTCGATATGCCCATAGGACCTGTAGAAGATCTTCTGCCCAGGCTCCTTTTGCATCTTGTAATCTCCGCTTTAATCCGACCAGTATGACTTTGTTAGCGGCTTCAGCCTGTCCGTTGGCTTGTGGATGCTCAACGGAGGTGTACTGGTGCTTTATATTCAAGTCGGCTACTAGTTTCCTGAAGCCTGCATCTGTGAATTGAGTGCCATTGTCTGTGGTTATTGAATATGGAACCCCGAACCTCGTGACAATGTTTCTATATAAGAATTTCTGGCTTCTTTAAGCGGTGGCATTGGCTAGGGGCTCTGCCTCGATCCACTTTGTAAAGTAATCTACCCCTACTATGAGGAATTTGACTTGTCCTGATCCCTGTGGGAAGGGGCTGAGAAGATCGAGTCCCCATTTTGTAAACGGCCAAGGCGAGGTCACGCTGATGAGCTCTTTTGGCGGGGCGATGTGAAAGATGGCATGTTTCTGACATGGTGGACATGTCTTTACAAATTCTGTGGCTTCCTTCTGTAGAGTTGGCCAATAAAATCACGCCCGGAGTACTTTTTTGGTGAGAGCTCGTGCTCCGAGATGATTGCCACAAATGCCGCCGTGTATTTCTTCTAGCACTTCCTTTGTGTTGGAGGTCGGCACACATTTTAGTAAAGGTATTGAGATTCCTCTTTTGTACAGGATGTTGTTTATGATAGTGTAGTACTGTGCCTCCCTTTTTAACCTCTTTGCCTCCTTCTCTTCTGTGGGGAGCGTTCCTGTTTTGAGGTAGTTGGTTATGGGGGTCATCCATCCTTGGTCCTGACTTGTTATAGTCATGACTTTTTCCTCTTCCGAGATTGACGGGTTCTGCAACATCTCCTAGATGAGCTTTCTATTGTTGCCCCCTGGTTTGGTGCTGGCTAGTTTTAAGAGTGCATCAGCTCGGACATTTTGTTCGTGGGGTATGTGGCAGATCTTATACTCCCCGATTTGTCCGAGCTGTTCCTTGGTTTTATCCAAATACTTTTTCATGGTGGGATCTTTGGCTTGGTAGCTCCCTGCTATTTGTGATGTGACCACTTGTGAATCGCTGTAAATGTTGAGCTTTTGAGCTCCGACCTCTTTAGCCAGCTTCAAACCAGCTAATAATGCTTCATATTCTGCCCGGTTGTTTGAGGCCGGGAACCCGAACTTGAGGGAGAGCTCAACTTGGGTTCCTTGGTTGCTTTCTATTATCACGCCTACGCCGCTTCCAGTTTTATTTGGAGAACCATCCACGTAAAGATTCCATTCTGTGGGGGTTTCTAGGGCATCTGTGAATTCTGCGATAAAGTCGGCCAGATACTGTGATTTGATGGTCATCCGAGCTTCATATTGGAGGTCAAACTCTGACAACTCGACTGCCCATTGTAGAATTCTGCCTGCTAGATCTGTTTTCTGCAATATTCCTTTTATGGGCTGGTTAGTTCGAACCTTAATGGTGTGAGCCTGGAAGTACGGGCGGAGTCGTCGAGATGTTAGGATAAGAGTATAGGCAAATTTTTCTATTTTCTGGTAGTTCAGTTCGGATCCCTGTAGTGCCTTGCTAATGAAGTAGACAGGTTGTTGCCCATCTTCATCTTCTCTGACTAGTGCCGAGGCTATTGCCCGGCTCCCTACTGCGAGATATAATATGAGCGGTTCTCTTTCTCATGGTCGAGATAGGATAGGTGGCCGTCCTAAGAACCCTTTGAAGTCTTGGAAGGCTTGCTCACATTTTGTCGTCCATTCGAACTATTTTCCCTTTCTTAAAGTAGCATAGAAGGGGAGGGATCTTATCGCAGCTCCTGCTAAGAATCGGGATAGGGCGGCCAATCTCCCGTTGAGTTGTTGTACTTCTTTGACACAGGTTGGGCTCTTCATGTTGAGTATGGCTTGACATTTGTCTGGATTTGCTTCAATTCCCCTTTGTGTGAGCATGAAACCTAAGAATTTGCCTACTTCTACTGCGAAAGTGCATTTTGCGGGATTGAGTCGCATGTTGTGCTTCCTTATGGTGTCGAACACTTGAGCCAGGTCGGATAATAATGTATCTTTGCTTTGTGTCTTTATCAACATGTCGTCCACATAAATTTCCATGATTTTTCTGATGTGATCTGAGAAGACTTTATTCATTAGCCTTTGATAAGTAGCTCCTGCGTTCTTGAGACCAAAAGGCATCACGATGTAGCAGTAGTTTGCCTTTGGTGTTAAGAGGTCTTTTCCTGATCTGGTGGATACATGGGGATTTGGTTGTATCCCAAATATGCATCCATAAACGAGAGGTATCTGTATCTGGAGGAAGCATCTACCAGAGCGTTGATGCTTGGGAGTGGGTATGGATCTTTTGGGCAGGCTTTGTTGAGATCGGTGTAATCGGTGCACATTCGCCACTTCCCATTTGATTTTTTCACCAAGACGACGTTAGCTAGCCATAGTGGGTACTTGACTTCTCTTATAAATCCTGCCTCCAGTAGAGCTTGTACTTGTTCTTCCACAGCTTTGGATCGTTCTGGCCTGAGTTTCCTTCGTTTCTGCTGCACCGGCCGAGATCCTGGGTAGACTGCCAACTTGTGGCACATTAGCTTAGGGTCTATGCCTGGCATGTCTGTGGCTTTCCATGCGAAGAGATCGACATTATCTCGTAAGAATTGTATCAGTAATTCTTTTGAGTCTCCTCTTAGGATCGTGCCAATATTGGTCCTTTTGTCCGAGGTGTCTCCAATTTGAATCTTCTCTATCTCGCCTTCTGGTTGCGGACGGAGTTCTTCTCGTTGCTGGACTCCGCCCAGTTCAATTGTATGAAACTTTTCTCCTTTGCCTCTGAGGTTTAGGCTTTCGTTATAACAGCGACGTGCCATCTTTTGGTCAGCTTTTATCGTGGCTATCCCTTTCGGAGTTGGGAATTTCATACATAGGTGTGGGGTCGAGACTATTGCGCCGAGTTGGTTGAGTGTTGTCCGACCTATGAGAGCATTGTAAGCTGAACTTACATCGACTACGATGTAGTCTATTTTGAGGGTCCTGGATTGGTCCCCTTTTTCGAAGGTTGTATGTAGTGGTATGTATCCTAGTGGTCAAACCGGGGTATCTCCTAACCCGAACAGATTGTTTGGATATGCTTTAAGTTCTTTTGCTTCTAAGCCGAGTTTATCAAAGGCTGTTTTGAATAAGATGTCGGCAGAACTCCCTTGGTCTATTAAGGTGCGGTGTAGGTTGGCGTTTGCCAATATGATGGTGATAACCATGGGATCGTCATGTCCTGTGATGATGCCAGACGCGTCTTCCTTAGTGAATGTTATCGCTGGGATGTTGAGCGCTTCTTCCTCCCCTTCGACATGATATACTTCTTTGAGATATCTTTTGCGAGAGGATTTGGAGATCCCTCCTGCTGCGAATCCACCATGTATCATGTGGACGTGTCTTTCTGGTGTCCGAGGTGATCGTTCAGTTCGTCCGTCATCCTCGTCCCTTCGTCTTTTTCTTTGGTCATCATCTCGGGTAGCCAGAAATCGATCTAATCTTCCTTCTCTCACTAATTTTTCTATGATATTCTTTAAGTCGAAGCACTCGTTGGTGGAGTGCCCTCAAACTCGATGGTATTCACAATATTCTTTCCGGTTTCCCCCTCCCCTTTTGCCTTTGAGTGGTCGCGCTGGGGGGATTTTCTTTGTATGGCAGACTTCTTTGTACACGTCGACCAGGGATGCCCTGAGAGGGGTGTAATTATGGTACTTTTTGATTTTCTCCCCCTGTCGATCTTCTTTCTTTTTGGATTCCTTGTCTTTATCCCGGTAGGGGTTCCCAGATTTTGAGGTTTCTCCCAACCGAGCGTTTTCTTCCATGTTGATGTATTTTTCTGCTCGCTCCTGTACTTCGTCTAATGAGGTAGGGTACTTCTTTGATATAGATTGGCTAAATGGTCCCTCTCGTAGGCCATTGATGAGTCCCATGATGGCGGCCTCTGTTGGTAAGCTTTGTATGTCCATACATGTTTTGTTGAATATTTCCATGTAGTTGCGGAGGCTCTCCCGATCTCCTTGCTTGATCCCTAGTAGACTGGGGGCGTGCTTGGCCTTATCTTTCTGGATAGAGAATCTGGCCAGGAACTTTTTGGCCAGGTCATCGAAGTTTGAGATGGACTTTGGAGGTAAGTTGTCGAACCATCGGATTGCTGTCTTCGTGAGAGTTGTTGGGAAAGCTTTGCAGCGAACGGCGTCTGAGGCGTCGGTAAGGTACATTCTGCTTCTGAAATTGCTGAGATGGTGGTTGGGGTCTATGGTACCGTCATATAAAGTCATATCTGGGAGTTTGAAGTCCTTTGGGATTTTGGTTTTCATGATCTCCCTGGTGAATGGATCCTGTTCTTTGCGTGAGCTTTCTTCAGAAGTGATCTGAGGGGCCCTTGATTTGAGATCGGCTTCTAATTACTGTAATTTTTCTTCCAATTCTCGACGTCGCCGTACCTCTCTTCGTAGATCCTTTCCGATTTCTCGTTGTTGGATTTCTTCTTCAAGCTGTTTCAAGCGATCTTGAAGAGCTTCTATTGCTTCCGGTTTAGATGAATTTTTGTCTCCATTGGATTCTGGGGTGTCTTTTAGTGGGGTGTCCGCATTTTTGTGCGGCATTCTATTTTCTAGATCTGAATCGTGGTCGTTGTCACGGTTGTCCGCCATGGAGATGGGATGACTTCCAGGTTCCCCGGCAACGGCGCCAATGTTCCGAGGGTTACCTGAAACTGGAGGTCGATCTCGGTTGAGATCCTCTGTACGGATCGGTACCGACGTGTCCGGCTGGTAGGAGACGACCGGAGCTGTCGTGTCCGACTTGTTGGACTGGTTGTACTGCTGATCCGTCGTCACCGGAGGGTGGGGGTACATGTAAGAGACTCCGATGCTTAAGTTAGCATGGGTATTAAACAGGTGTTATGTAGAATCAGAGTATGAGTTATACCTGGGTGCTCCAGTGTATTTATAATGGTGAGATGTGACCTTTGGATAAGATAAGTTAGTTATCTTATCTTATCTTTATCTTTTGGGTTGAGGTCAGCGTATCTTCAACGGAACCGCCCTTCTCTCTGTAGGCCTGAACGACCTTTGGATTAGGGTCATATTCCTTGAATTGGGCCCTTTTTGGGCTTTCCTGTCGATTTGGCCGAGTTCTTCGTAAAGAAGTCGGTCCGTTTGACCTAAAGAGGTCAGTCGCTTTATCGTCGATCACCCTGGGTCGGATATCTCGACCCAGGGTATGAACAACTTTCTTTATAGCTTTCTTTACATTCTGCAATTCCCCATTCCCATTTACAATTGAGTCATTTAAGTTTCTGCTCTTTATTTTCTTGTCATTTTCAATTCTTCTATTTACTACTTTCCTTTACTTTTTGAGTCATTTATATTTCTGCATATTTACAATTCTGTAATCACAATCTGTTCTGCTTAGCTTAACTAATTCACCAATTAATTAAAATTGCTCAAATCTATCAATCTCTGTGGATACGATCCCACTCCACTGTGGGTTATTACTTGACGATAATTTTGGTGCGCTTGCCAAAAGAACGGATACACAAATTTTATAATGGGATGTGAATTTGGCTCATCAAGTTTTATGGTGCCATTGCCGGGGATTGGTTTGAATTTGACAATGATTAAATTGATTGGGGAGCTAGATTAAGCAATTTTATTGCCTTGTATTTTCTTTTAGCTCTTTACTTTTCTGTCCACTCTGTTTTCTTCGTTTTTACATGGATCATTTTAGCTATTCATTGTTCATACTTCCATCATTCTAACTGTTTGATCAATTGCATCAACCAAGTTAACCACTAATCTTCACTAGAGTGATTCTTTCACTTGTCCTCTACTTGCTGTTTGTTGAATGTATGACAGGTAGAAGGGGAGAAACTTCATCCTCTTTTGATAGTGAGATTGAGAGGACCTTCCTTAGATTAAGGAAGGAAGCAAGAGGCAAAGGCATAGTTGGAGAGGAACTAGTGGAGGAGGATCTGAGAACCACCATGGATGACGAAGTACAAGACAATGTTGGAGGAGATACTAAAAATCATATTGGGCAAGAGAGGAGAGTCTTAGGCTCCTACATCAACCCAAATCCAGGAAACTGTGGCAGCAGCATCCTCAAACCAACAATCCATGCTAACAACTTCGAGTTGAAACCTCAACTCATCACACTTGTTCAGAGTAATTGTTCATATGGAGGAGGAGCCCAGGAGGACCCAAATCAACATCTCAGTACATTCTTGAGGATTTGTGACACTGTAAAGTCCAATAGTGTGTACCCTAATACCTACAAGCTACTTTTGTTCCCTTTCTCACTTAGAGATAAGGCAGCAAAGTGGTTGGAAGCATTTCCCAAGGAGAGTTTAACCACATGGGATGATGTTGTAAATAAATTTCTAGCAAGATTCTATCCTCCACAGAGAGTCAACAGGCTAAGAGCTGAGGTGCAAACTTTTAGACAGCAAGATGGTGAAACACTCTATGAGGCCTGGGAGAGGTTCAAGGATTTGACAAGGAAATGCCCACCTGACATGTTCAATGAGTGGGTGAAACTACACATCTTCTATGAAGGGCTGTCATATGAGTCAAAGCAAGCAGTAGATTATTCTTCTGGAGGCTCACTCAATAAGAAGAAAATCATTAAAGAAGCCATAGATGTCATAGAGACTGTAGCCGAGAATGAGTACTTCTATGCTTCAGAAAGAACTCAAAAGAGAGGAGTGATGGAGCTCAATGGATGCCTTGATGGCCCAAAACAAATTGATCACTGCACAACTAGCAGCCTTGACCAAGAAGATGGAGAGTAACCAAGTCTCAGCCATCCAAGCCCAAGCCCCTCAACAAGAAGGAGATGCACCAGAACTCGAAGGTGAATGGGAAGAAGCTAATTATGTGAATAATTCTAGACCTCTATATGACCCAAACTCCAAGACGTACAATGCAGGTTGGAAGAACCACCCAAATTTTGGGTGGGGGAACCAACAAAACCACAATCCAGATCATACAAAGCCATACCAAGCCAATCAATACCACAATCACAACCCCAACCATCAAACAAATAATAACAGACCCTATCACAATGCACAAAACACATCATATCATTCCACTCAACAAATACACAACAACCACCATCAAGACACATCAACCTCAACCATGCAACCATGTGAAATCAAGAGAAACTTTGAGAGAGTAGAAGCTGTAATAGCACAACTGTCATCACAGTTGACAGGAGCTATTTCCACTCTTTTGGAGAGACAAACATAAGCTGACAAGAGGATAGATGCCAACCAAGAGGAGTATAGATCAAATCTGAAGAATCAAGGCGCAGCCATTTCAAAATTGGAAGCACAAGTGGGGATTCTATCCAAGCAAATTCCTATGTCTACACATACATTTCTCAGTGATACCATGGCTAACCCAAGATGAGAATGCAAAGCCATCATACTTAGAAGCGGAAAGGTAGTGGAAGAGGCAACCCCAAGCCAGAGCAACCAACAAAAAGGAGCTGCAGGAAAGCCTGAAAACAAGAATGAAGAGGAGACCCCTACCCCATCATCACCAAAGCCAATCTTGAAGCCTTATGTGCCAAAAGCACCATATCCACAAAGGCTGAGGAAAGATGGAAAGGATAGCCAATTCTCTAGATTTTTAGAGATCCTCAAGAAGCTCCAAATCAACATACCATTTACTGAGGCATTGGAGCAAATGCCACTCTATGCCAAATTTCTGAAGGAGCTCATGACAAGAAAGAGAAACTGGGGAGAAAAAGAGACCATAGTGCTAACTGAGGAGTGTAGTGCCATAATACAAAGGAAGCTACCCCAGAAAATGAAAGACCTAGGGAGTTTCCAAATCCCCTGCATCATAGGGGATATCAACATTGAGAAGGCCTTGTGTGATTTAGAAGCTAGCATCAATCTCATGTCCCTAACCATGATGAAGAGGATGAAGATTGAGGAAGCCAAGCCAACAAGAAGAGGCTAACACATCAATCATTCTAGGAAGGTCATTCCTAGCTACTGCTGGAGCCATTATTAATGTACAAAAAGGGGAATTAGTCTTGAGATTACATGAAGAGAAGATGGTCTTCAATGTGGTTAAGGCAATGAGTTACCCCAAGGAATCCATATGAGAATGCATGATGGTGGACACCATAAAATAGATAGTTCAAGGAGTTTTGGAAGAAGAACAACGTGAAAGAACTATTGAGTTAGAACAGCAAGCATCAAGTGGAGAACTACCACAAGGAACTATGGAGAATTCAATCTTGTTGAACCCCAAAGACAGCAAGGAAGTAGATGCACCAAAATTAGAGCTGAAGACTTTACCACCAAGCTTGAAATATGTATATCTGGGTGACAACAATACTTACCCGGTGATCATCAATTCAAGTTTGAGTGAGGAGAAGGAAGAAGAACTTATCCAAGTGCTGAAACAGCACAAGGATGCCATAGGCTGGACACTTGCAGACTTGAAAGGAATCAGTCCTTTAATGTGTATGCACAAGATACTACTTGAAGAAGGTGCTAAGCCCTCAAGGTAGCAATAAAGAAGGCTGAATCCAACCATGAATGAAGTGGTCCAAAAAAAAGTGTTAAAGTTGTGGCAAGCAGGGGTGATCTACCCCATCTCAGACAGCCCTTGGGTAAGCCCTATTCAAGTAGTCCCAAAGAAAGGAGGGGTCACCGTTGTACCGAATGAGAAGAATGAGCTGATACCTACAAGAATGGTGACCGGGTAGTGCATGTGCATTGATTATAGGAAGCTTAACGAGGCCACCAGGAAGGATCACTTCCCCCTACCTTTCATGGATCAGATGCTTGAGAGATTGGCTGGACATGAGTATTACTGCTTCTTGGACGGTTATTCGGGCTACAACCAAATTGTTGTAGACCCCAAGGACCAGGAAAAAACTTCATTTACTTGTCCATATGGTATTTTTGCTTATAGGAGAATGCCCTTTGGATTGTGCAATGCACCTACAACATTCCAAAGGTGCATGCTCTCCATATTTTCAGACATGATTGAAAGATTCATTGAGGTGTTTATAGATGACTTTTCTGTATTTGGTAACTCATATTTTAATTGCTTACACCACTTAGCCTTGGTGCTAAAGAGATGCCAAGAGACCAACCTTGTTTTAAATTGGGAGAAATGCCACTTCATGGTTACAGAGAAGGTGGTCCTTGGTCACAAGATCTCAAAAAGGGTCATAGAGGTGGACAAGGCTAAGGTAGAGGTGATTGAAAAGTTGTCCCCACCTTGCAATGTCAAGGCAATTAGAAGTTTTCTAGGACATGCTGGCTTCTACAGGAGATTCATTAGAGACTTTACCAAGGTTGCCAAACCTTTGAGCAACCTACTTGTCTCTAATGTACCTTTTGTTTTTGATGATGAATGCATGATATCTTTTAAGAAACTTAAAAACAAACTCTCCTCTGCACCTATTATAGCACCACCATGCTGGGACTTACCTTTTGAGCTGATATGTGATGCATCAGATTTTGCCGTGGGTGCTGTTTTAGGACAGAGGAAGGATAAATTGGTACATGTCATTTATTATGTTAGCAAGGTTCTTAATGAGAATCAGAGGAACTATACCACTACAGAGACGGAACTTCTTGCCATTGTCTTTGATTTTGATAAATTTAGATCATATCTTATTGGTTCTAAAGTAATTGTATTCACTGATCATGCAGCACTCAAATACTTGCTCACCAAACAAGAGTCCAAGCCCATACTAATAAGATGGATTCTGCTATTTCAAGAGTTTGACATAGAAATTAAAGATAGGAGTGGAGCAGAGAACAAAGTGGCTGACCACCTCTCAAGAATACCACAAGAAGAAGATGGGGCACACCAAGTTACAGTGAATAAAAGCTTTCCTGATGAGCAGTTGATGGTGATACAAGAGGCCCCTTGGTTTGCTGACATAGCCAACTTCAAGGCTATTGGGGAACTACCAACCAACATCAACAAGTATATGAGGAAAAAGCTAGTCAAAGATGCTAAACACTACATTTGTGATGAACCCTATTTGTTCAAAAAGTGTGCTGATGGAATCTTGAGAAGGTGTATTTCCCATGAGGAAGGGCAAGAAGTGCTTTGGCAATGCCATGGATCTGCATATGGAGGCCATTTTAGTGGAGATAGAACTGCAGCCAAAGTGCTACAATGTGGATTCTACTGGCCAACCATCTTCAAAGATGCAAAAAAATTGGTGACAAGATGTGATGAATGCCAAAGGGCTGGCAATTTACCCAAGAGAAATGAGATGCCACAGAGGTTCATAATGGAGTTAGAATTGTTTGATGTGTGGGAATTGATTTTATTGGACCCTTCCCATCCTCATACTCAAACAGTTATATATTGGTGGCTGTAGATTATGTATCAAAGTGGGTAGAAACCATAGCCACTCCAACAAATGATAACAAAGTTGTAATGAGATTTTTGAGAAAGAACATCTTCAGTAGATTTGGGGTGCCTAGAGCCCTCATCAGTGATGGAGGGACACATTTCTGCAATAGGAAACTTGAAGCACTCCTCTCCAAGTATGGAGTCAAGAACAAGGTGGCAACCCCATATCACCCACAGACCAACGGGCAAGCAGAGATTTTAAATAGAGAGCTTAAAAGAATTCTTGAAAAAACTGTTAGAAGCTCAAGAAAGGATTAGTCTAAGAAGTTGGATGATGCATTATGGGCCTACAGGACAGCCTTCAAAACACCTATTGGAATGTCTCCATACCAATTGGTGTTTGGTAACGATTGTCACTTACCAGTTGAGCTTGAACATAGAGCATTTTGGGCTCTAAAAATGTTGAACTTTGATGAACAAGCTGCTGGAGAAAGGAGGCTTGTGCAACTGAATGAGCTGGAGGAGTTTAGGAATAAGGCATATGAGAGTACAAAGATCTACAAAGAGAATGCAAAAAGGTGGCATGATTAGAAGATAGCAAGGAGGGAGTTCACTAAAGGGCAAAAGGTGCTGCTGTACAATTTGAAACTCAAGTTCTTCCCTGGGAAGCTTAACTCTCGATGGTCAAGACCCTTCACCATCCTCAATGTATCCCCCTATGGCCATGTAGAACTCATGAAAGACAAAACACAAAGGACCTTCACTGTGAATGGCCATAGACTCAAGCATTACCTAGGGGACTCATTGGATGAGAAGAGAGTGAGCTACAACCTCAGCTAACAAAGGAAGAACGTCAAGCTAGTGACGATAAAGAAGCGCTAGTTGGGAGGCACCCGAACACTTTATATCCTTTTGATTTATTGCTTTCTTAGAAGTAGTTAAAATTTGTCAATTTAGATAGTTTGAGTTTCAGTTGAAAATTTTTGTTTTCTTGCCTTCTAGAAGTATATTGTAGATAGTGGATTAAGAATTTTGTTTTCTATTTTGGTAGTTAGGAGACCATTATATTCTATTTTCTTTTGCTCTGAAAATGCAATTTGATGAATACCTTTGCCATTGATGAGTTATTGGGCTGAGAGCTAGCTAAAAAGCTAAGTTTGGTGTGGCCACCAATGTACTTAATCTAGGCTTACCACCTTTGAACAAATCATATCTGAAGGTAAGCCCAGAGATTAAGTTTGGTGTGGCCACCAAATTACTTAATCTAGGCTTACTAACTAATGAGCGGATAATTTATACCTTTTTTCGCATTGTTTTTACATAGTTTTTAATATGTTTTAGTTACTTTTTATTATATTTTTATTAGTTTTTATGCAAAAATCAAATTTCAGGACTTTACTATGAGTTTGTGTGTTTTTCTGTAATTTCAGGTATTTTCTGGCTAAAATTGAGGGACCTAAGCAAAAATCTGATTCAGAGGCTGAGAAAGGACTGCTGACATGGCGAAAATTGGCGAGTTAAGAAATTATTATAAGAGATACGTTGCAAGTATAGTTCTTAACCAACCGAAAATCCGCTTATCAGTTTAGAAGGGATTGTCACAAAATTAGAATTAAAATACTGGGAGTATGAATCCCAGGTCATCTCCCAACGAGTTGCAAAAAGGTGTGCTATTTTATTAATCAGATGTTTTTCAAAATAGTTTGAGTTGATTAACAGGAAATTAAATCAGAGAATTTATGTAATTTAAATAAAAGCCTTGACCGGGAGTAGATTAGTTAGAAGCCCTATCCTTGATGGAGTTCTCTCAAGATCAAAGTGATAATTGAAGGTTGTTCCGCTTAGTTATCCTTTACTAGGTAGAGGAAAGTCAAGCAAGTTGGAAGGCAACTTCTATTCATAAGTCCTAATCCTCTCCCTTAGGAAGGATTAGTGTCAGTGACTAGAGGGCAATCCAACAATAAACCCAATTACAATTTTTCTCTTAATCGTTCCAACTCAAGGTTCTCCTTTTAATCATCTCCCAATCAAGTTATGGAACTACTCGCTCATTATGAATATAAACTTCACAAAATAAGAAATGGAAGTAAAGAAAGACATGATAAATAATAATCAAAAGGATCAATTAAAATAAAAATAATTCTTGTATTAATAAATTCTAAAAATAATCCAATAGTAACTCTGAAGAAATTAAGGATATGGAAGAGTAAGTGACAAGTAAAGAAACAAACTAGAACGACGAAGTCTTGACGGAGGTAATAACTCTTCTCAATATCCTAATCCAAAAAGCAATAAAATCAAAATCTTAAGAACTATGAATGTGTAGAGAGAAAACCTAGAGGAGGAGTAAAATCAGATTCTAAAAACTAAAATTATGCAGAATAAATCTTGTTCTCTGGTCTCTGCATGTTCCCTGGCTCTAATCTGCTTTTCTGGGCCAAAAACTGGGTCAAAACAGGGCCTGAAATCGCCATAGCAAATTCTGCATATTCTGCAGATCGCACAAGTCACGCGATCGCGTCGTTTAGGCGTTCGCGTCATCCAGCATTTTGCCTTGCCACGCGTGCGCGTTGGCCACGCATTAGCGTCACTTGTGCAGTTTCCAATCCATGCGTTCGCATCAGGCATGCGGGCGCTTCACTGTAATTTCCTCTATTTCGTGCGATCGCGTGAGCCATGCGTCCGCGTCACTTCTCGCTGGTCATCTCCTCCATTTCTTATGTTCCTTCCATTTTTGCAAGCCTCCTCTCCAATTTCCAAGTCATTCATGCCCTATAAAGCCTAAAACACTTAACACACAGATCACGGCATCGAATGGAATAAAGGAGAATTAAAATACATAATTAAAAGTCTTCTAGGAAGCAAGTTTTCAACTATGGAGTAATTTTGGGAAGGAATTGTAAATACATGCTAATTTAATGAATAAGTGGGCAAATATTTGATAAAACCACACAATTAAACACAATATAAACTGTAAAATAATGGTTTATCAACCTCCCCACACTTAGACATCAGCATGTCCTCATGCTTTGTTGAAGGAGATAAAATAAATGAGTAGGAACATGTAAAACTCATGCAATGCAATGCAACCTATATATGTGAATGCAACTATATAATTCTTGTCCACTTGGTTAAAAGTAAATAAGCTCTTCAAGACGATCACAAATCAAATTCCACTAATTCAATTCTTATACAGTAACAACAGATAAAAATGCAAGAAGGTAGCTCAGGAAAGCAGGGAACATAGAATTTAAGTATTGAACCCTCACCGATGATGTATGTACACTCTAGTCTCTCTAGTGTATAGGGTAATCACTCTATCCTTCTCTAATCATGCTTTCTAATTTTTGTTCTTCTCCTAACCAATCAACAACATTTAATATACCAATGCAAACATCATGAGGTCTTTTCAAGGTTGTAATAGGGCCAAGGTAAGGGTAAGGGTACATATATGGCTAAGTAAGCTTATAAATTGAATCTTTAATTAACCCAAGCTTTCACCTAACACACATATATATTCTATATAACTTAAATTTCACACCTAGCTACCCAAAATTTCCCTTTCACATTCCATACTCATGTATCACCCTTTATTTTAATTTTTATCACATATGCATTGATATTTGAATTTTAACTTAGCATTGGTGTAATTTTGTCCCCTTATTTATTTATTGAATATTTTTGGATTTTTTTTAAAATAAACACAGCTTATCAATGCACATAGATTTTTAATTTTTAATCTTTAATTATCCTAAGCTTTAACCCACACATATGTACATTTTATATAACTTAAATCTCATACCTAGCTACCCAAAATTCCCTTTCACATTCCTTACTTCATGTATCAACTTTTATTTTAATTTTATCATATATGCATTGATCCTCGAATTTTAACTTAGCATTGGGGTAATTTTGTCCCCTTATTTATTTATTGAATATTTTTTTTTGGATTTTTTTTAAAATAAGCACAGTTTATCAATGCACATAGAATTTTAATTTTTCTTGTATAGTTTCACATGAGCAGGTACCCAAATTCCCATTATATTATCATGACACATTTTCTTATTATCTTTTGTTCCCACAATTTTTCCATACTTGATTAACACACAATTCTATCTTAAGCTAACCAAAGATTCAATTGGGATATATAATTGTTTTTCCGCTTAAGGCTAGTAATGTGGTAAAATAAAGAACAAATGGGATTTAAAGGCTCAAAGTGGCTAACAAAGGTAACTTAAGGGGTAGGCTTATTTGGGATAAGTGAGCTAAACAAATAATGGCCTCAATCATATGCAAGCATAGGGATATAATAAACATTGGACATATAGGATGAAACAAAATATAGATTACAGTCATAGAGAAGTAAACAAACAAGAATAAGATAATTATGGTTAAATAATGTAACCATGTGTTTAGGCTCAAAGTCTCACAGGTTGTGTGTTCTTTAACTCAAAAACCATGTTCCAAATACAACTTCAAGCAAATTTAACATAAAATTTTTAATAAAAATTAGTGAAATTTTGTTCTAAAAATAAGGTCTTTAGAAGAAACTTACTGTCTTTTCAATCAAGTAGAACATGCATGCAACTAACCTATTACTATGCAATTTATTCTATTCTATAAAAGAAAAACTAACTAAATATCCTATTTTATTGGTGTTAAGGAAGAGAAATTACCTCCGGAAGTCAGGTACTGATCGACCTCCCCATACTTAAGGCTTTGCACCGTCCTCGGTGCCATTTGTCAGGAACAAAGGTGGGCTGGTAGCAGTATCTCCACAGTCGGGACCGTCATGGCTCCCTGTGCTGGTAAAGGAAGTGGAGTCTGGGGTGTCTAAGTCTCTGTATTTTCCTTTAAGTAGCTCCTTGAGGTATGTGAATCGGCGCTTGTTACGGCGCTCTCTTAGCTTTGCTTTGTGTTCCTGCCGATCCAACCTCTCAAGTATCTGATGGAGCAATTGGTTTGTTGTAGGTGCTTGTGGTGTTGAAGGAGGAATGTCTTCAGCCAGTTCAGTAGGCTGGCTTGTAGTGGCTACTGGGAGTCTGATATATTTCCCGTTAGGGACATACTGATCATCCCGCGGGAGCATGGCTTTGGTGTCTCCAGCTCTGTAGGAGACTCCGGCTGTTGAGACGAGATCTGAAACCAAGGCAGAAAAAGGTAAGTTACCCGTAATTTGTACGTGTCCCATAGCATTCTGGATGTGTCTTGGTAAGTTCAGAGGCTGGTCTGTAAGGATGCACCATAGTAGAACGGCCATGTCTGCAGTGAAGGAGGACTCGTGGGTGCTCGGAAAGACGTAATGGGGCATAATCTGTGCCCATACGCGAGCCTCCAAGGTAAGTGCGGAAGCCGATTTTCCCTTAGGATGGGAACGACAGTATCCATAGATCCATCTGCTGCCAGGTAGCGCGACAACTGATGCCAGGGCATTTCGGCCAGTTTCACTGACCTTTTCTTTATGATTTTAGGGTAGTTTCATGCATTTTCTTAGGAAATAAGCAAGTTTTGGGTAAATAAGCACTTACATCTTGATTCAAGCAAACATTGTGAATTTTACATGATTTTATGAGAATTATGCATGAATTAAATGAAAAAATTGAATGATGCATGTCTCATAACTTGGATTAGAGTTTTGATGCACTTTATTGCTTGATTTCAGGACAAAGGAAGCAAGGAAGAACCACGTTAGTAGCAACGTTAGTCTAGCTAACGTGACCACTAACGTGGAATGGAGGCTAGCTTGCAACGTTAATGAGAAAAGTGATCGCCATTAACGCCTTCGTGAGCCATCATAGCCCACGTTAGTTGCCACGTTAACTATGTTAACGTAGAAGCTAACGTGGAAGAGAAATATAACTCCAACGTTAGTGGTAAAAGTAAGTGCCACTAACGTTCCAAAGTGGCAGCTGGCCACGTTAAGAGTCACGTTAACTCAGTTAACATGAACTCTAACATGGATGAGGAAGATAATGCCAACGTTAGTGACACTTACCTTTGTCACTAACGTTGGACTAAGCTCATATTTGCCACGTTAAGAGTCACATTAACCTAGTTAACATGGACTCTAACGTGGAGGGAGCAAGGAATAACCAACGTTAGTGACACTCACCTTTGTCACTAACGTTGGATTAAGCCACTATGAGCCACGTTAGTTGCCACGTTAATTACATTAACGTGGAAGCTAACGTGGAGAAGAGGGATGATGAGCCAACGTTAGTGACATTCACCTTTGTCACTAACGTTGGAGATGGCTATCAATACTACGTTAGAACTCACGTTAACCTAGATAACGTGAACTCTAACGAGGGAAGAAGGGGCGTTTTGAAGCGTTAGTGACAAAGGTAAGTGTCACTAACGCTCTCGAAGATTTGGCAAGCCTACGTTAAAGGCCACGTTAACTATACTAACGTGAACTCTAACGTAGGGAGAAAAGGGTACTCTCAACGTTATTGGAAAAGGTAAACCACAGTAATGTTTGCGAAGGGCCAAGAAGCAACGTTAGTGGTCACGTTAGTGCCACTAACGTTGAAGTTAACGTGGACCATTTTTGGGTTAGGAACGTTAGTGAAAAAGGTGATTGTCACTAACGTTCTCGACTCCACAGTTTCACTTAACGTTAACACCACTAACGCCCCAAGCTAAAGTCCATACCTACTGCACACTTTCTCTGCAACTAAAGCTGAGCCCACTGAAGAAGATAACTGCTTCAACTCAAGATCCAAAGGCCCATATCCAAGACTTGAAGAAGCAACTAGAAGATCAGAAGAATAGTATAAATAAGGAGAACTTTGAACTAGAAAGCAGCTTTTGGCATTATTAGAATTACTCTCTATAATTTTTACTTTCTCTGCAACTTCTAGTTTAACTTTTCAGAATGCATTCTCCATCTTTGTTTTCCATTCCCAGAGCTATGAACAACTAAACCCCTTTCATTGGGTTAGGGAGCTCTGTTGTAATTTGATAGATCAATAATAGTTTTCGTTATTCTTCTTCTTTCTTTTCTCTTGATTTAACTAGAAAGCTTTCAATCTTCACCCAATTGAGTAGTTTTCTTGGAAAAGAAGCTATTCATACTTGGATCTCTTCGGAACCTTGGAAGAGGAATGAAGAGATCATGCTAGAAATGCTTTCTCATGTTGGACCAAATTGGGGTTTGGATGGATATAGTGACATATAATCCTACCAACACTTTGATTTGGAAATACATGTGGTATAATCAGTGACCATACCTCATCTCTTCTCATGAGCAATTGGACCAAGGAATTGGCTATTGATCAAGATTTGAGAGATTGAATTACCAAGGAATTCGAATTCAATCACTTAAGATTGCTAAGGAGATCAATGAATGCATTGATTGAGGAAGAGATGAAAATGAACTTGATCCGGAGGATGCAACATCTCCTAAGCCCGATGAACTCCCCATTTCTAATCTTACCATTCTCTTTAATTTCTACCAATTACTTTTATGATCATCTTCCCCATTCCCATTTAAGATTCTGCAATTTATTTTCCGTCATCTATTTTCAGCTCTTTATTTCCAGCATTTACATTTTCTGCTATTTACTTTTCCGCCATTTAATTTCCTGCAACTCTCAAACCAAATTCTGCTTAGCTCAACTAGAACATTCCTCCAATTAAAGTTTCTTGACCAATCAATCCCTGTGGGATTCGACCTCACTCTTTTGTGAGTTATTACTTGACGACAATTCGGTATACTTGCCGAGGGAAATCTGTTGAGAGACAAGTTTCCGTGCATCAATAACTCTGAGAACAGCGTCCCAGTCAAATTGGTACATCTGGCGCTTGAGTGCGGCCTCTTGAAATGCGTCCAGTCCTTCTGGAGTAGGGGGAAGATCTAAAGTTCGTTGAATGGCCTCTTCTGTAATGGGGATTTGCTTCTGACGGACATAGACAGACTGCAGGGTCGGCAGGTGGAAGTTGGAGTAGAACTCGACTACCTAGGAAAGATTAACCTGCCGTGGCTATCTCTGTAGGAAACCCCATTGTCTTTGTGCAATTTACGGCTCAACAAATTCAGCAATATGGGTCGGGAGGATAAGAAGGTATTTGTTGTTGTAACTCCTTTATGCCAGGATGGGGAACATCTGCTCACAGTAGCGATTGGTAAATCGCGCAGTGTCCTTTTCTGGGAAGGCTTTCTCTTTTTCATCGACCTTGATAATCCTCTTAATTCTTTTTGTTGAGGGCTTAACTGCAGTTGAAGATGGCTCAGCCACTAATGCTCTTTTTGTTCCTCTTCTTGCTAGTGGTTTGGGAGTAGCTTTTTCCTTGCCTTTCTTGGTGGCCATCCTAAAAGAAAGAAAAGAAAAAGTATGTTAAAATGTCAAGGGTTAGAGCAAGGAAGAGGGCAGGAAAGGTGGTAATCAATGCACATTAAAAGATGAATGATGTTGACACATGGTCATGACTACATGTGAAAAACAACAATGGAAATATAGCAAGTGCATATGATGACAAATAAATGCAAGGTGTTTATTGGCATGCAGGCAAAGGCATGAGTAGCATAGATCAAGCATTCAATGTCTAAGTTAGATTACCAAGTCTCTCATACTAACAATTTGTTTGTATTAACAATTATATTTATCTAATAATATATAAAAAAAGGTTTTGTGAAAAGCAAGCATATAGAATAGTAGATTAAAATAAATCTCAAAATGGTACACAATGCCATATGGGCATTTTCACAAACACATAGCATGCATGGTGAATAAGCTATTGAAAGTATAGAATTGAACATGCAAGCAACCCTTATAAAATTAATATATAATTTCCAAACAAGTCCTTAACAATCCACAAGCAAATCATAAGGAATAATAATGACCCTAATAAATTTCCAACACCAATTAAAAGAAAAAGAAAGAAAAAAGAAAACATGGATAATGCAAGTAAAAAGAAAAAGAAAAGGAGAAGAAAACATAAAAATAAAAAGAAGAATAGAAAAGTAATGGGAGAAGAATAAAAGAAAAACCTTGGTAATGGTGGTGAGAGAGAGAGAAAGTAGAAAGTGAGAAAGAGGGAAGAAGGAAGGAAAGGGGAAGAAAAAAATAAGGAGGAAAAGAAAAAGTAGGATTTGGGAAAGAGAAAGATAAGATATTTTGGCAAATTAGGATAAGCTGTGCGGCGCTAGTGACGCGGACGCGTGGAGGACGCGTTTGCACGAGTTGTGCTCATATGAATCGACGCGGTCGCATCGGTCACGCGGACGCGTGACTCGTTCGGTGCTACTGGTGCGAGGGCAGCCTCGCACTCGCACAACTCTCTGTTCGAAACTCATTGTTGCCAAATTCCAGGGTTACGCGGTCGCGTGGTGGACGCGATCGCGTGGGTGGCCAATATTGGAATACGACGCGGACGCGTGAGGCACACGTTCGTGTGGTAAGACTTGTGCGTCTAGCGTCAGTCCAACCTCACTCCAGCACAACTTTCGGCAATGCACCCTTTCTTACGTCGATTTTCAAGTCACGTGTCCGCGTGGGTGACGCGAACACGTGGGAGGCATTAATCCCACATGACGCGGACGCGTCAGCGACGCGGTCACGTGGGTCAATTTGTGCCAAAGGAACACCTCTAGCCACGCTCCCGCGTGACTTTCTGTTCGATTTACTTTTCCTTCTTACTCACCTGCGATGCGGACGCGTCGGCGACGCTGTCGCGTCGCGTGCCCCCCCCCCCTTTTTTTAAAAATATGCAAATGAAGATGTAAACTATATGTGCTAATAATGAGAAGATTTATTGAAAAAGAAAACTAAGAAGAAAGAAAGGAACGATCATACCATGGTGGGTTGTCTCCCACCCAGCACTTTGCTTTAACGTCTTTAAGTTGGACGCTCCACTAGCTCAGTCTTCTGCTGTGGGTGGATCCTCCAAGAGGAAAATTTCTAACTCCTTGTTTTTCGTCACCTTCTCACCATGATATAGTTTTAAGCGATGTCCATTAACTTTGATGAATTCAGATCTTGAAGGATGACTCAGGTGGAAAACTCCGTATGGTTCAGCCTTCTCTACTCTGTATGGACCTTCCCATTTTGATCTCAACTTGCCTGGCATGAGCCTCAGTCTAGAGTTGTAAAGGAGGACTAAGTCCCCAGGTTGGAACTCTCTCCTCTTGATGTGCTTATGATGCACAGCCTTCATCTTTTCCTTGTACAGCCTCGAGTTCTCATAAGCTTCTAGGCGAAGGCTTTCCAATTCTTGCAGTTGCAACTTCCTTTCAGCCCCGGCTTTCTCAAATCCCATGTTGCACTCCTTTACTACCCAAAAGGCTTTGTGCTCTACTTCAACTGGGAGGTGACAGGCTTTTCCATAAACTAAGCGGAAGGGACTCATCACAATGGGTGTCTTGTATGCTGTTCTGTATGGCCAGAGTGCATATTGTAGCCTGGTGCTCTAGTATCTTCTATGAGGTTTGACTATCTTCTGCAATATACGCTTTATCTCTCTGTTTGACACCTCGACTTGCCCATTAGTCTGAGGGTGATAGGCTGTTACTACTTTATGAATTATCCCATGCTTGTTCAGTAATTCTGTTAGTCTTCTGTTACAAAAATGGGTGCTTTGATCGCTCACGATTGCTCGTGGTGATCCAAAGCGACAAATAATATGGTTTCTAACAAAGGAAACAACAGTGTTAGCATCATCAGTGCGGGTAGGAATTGCTTTCACCCATTTAGAAACGTAATCTACAACTAACAATATATAAAAATAACCATTAGAATTTGGAAATGGACCCATGAAGTCAATGCCCCAAACATAAAATATTTCACAGAAAAGCATAATCTGTTGGGGCATCTCATCCCTCTTGGATATATTACCAAACTTTTGGCATGGGGAACAAGATTTACAAAATTCAGCAGCATCTTCAAAAAGAGTAGGCCACCAGAATCCACGGTTTTAAAATTTTTCTAGCTGTTCTTTGAGGGCCGAAATGTCCTCCACTCTTAGATGAGTGGCAGGCCTCTAAAATGGACTGGAATTCTGATTGAGGCACACACCGTCTAATTACTTGGTCAGCTCCACATATCCATAAATATGGGTCATCCCATATATAATATTTAGACTCGCTTTTCAGCTTGTCTCTTTGATGCTTAGTAAAGTTTGGAGGAAAAGTGCAGCTAACTAGATAATTAGCTACAGGTGCATACCAAGGGACTACTTCAGATACTGCTTGCAGGTTATCAAATGGAAAATTATCATTTATAGGAGTGGAGGCATCCTTGATGTGCTCAAGGCGACTCAAGTGGTCTGCCACTAGATTCTGGTTACCACTCCTATCCTTAATTTCTAAATCAAATTCTTGTAGTAGCAGTATCCAACGTATAAGCCTTGGTTTGGACTCCTTTTTAGATAATAAATACTTTAGAGCTGTGTGGTCTGAGTACACTACTACTTTAACACCAAGTAAATAGGCTTGGAATTTATCCAGAGCAAAAATAATAGCAAGAAGCTCTTTCTCAGTAGTAGTGTAATTGGACTGAGCAGTGTCTAAAGTCTTAGACGCATAAGCAATTACAAAAGTATCCTTACCTTCACGGTGAGCCAGCGCTGCTCCTACTGCATGGTTGAAAGCATCGCACATGATTTCAAATGGCTGGCTCCAGTCTGGTCCTCTCACAATTGGAGTTTGCGTCAGGGCGGTCTTCAGTCTATCAAACGCTTGTTTGCAATCCTCACTGAACTCAAACTCAATATCTTTCTGCAGTAGCCTGGATAAGGGTAGTGCTACCTTACTAAAGTCCTTAATGAATCTCCGGTAAAAATCTGCATGGCCAAGGAACGAATGGACTTCCCTCACAGAGGAGGGGTAAGGTAAACTAGAAATAACATCCACCTTTGCTGGATCTATAGAAATGCCAGTATTAGACACAATATGTCCTAGTACAATCCCTTGTTTTACCATAAAGTGACATTTTTCAAAATTCAATACAAGGTTTGTACTGACACATATATCTAATACTCTAGATAAACTATCTAAGCAAAGGCTAAATGAATCACCATAAATGCTAAAATCATCCATAAAAACCTCCATACAGCTTTCAATAAGGTCAGAGAAAAGACTTATCATGCACCTTTGGAAAGTAGCTGGTGAATTGCACAAGCCAAAGGGCATTCTCTTATAAGCATAAGTGCCAAAAGGACATGTAAAAGTAGTCTTTTTCTGATCTTCAAGAGCTATATGGATTTGAAAATAGCCTGTATAACCATCTAAAAAGCAATAATGGGATTTACCTGACAGGCGATCAAGCATCTGATCAATGAATGGCAAGGGATAATGATCCTTGCAAGTGGCTTGGTTGAGACGCCTATAGTCAATGCAAACTCTCCATGAATTCTGCACTCTAGTTGTCAGAAGCTCTCCATGCTCATTTCTTACTGTTGTGATTCCAGACTTCTTGGGCACCACTTGTACTGGACTGACCCATTCGCTATCTGAGATGGGGTAAATGATATCTGCTTCAAGTAGCCTGGTCACTTCTTTCTTGACAACTTCTATGATGGTGGGATTCAGTCTTCTCTGAGGTTGACGGACGGACTTTTCTCCCTCTTCTAGGAATATTCTGTGCTCACAAACTTGAGGGCTGATGCCTACTATATCTACCAAGCTCCACCCAATTGCTTTCTTGTGTCTCCTCAGCACACTGAGTAGCTGTTCTTCTTGTTGGGAAGTGAGTTCCCTTGCAATGATGACTGGAAACTTCTGCTTGTCCTCAAGGTAAGCATACTTGAGGTGTGGAAGGAGGGTCTTTAATTCCAATCTCTGCTCATGGCCAGGCTCTAGATCATCCGGAGCTGGTAATAATGGCAAAGTGCCCTCATTGCCCTCTGAAAGTGTCCCCACACTTGGACCTTGTCCTGTATACTTCTCTTCTAATTTCTCCTGGTGAACTTCAGCCATGGTTTCATCTATGATGTCACACTGGGAGATAGAATGATCATCCGGAGGGTGCTCCAGAGCTCCATTTAAAATGAACTTCACTATTCTGCCATCTATTTCAAAAGAATAAGTTCCAGAAAATGCGTCCATCTTGAACTTTGAAGTCTTCAGGAATGGTCTTCCAAGCAGGATTGATGATGGCCTTCCTGAGTCATTAGGGGCATCTCCAGGATATAGAAGTCAATGGGAAATATGAGTCCCTTAATGCTCATTAATACATCTTCAGCAACTCCAACCACTGTAATAATGCTTTTATCTGCTAACACAAAACGAGCTGCCGACCTTTTTAAGGGAAGGAGACTCAAATTATCATATATAGACAAAGGCATTATACTAACACATGCTCCTAAATCACACGTGCAGTCAGAAAATATCACTCCACCAATAGTACAATTAACCATACATGGGCCTGGATCACTACACTTTTCAGGTATACCCCCCATTAAAGCAGATATAGAACTACCTAAAGGAATAGTTTCTAATTCATTAATTTTGTCTTTATGTATACATAAATCTTTTAGAAACTTTGCGTATTTAGGTACCTGCTGAATAACATCAAAAAGGGGAACAGTTACCTCAACCTTTTTGAATATTTCTACCATTTTGGGATCAAGTTCCATATGCTTCCTGGGCTTCCTTGCAATTTGTGGAAATGGAATAGGAAGGGCGTTTTCTGCAGGGTCTGCATCCTTTGATGCTTCCTTTTGTGGTTGAGCTTCTTCTTTTTCAACCATGTCTTATATGTCCTCTTCTTCTTCAGCATCATCTACTTCCACCACCTCTTCAGCTGAGGCGTGTTCTGATGGGATTGGCTCCTCCTGATTCCTCTCTTGCAGTGTGGTTTCGGACCTTAGGGTGATGGCATTGATGCCACCCTTTGGATTGGGTAAGGGTTGAGAAGGAATTCCACTGGAGCTTGCATATTGAGTGTTTGAAGTATTTGAAGTATTGGGTGATGCCAGCTGAGAGATGAGAGCTTGTATAGCGGATGCTAGGCCATTAACTGAACTTTCCACGTTCTTTTGTCCTTGCGCAATGGCTTGAAGAGCCTCGTCACTCGGAGAGGAATTAGATTGAGTGATCTACGGAACTTGTTGTTGGTTGTGCTGTGGTCCTTGGGACTGCCTCAGGTGAGGTGCCCTGTAAGGCTGGTTATGGTTCTGCTGCCTGTTGTTATTATTATTCCACCTTTGGTATCCTTGATTGTCTCTACCTCCTCTGTTATTGTTGTCCCTTCAACTCTGGTTAGAATTATCTCTCCAACCTTGGTTGGAATTGTCTTGCCATCCATGGTTGTAGCTGCCACCTTGATTGTATCCTTGGTTGGGGCGATCATAGAAGTTATGAGTGGCCGCCACAACGTTGTCTTCTTGCTGGAGCTGCGGATATTCGTCAGTGTAATGGCTATAATCAGCACAGGTCCCGCACACTCTCTGTGGGACTAACTGTTGGCTTTGCTGCACTTGCTGTTAATTCAACTGCATCTGCTTCAGTAAGTTGGTCATTTCGCATATACTCTGAGTCAGAGCAGTAGTTTTCTTGCTAGAAGATACCTCTGCAACAGCTTTTGACCGGCCTTGTTTCTGATTGTGATTCCTAGTAGATTCAGCCAAGTCGCTGATCAATTGCCATGCCTCATCAGTGGTCTTGTACTTTTTCATAGACCCATTGCTAGCACTTTCCAATGTGGTCTTATCTTGGGGCCTTATGTCCTGTGTGACGTAGCTGAGCAACACTATCTTGTTAATCATATGGTGGGGGCATGCTTCCAGAAGGTTGTTGAAGTGCTCCCAGTATTCATAGAGAGTCTCGGACTCGTCCTGAAAAATCATGGAAATGTCTTTCCTCAGTTTATCAGTAACTTCAGCTGGAAAGAATTTTTCCAAAAATTCTCTTCTAAGCGTATCCCAGTCAGAAAAAGTTGCTGCGGGTTGAGTGTAGTACCACTCTCTCGCCTTTCTCTCAAGAGAGAATGGGAAATCTTTCAACAGAATAGAAGTTTCATCTACACCATCACGCCTGACAGTAGAACAGGCTGCTTGGAAGTCCCTAAGGTGCTTGATAGGCTCTTGAGCAGGTAAGCCATGAAACTTGGGCATCAAGTTGAGCAATGCAGTCTTTATTTCAAAATCTGTAGCCACTGCTGGATGATGCGCTTGAAACGGTTGCATTGTAAAATCAGGGGCTCCAGCCTCCTGGATAGTAACTATTCTAGGTGCTGCCATGTCACCTGCACGTAAATCAACCGAATCAGTAGAACGGGGGCTTGTTTCTTCCTTACGTGACATTTCAGATTCGCCCTCGGAGAGGACTAACTGATGCCGAGCTTGCCTTATACGTGAAATAGTTCTTTCGATCTCAGGATCAAATACTGACAAGCTTGGATCAGGAAGTGAACGCGTCATTTAACGAAAGAAACATGCAGCTCATAGTAGCAAAATAAAATAAAATGCAAATAAATAAATTCCAATCAATAACTCAGCACTCTATTGCAACTCCCCGGCAACGGCGCCAAAAATTGACGTGGCAGAAATTGGCGAGTTAAGAAATTATTATAAGAGATACGTTGCAAGTACAGTTCTTAACCAACCGAAAATCCGCTTATCAATTTAGAAGGGGTTGTCACAAAATTAGAATTAAAATACTGGGAGTATGAATCCCAGGTCATCTCCCAACAAGTTGCAGAAAGGTGTGCTATTTTATTAATCAGATGTTTTCCAAAATAGTTTGAGTTGATAAATAGGAAATTAAATCAGAGAATTTATGTAATTTAAATAAAAGCCTTGACCGGGAGTAGATTAGTTGGAAGCCCTATCCTTGATGGAGTTCTCTCAAGATCAAAGTGATAATTAAAGGTTGTTCCGCTTAGTTATCCTTTACTAGGTAGAGGAAAGTCAAGCAAGTTGGAAGGCAACTTCTATTCACAAGTCTTAATCATCTCCCTTAGGAAGGATTAGTGTCAGTGACTAGAGGGCAATCCAACAATAAACCCAATTACAATTTTTCTCTTGATCGTTCCAACTCAATGTTCTCCTTTTAATCATCTCCCAATCAAGTTATGGAACTACTCGCTCATTATGAATATAAACTTCGCAAAATAAGAAATGGAAGTAAAGAAAGACATGATAAATAA
This sequence comes from Arachis ipaensis, assembly GCF_000816755.2. Classification (NCBI taxonomy): domain Eukaryota; kingdom Viridiplantae; phylum Streptophyta; class Magnoliopsida; order Fabales; family Fabaceae; genus Arachis; species Arachis ipaensis. The sequence continues at coordinate 55,955,018 of NC_029793.2, read as the reverse complement.
TAATCAAAAGGATAAATTAAAATAAAAATAATTCTTGTATTAATAAATTCTAAAAATAATCCAATAGTAACTCTGAAGAAATTAAGGATATGGAAGAGTAAGTGACAAGTAAGGAAACAAACTAGAATGACGAAGTCTTGACAGAGGTAATAACTCTTCTCAATATCCCAATCCAAAAAGCAATAAAATCAAAATCTTAAGAACTATGAATGTGTAGAGAGAAAACCTAGAGGAGGAGTAAAATTAGATTCTAAAAACTAAAATTATGTGGAATGATTCTTCTTCTCTGGTCTCTGCATGTTCCCTGGCTCTAATATGCTTTTTTGGGCCGAAAACTGGGTCAAAACAGGGCCCGAAATTGCCCCCAGCGAATTCTGCAGATTCTGCAGATCGCGCTTGTCACACGATTGCGTCATCCAGGTGTTTGCATCATCCAGCATTTTGCCTTGCCACGCGTGCGCATCGTCCACGCATTCGTGTCACTTGTGCAGTTTCCAATCCATGCGTTCGCGCCAGGCATGCGGGCGCTTCACTACAATTTTCTCTATTTCGCGCGGTCGCGTGAGCCATGCGTCCGTGTCACTTCTCGCTGGTCATCTCCTCCATTTCTTGTGTTCCTTCCATTTTTGCAAGCCTCCTCTCCAATTTCCAAGTTATTCATGCCCTATAAAGCCTGAAACACTTAACACACAGATCACGGCATCGAATGGAATAAAGGAGAATTAAAATATATAATTAAAAGTCTTCTAGGAAGCAAGTTTTCAACCATGGAGTAATTTTGGGAAGCAATTGTAAATACATGCTAATTTAATGAATAAGTGGGCAAAGATTTGATAAAACCACACAATTAAACACTATAAACCGTAAAATAATGGTTTATCAACTGCAGATGCTGTTGGATTCTGACCCTCCTGCACTCGAAGTAGATTTTCTGGAGCTACAGAAGCCCAACTGGCGCGCTCTCAATTGCTTTGGAAAGTAGACATCTTGGGATTTCCAGAAATATATAATAGTCCATACTTTTCCCGAGATTTGATGGCCCAAACTGGTGTTCAACACCAGCCAAAGACCCTTTTCTAGCGTAAAACGCCAGAACTGGCACCAGAACTGGAGTTAAACGCCCAAACTGGCATCCAAGCTGTTTAACTCTAGAAATGGCCTATGCACGTGTAAAACTCAATGCTCAGCCCAAGCACACACCAAGTGGGCCCTGGAAGTGGATTTCTGCATTATCTGCACTTAGTTACTTATTTTCTGTAATCCCTAGTAACTAGTTTAGTATAAATAGCACTTTTTACTATTGTATTCATATAATCATACCTTAACTTATGCCATTGTTCACGTTTGGAGGCTGGCCTCACGGTCATGCCTAGACCTCTTTTCACTTATGTATTTTCTACAGTGGAGTTTCTACAGCCCATATATTAAGGTGTGGAGCTCTGCTGTTCTTCATGAATTAATGCAAGAACTATTGTTTTTCTTTTAATTCACGCTTACTTCTTCTCCAAGATATACTCTCGTACTTAATTCAGTTAAGTCAGAATGAAGGGGTGACCCGTGACAATCACCCAATCTTCGTTACTCGCTTAGCCAAGATCCGCGTGCCTGATAACCACAAGTGGTCTACATGATGTTCAACGTAGTCATTGGATGACAGCCGGAGTATATTCTCTTGGGTCTCAAATTCTCGATTTGCATCATCTCTCCTGATAACAGAGCATCCGAATTCGTGATTAGAACCTTCGTGGTATAGGCTAGAACCAATTGGCAGCCATTCCTGAGATCCGGAAAGTCTACACCTTGTCTGTGGTATTCTGAGTAGGATTTGGAAAGGGATGACTGTGACGAGCTTCAAACTTACGAATGTTGGGCGCAATGACAGTGTGCAAAAGGACAAGGGTCCTATTCCGACGCTAGCGGGAACCGACAGATGATTAGTCGTGCGGTAGCTGTACTTGGTATTTTTCATCCGAGATGAGAAATCAGACAGTTGATTAGCCGTGCAGAGATCGTACATGGTATTTTTCATCTGAGAGGATCAAACAGCTTGCCATGGAAGGAAGCACGCATGATTGGAAGAAGACAATAGGAAAGCAGAGGTTCAGAAGCAACAAAAGCATCTCCAAACGCTTATCTGAAATTTCCACCAATGAATTACATAAGTATCTTTATTTTATTTTATGTTTTATTTATCTTTTAATTATCTAAACCTCATAACCAATTGAATCCGGCTGAATAAGATTTACAAGATGACCATAGCTTGCTTCAAGCCGACAATCTCCGTGGGATCGATCCTTACTCACGTAAGGTATTACTTAGACGACCCAGTGCACTTGCTGGTTAGTTGTGCGGAGTTGTGAAAAGTGTGAGTCACAATTTCGTGCATCAAGTTTATGGCACCGTTGCCAGGGATTGTTTGAGTTTGGAGAACTGATGGTTCATCTTGTTGCTTAGATTAGGTAATTTTATTTTATGTTTAAGCTTTTTTATTTTTAATTCCAAAAAATCATTCAAGGAAAAAAAAACAAAAAAAATATGTGTTTTCGAAAATCATCATTCAAAAATTTTTAAGAATGAATTCTAGAGTTTCATGAGATATGTTGAAGCCTGGCTAGCTGTTAAGCCGTGTCTAATCTTTCGGACTGAGGTTTCCACTTTCCATTGTAGAAAGGGCATGTCTGTATTTGTTATGCTAAAGCTTGGCTGGCCTTTTGGCCATGTCTAATTCTTTTGGACCGAAGCTTTAGACTAAACATTGCACGAATCCTGGAATTCTTATTAAAAATTTTGAATTTCTTTTCTTTTTCCAAAATAATTTCTAAAAATATACAAAAAATTAATAAAATCATAAAAGCAAAAAAAAAAATTTGTGTTTCTTGTTTAAGTCTTGTGTCAAATTTTAAGTTTGGTGTCAATTGCTTATTTTTAATTTTTCTTTAATTTTCGATAATTCATCATGTGTTCTTTCTTGATCTTCAAGTTGTTCTTGATGATTTTCCTTGTTTGATCTTTAATTTTTCTTGTTTTGTGTCTTTTGTTGTTTTTCATATGCATTTTCAAATTCATAGTGTCTAAACATTAAAAATTTCTAAGTTTGGTGTCTTGCATTTGTTTCTTTTCTTAAAAATTTTCAAAAATATGTTCTTGATGTTCATCATGATCTTCAAAGTGTTCTTGGTATTCATCTTGACATTCAAAGTGTTCTTGCATGCATTATTTGTTTTGATCTCAAATTCTTATGTCTTATGTCATTTTGTTATTTTTCTCTTTTCTCATTAATTCAAAAAAAATAAAAAATAATATATTTCCCTTATTTTACTCATAAATTTTGAAATTTTGGGTTGACTTAGTCTAAAATTTTCAAAATTTAGTTGTTTCTTGTTAGTCAAGTCAAAATTTCAACTTTAAAACTTTATCTTTTCAAATCTTTTTCAAAAATCAAATCTTTTTCATTTTTCTTCTTAACATTTTTGAATTTCTTAAATAAATTCTCAAAATCTTTTTCTTATTTTTATTTCATATTTTCGAAAACTTTACTAACAATTAATGTTTTGATTCAAAAATTTCAAGTTTGTTACTTTCCTGTTAAGAAAGGTTCAATCTTAAAATTCTAGAATAATATCTTTTAGTTTCTTGTTAGTCAAGTCATCAACTTTAATTTTAAAAATCAAATCTTTTTAAATTTTTTTTTTCAAATCTTTTTCAAAATAAATTTCAATCATATCTTTTTCAAAATTTAATTTCAAAATCTTTTTCTAACTTCTTATCTTTTCAAAATTTATTTTCAAATCTTTTTCAATTAACCACTTGACTTGTTTGTTTTAATTTTAAAAAAGTTTACTATTTCTTATCTTTTTCCCAAAAGAAATAAAAGCAAATTGAAAATTACTTAACTATTTTTTCACATATCATTTTCTAAAACAACTAACCACTTTTTCAAAATTCTTTTTAATTAACTAATTGTTTTAAATTCTAATTTTATTTTATTTCTTTTCTTAAATTTTGAATTCTAACTTATAATTAAAATAAAAATAAAAATATTTTTTTTTCTTTTTAAAATTCGAATACTCTCTCTCTCATCTCTTTCTATTTATTTAATTATTTACTAACACTTCTCTTCTACTCATAATTTGAACCATCTCCCTCTCTTTGTATTCGAATTCCTCTTATTCTCTCTCTACCTCATTCTTCTATTCTTATATTCTTATACTCACATAAAGGAATCTCTATACCGTGACATAGAAAATTTCTCTTCTTTTCTGTTCTTTTCTTTTTCATATGAGCAGGAACAAGGATAAGAACATTCTTGTTGAAGCTGATCCTGAACCTGAAAGGACTCTGAAGAGGAAGTTAAGAGAGGCTAAAGCACAACACTCTGGAGAGGACCTTACAGAAATTTTCAAAAAAGAAGAAGACATGGCAGCCAAAAATAACAACAATGGTGGAGATGCAATGAAGATGCTTGGGGACTTTACTGCACCAACTTCTGACTTCTATGGAAGAAGCATCTCAATTCCTACAATTGGAGCAAACAACTTTGAGCTTAAGCCTCAATTAGTTTCTCTAATGCAACATAATTGCAAGTTTCATGGACTTTCATTGGAAGATCCTCATCAGTTCTTAGCTAAATTCTTGCAAATTTGTGATACTGTTAAGACCAATGAGATTAATCCCGAGGTCTACAGACTTATGCTTTTCCCCTTTGCTGTAAGAGACAGAGCTAGGATATGGTTAGACTCACAACCCAAAGAAAGCCTGAACTCTTGGGAAAAGTTGGTCAATACCTTCTTGGCCAAATTCTTTTCACCTCAAAAGATGAGCAAGCTCAGAGTGGAAGTCCAAACCTTCAGACAGAAGGAAGGTGAATCCCTCTATGAAGCTTGGGAAAGATACAAGCAATTGATCAGAAGGTGTCCTTCTGACATGCTTTCAGAATGGAGCATCTTATGTATATTCTATGATGGTCTGTCTGAATTGTCCAAGATGTCATTGGATCACTCTGCTAGTGGATCTCTTCATCTGAAGAAAATGCCTGCAGAAGCTCAGGAACTCATTGAAGTGGTTACAAATAACCAGTTCATGTATACTTCTGAACGAAATCCTGTGAATAATGGGATGACTCAGAAGAAAGGAGTTCTTGAGATTGATACTTTGAATGCCATATTGGCACAGAATAAAATATTGACTCAGCAAGTCAATATGATTTCTCAGAATCTGACTGGAATGAAAGCTGCATCCGGCAGTCCTAAAGAAGCTTCCTCTGAAGGAGAAGCTTATGACCCTGAGAATCTTGGAATGGAAGAAGTAAATTACATGGGAGAATGATAGCACGGAAACTTGTCTCTCAACAATTTTCCTTCGGCAAGTATTGATGACAAGTCATCCTAGCCTAGTTTCACTAGTCTTTTTCCTTTGTTTTCATTTAGTTTTATGCACTTTCTTAAGCCACAAGTAAGCCAATTGGGTGGAATTTCATGTTTCCTTAGATTCAATCAACTATGGATGAATTGATGCATTTTCATGAGTTTTATGCCATAATTGCTTATATGACAAGAAAAAGAATAACTCTCATGATTAGAGCATAGCTTTGATGCAATTGTTGGTTGATGATAGGTAGAAGAAAGCTTGGAAGAAGGTTGAGGAAAACGGTGATAGCAAGAGGCAAGAGGAAGGACTCACGTTTGAGCCAAAGTTTGCCTCAAACTTGGGCTCAAACGTGAGGAAGAGTGCAACCACACCCTAGAGAAGAGCCAACATTTGCGCCAACGTTTGCCTCAAACGTTGAGGCAAACGTTGGCTGAAGAAGGAGCAAGGGAGGGCAACGTTTGCGCCAACGTTTGCCTCAAACGTGAGGTCAAACATTGGCGCCAAAAAGAAGAGAAAGAGCACTCCTGGGCATGGCAATGTTTGAGCCAACGTTTGCCTCAAACGTGAGGTCAAACGTTGGCTACATTTTGGCAAGGAAGAGCAAGCAAAAGCACCCCTGAAGCAAGCCAACGTTTGCGCCAACGTTTGCCTCAAACGTGAGGTCAAACGTTGGCGCCATTTTAGCATGAAGAAGAGTCCATGATTTATGAGTAATTTTGCCACGTTTGCGCCAACGTTTGCCTCAAACGTTAGGCCAAACGTTGGCCAAAAAGAGAGCATGGGGAGATCCACGTTTGAGCTCACGTTTGACCTCAAACGTTGAGCCAAACGTGGATGACAGCATCTTGGCCTAGCTGCATAATTTTACACAAGTGACGTTTGAGTCAACGTTTGCCTCAAACGTTGACTCAAACGTGAATGGTTCATGGCCCGGTTCACTAATGGATTTCTTCCCAACACCAAGAGCAATCAACGGAGGCTACTATCAACCCAATTCCATCAAGACTAAAGGCCCAATTCAAGGCTTAATGATCATTTGAAGAAAGTGTATAAATAGCTTAGGATTTGAAGTTTTAGGGAGCTTTTTTTCTTTAGAGTTTTCTTTAAGAATTTTTATAGTATTCACAGTAGAGAACTTTTGGGTTTTGAGCTATTTGGAGATTTAGAGTCTTGGGTGTTGAAGAATTGAGGAAATTCTGTCTCAATCTCACCTTGAGATCTCTTTCTGTTTCTTTCACTGCACCATTGGAGAATTTAGATTTGATTCCAAGTTTTCTTCTATGTTGATTTCTAATCTCTTGCAATTAAATTCTAAACTTGGATCTAAGAAGGCAGTGAGATCTAGACTTGGTTATCTAGTCTCCTTGAGTCCTGAGATCTACATCTTTCAATTTCAATTTCCTTGCTCCATTGCTACACCAAGTTTATTTTCATTTGCATTTAAGATCCTGTTTAATTGAATCCAGCTTCTACGTTTCTGTTTGTTGAGATTTACTGTTTTCTTGTTTAATTTTTGCAATCCCACATCCCTGATCCATTTACAATTCAAGCCATTTACGTTTCTTGCACTCTAAGATTCTGCAATTTACATTTCTTGCGTACTAAGTTTCTGCCATTTAATTTCTTGTTCTTTAAGATTCAGCACTTTTATTTTCTGTTCTCTTTAATTTCCTGCAATTTACCCCTCTCCCTTTACTTTTCATGCAATTTAATTTCTGTTAATCACAAATCACTCAACCAACACTTGATCCGCTTGACTAAATCAACCACTAAACTAAAATTGCTCAATCCTTCAATCCTTGTGGGATCGACCTCACTCCCGTGAGTTTTATTACTTGATGTGACCCGGTACACTTGCCGGTGAGTTTTGTGTCGGATCGTTTTCCGCACATCAAGTTTTTGGTGCCGTTGCCGGGGATTGAATAGATTGACAATGATTAAGTGAGGTGGTAGTTTAGATCAAGCACTTTTTCTTTAATTTTTGACTAACCCACTAACTGTTTGAAGTTTTGTCTCAACTAACTATACTCAATTTTCAAGAGTACCACTGTGTGTTCTGTTTGTTGATTTATATGTCACAGGAAAGAAGAGAGGCCAGAGGGAAGGATATCATTGAAGAAGGAGTTTCTGAGAAAGAAGAACACCACAACATGAAGCCGCAACTCATTACACTAATCAAGAACAATTGTTCCTATGGTAGAAGTCCATTGGAGGATCCTAAACAGCACCTATCCATTTTTCTGAGGACTTGTGGTGCTGTCAATCTCAATAGTGTAAATCATGATACCTATAAGCTCTTGTTATTTCCTTTCTCACTGAAGGATGAAGCGGCACAATGGCTTGAAACCTTTCCAGATTCAATCAACTATGGATGAATTGATGCATTTTCATGAGTTTTATGCCATGAGACACCACAGAATGCAATTTCAGAAAAGGAAGTAATGAATCTTGAAGGAGTGAAGGCAGTCATGAATCAAAACAAACAGCTACACCAGCAAACTCAGCAACAATTGGAGTCAATAGCTAGACAAATCGATTTTCTACATTCTACTATAGTGAATGCACAATTTCCACCATGGAAGCCACATTCTTACCTAAGAATGAGGGAATCTCAACAGTAGAAACAAAGGGACTTCAACTACAACAACCCCAACTTCCCAAACCTACAAAAACACCACCATACCAACAACAATCACTACATACCACCACACTACCCACCCTTCCAACCCCCAACAACCCACAACCAAATAATCTCACAAGACTCTCAGAGGATCACCAATCTGGAGATCTTAATAGAGAGAATGATGAAACACCAAGAGGTGACAATGAAGAACCAGGAAGCCTCAGTCAGAAGAATCGAGAAGCAAATGCAACAACTGGCTAAGAACCTCGCAGAAATGGGTGAGAAGAGTGCTAAAGGAAAAGAATCACACATCCAGGATGAGCATCACAGAGCAAAGCCTCACTTAGGAGGACAATGGGACAAGGAGAAGGAAGCTCAGAATCTGAGCTGAGCAAGCATAGAGGATGTCAAGCTAATGACAATAAAGAAGCGCTTGTTGGGAGGCAACCCAACCTGAGGTAGTTCTCTTTTCATAGCTATTTTAATAAAAAGGTTAATTAACTTCATCTATATTGCAAGAAGCTAAGTTTGGTGTTACACACCAAAACAATATAAAGGAGAATGAAGGATTCTAAGTTTGGTGTTCCACCAAAATCCCATCATAAAACACATTCTCACTTTCTGCATAATGCTAGCTTCAAGCATCTAGACGAACTAGTTAACTATTCTGCTATTTCCTAGTTTTTAGTTCTATTGCTTTTGAAAAAGAAAAAGAGTTTCACACATGGTTAATCTGATGCATGAGAACCATTGGCAAGGTGCTAAGTTTGGTGTTCCCACACCAAAGTAAGTTCAAAGGCCCACAAATAAATTATGCATGCTAACCAATTTTCAAGTGCTTGGGGAACAAGCAACTTTCAATATCATTGCAGAGCACCATACAAACTTTTGGAAGATTTAGCATCATCAATCAAAGAGGTGAAAGAGGAATGTGAAGACCAGCAATGATGATGAGGAAGAGGACATCAAGTAAACTCCAAAAGGTTGTATTGTTCATTATCAGATATTGCTGTGATTGAAAGTGATATTATACCCCTGTCTGTCCTTCTGTCTAGTATAGTTTTACTGCAATTCAAGAATCAAGATGCTTGACCATTTACAACACTATACTCTCCAAACTTGTTTGCACTCAATATTTCAAAAATGCATCACATGAAAGTTCTTTGAAAAGAAGAAACGAGGAATTAAACAATTTTGAGGCAAGCAAAAGATTAGAAAAAGTGGTGGTTCTAGTTGTATGATTATGTATTGAGGTTGCATGCTTATGAAAACTTGCATGAGAGCTCATAGGCGGGATATAGAGTTCAAAGAAGTGTTGTGGAGATTCTCAAATATTTATTGATCCAAGAAGCAGCAAACAAAATAAAAGAAAATAAAGAAAATACAAAAACAAAAAGAACATGGCCCAAGGCTCTAAGCATCAATTACTAGGCAAAAAAAAAAAAAGAAGAAAGAAACAAGAACTCAAAGAGTTGTTATCCTAGTAAATGCTTGTGGTCGAACTGTGTCAAAGAGAGAGGCTTGAGCAAGTAAATCCTAAGGGGTGCTTCAACACCTAATACCTTAAAACCAACTGGTGTAGGAGTATTGATTGAAAGTTTATCTAAAGAGCCGCTTTGAGACATGACACTTAGAGTCAAGGCCAAAGCACAGAAACGATAAGCTGCTTCAAGGTGATTACCTATAGAGAGATCTCCATGATATTATTTGGATGAAAGTTCTAAGACCTAAGACTCCCAAGATGTAGGGACTAGTAAGCACTGAAGCCCTTGCATGAGCACATAATTTAGAGTTCACCCCACTGTCACTTAATCTCTTCACTCACAGAATAGTACATGTAATTCTTCAAATCCATTATAATTGAAAGGACCTTTGAGCATAATTCTTTTCTTGCTTGGGGACAAGCAAGTTTTAAGTTTGGTGTTGTGATGACAAGTCATCCTAGCCTAGTTTCACTAGTCTTTTTCCTTTGTTTTCATTTAGTTTTATGCACTTTCTTAAGCCACAAGTAAGCCAATTGGGTTGAATTTCATGTTTCCTTTGATTCAAACTCACGTTTGAGCCAAAGTTTGCCTCAAACTTGGGCTCAAACGTGAGGAAGAGTGCAACCACACCCTGGAGAAGAGCCAACGTTTGCCTCAAATGTTGAGGCAAACGTTGGCTGAAGAAGGAGCAAGGGAGGGCAACGTTTGTGCCAACGTTTGCCTCAAACGTGAGGTCAAACGTTGGCGCCAAAAAGAAGAGAAAGAACACTCCTGGGCATGGCAACGTTTGAGCCAACGTTTGCCTCAAACGTGAGGTCAAACGTTGGCTACATTTTGGCAAGGAAGAGCAAGCAAAAGCACCCCTGAAGCAAGCCAACGTTTGCACCAACGTTTGCCTCAAACGTGAGGTCAAACGTTGGCGCCATTTTAGCATGAAGAAGAGTCCATGATTTATGAGTAATTGAGCCACGTTTGCGCCAACGTTTGCCTCAAACGTTGGGCCAAACGTTGGCCAAAAAGAGAGCATGGGGAGATCCATGTTTGAGCTCACGTTTGACTTCAAACGTTGAGCCAAACGTGGATGACAGCATCTTGGCCTAGCTGCATAATTTTACACAAGTGACGTTTGAGTCAACGTTTGCCTCAAACGTTGACTCAAACGTGAATGGTTCATGGCCCGGTTCACTAATGGATTTCTTCCCAACACCAAGAGCAATCAACGGAGGCTACTATCAACCCAATTCCATCAAGACTAAAGGCCCAATTCAAGGCTTAATGATCATTTGAAGAAAGTGTATAAATAGCTTAGGATTTGAAGTTTTAGGGAGCTTTTTTTCTTTAGAGTTTTCTTTAAGAATTTTCATAGTATTCACAGTAGAGAACTTTTGGGTTTTGAGCTATTTGGAGATTTAGAGTCTTGGGTGTTGAAGAATTGAGGAAATTCTGTCTCAATCTCACCTTGAGATCTCTTTCTGTTTCTTTCACTGCACCATTGGAGAATTGAGATTTGAATCCAAGTTTTCTTCTGTTTTGATTTCTAATCTCTTGCAATTAAATTCTAAACTTGGATCTAAGAAGGCAGTGAGATCTAGACTTGGTTATCTAGTCTCCTTGAGTCCTGAGATCTACATCTTTCAATTTCAATTTCCTTGCTCCATTGCTACACCAAGTTTATTTTCATTTGCATTTAAGATCCTGTTTAATTGAATCCAGCTTCTACGTTTCTGTTTGTTTAGATTTACTGTTTTCTTGTTTAATTTTTGCAATCCCACATCCCTGATCCATTTACAATTCAAGCCATTTACGTTTCTTGTACTCTAAGATTCTGCAATTTACATTTCTTGCGTACTAAGTTTCTGCCATTTAATTTCTTGTTCTTTAAGATTCAGCACTTTTATTTTCTGTTCTCTTTAATTTCCTGCAATTTACCCCTCTCCCTTTACTTTTCATGCAATTTAATTTCTGTTAATCACAAATCACTCAACCAACACTTGATCCGCTTGACTAAATCAACCACTAAACTAAAATTTCTCAATCCTTCAATCCTTGTGGGATCGACCTCACTCCCGTGAGTTTTATTACTTGATGCGACCCGATACACTTGCCGGTGAGTTTTGTGTCGGATCATTTTCCGCACATCAAGTATACCGAATTGTCGTCAAGTAAAAACTCACAATAGAGTGAGGTCGAATCCCACAGGGATTGATTGGTCAAGCAACTTTAATTGGAGGAATGTTCTAGTTGAGCGAAGTAGAACGTGGTTTGAGAGTTGCAGGAAATTAAATGGCGGGAAAGTAAATAGCAGAAAATGTAAATGCTGGAAGTAAAGAGCTGAAAGTAAATGACGGAAAGTAAATTGCAGAATTGTAATTGGGAATGGGGAAGATGCTCATGAAAGTAAATTGCAGAAATTAAAGAGAATGGGTAAGTTCAGAAATTGGGATTCATTGGGCTTAGGAGATGTTGCATTCTCCGGATCAAGTTCATTTTCATCTCTTCCTCAATCAATGCATTCATTGATCTCCTTGGCAATCTTAAGTGATCGAATTCCAATTCCTTGGTAATTCAATCTATCAAATCTTGATCAATAGCCAATTCCTTGGTCAATTGCTCATGAGAAGAGATGAAGTATGGTCACTGATTATACCACATGCATTCCCAAATCAAGTGTTGGTTGGATTATAGTCACCATACCCAACCAAACCCAATTTGGTCCAACATGAGAAAGCATTTCTAGCATGATCTCTTCATTCCTCTTCCATGGTTCAGAAGAGATCCAAGTATGAATAGCTTCTTTTCCAAGATAACTACCCAATTGGATGAAGATTGAAAGCTTTCTAGTAAAATCAAGAGAAAAGATAGAAGAAGTGTAATGAAAATAAGTATTGATCCATCAAATTACAACAGAGCTCCCTAACCCAATGAAAGGGGTTTAGTTGTTCATAGCTCTGAAAATGGAAAACAAAGATGGATAATACATCATGAAAACTAGAACTAGAAGTGCAGAGAAAGTAAATTATACAGAGAGTAGTTCTCAATTTCTCATCCCCCAAAAGCTCCTTCTTGATTCAAAACTACCCCTATATATACTACTCTTCTGATGTTTTAGTTGGTTCTTCAAGTCTTGGATATGGGCCTTTGGATCTTGAGTTTGAAGCAGTTATACTCTTCACTGGGCTTAGCTTTACTTGCAGAGAGAAAGTGCGGAGTAGGCAGGGTGTTTAGCTCAGGACGTTAGTGGCGTTAACGTTAAGTGAGAGTGTGGGTTCGAGAACGTTAGTGGCAATCACCTTTTTCACTAACGTTCCTCACCCAGGGATGATCCACGTTAACTTCAACGTTAGTGGCATCAACGTGACCACTAACGTTGCCTCTTGATCCTTCGCACACATTATTGGGACTCGCCTTTTCCAATAACGTTGAGAGTCCTCCCTCCCCCTACGTTAGAGTTCACGTTAACATAGTTAACGTGGCTCTTAACGTAGGCTTGCCAATTCTTCGAGACCGTTAGTGACACTTACCTTGGTCACTAACGTTCCAAGGTGCCCCTACTTCCCACGTTAGAGTCCACGTTAACTAAGTTAACGTGGCTTCTAACGTGGTAATGATAGGCATCTCCAACGTTAGTGACAAAGGTGAGTGTCACTAATATTGGCTCATCATCCTATCCTCAACGTTAGCTTCCACGTTAACTAAGTTAACGTGGAAGTTAACGTGGCTCATAGTGGCTTGTGGTGGTACATCCCAATGTTAGTGACAAAGGTAAGTGTCACTAACGTTGGCGATCACTTGCTTTCTCCACATTAGCTTCCACGTTAACTAAGTTAACGTGGCAACTAACGTGGCTCATTGTAGCTTGGCCAACGTTAGTGACAAAGGTCAGTGTCACTAACGTTGGCTTCTCTTTTGCTTCCCAACGTTAGAGTCCTCGTTAACTGAGTTAACGTGGCTCTTAACATGGCCACTTATGAGCTTGGTCCAACGTTAGTGACAAAGGTGAGTGTCACTAACGTTGGCCTTATTTCTTTCTTCCACGTTAGAGTTCACGTTAACTTAGTTAACGTGACTCTTAACGTGGGCTATGATGGCTTTCGAGGACGTTATTGGCGATTACTTTTCTCATTAACGTTGCAAGCTAGCTCCCATTCCACGTTGGTGGTCACGTTAGTTAGACTAACGTGGCTGCGAACGTGGCTCTTTCTTACTTCCTTTGTCCTGAAATCAAGCAATAAAGTGCATCAAAGTTCTAATCCACATCATGAGACAACCATCGTCGAATTTGTCATCTAATTCATGCAAAATTCTCATGAAATCATGTAAAGTGCTCAATGTATGCTTAAATCAAGATGTAAGTAAAATTCTACCCAAAACTTGCTTATTTCCTAAGAAAATGCATGAAACTACCCTAAAATAGTAAAGAAAAGGTCAGTGAAACTGGCCAAAATGCCCTGGCATCACAACACCAAACTTAAAGCTTGCTTGTCCCTAAGCAAGTACTAGAACAAGAGAATGATGAATGGAATGCCAAGAGAAATGAGTCATTATTATGGAGGTCATATACTTGGTTTTATGGTGGTTTCATGCATAGCAACTTAGGTTCATTCCTTCACTGGCTTTCAGACCTTTATCATGTCCTGGAATACTCACTTGATTACACCCTATGAGACTCTTATTCATTGATCCTTTTATTGTTTTCTGGGCTTATTTGTGTTCTTAGGCTAAGTGCTCTGTGAGGGGGCGACTCTTTAAGATAAGCTTTATCTTATTATTTAGCTAGTCTCATGGGGTGTGTTTCAAGCATATAATTCAGGACAGATAGTTGTCTTCCCACCCTTGTTGGTGAGCCAACTTAGCTAACTTATGACCACATCACACACTAAGGAACTTACTCCACAATATGAACTCCACTCTGGTCTTTGATAACAAACATTCTCTTTTTATTTGATTCAAAAGGAGACAAGCAACACAATAAGCAGGATGGAATTGAAGCAGGTATTGACTAGTAATCATAGACCTAGGCAATGAAAAACTTAAAGACAGAATTTAAAATTTCTAAACTACCATGGACATGTTCTATTTCATACATGATTTTCCTTATTTAAAGCTTGAAAAAGATGGAACAGATAGGGAACTCCACCACCTTTTACTCATGGGATTGCCCATGCTCTCCCTCTGACTTGTCCTCTTTGTGTCTACTTGTGCTTCCTTGCATCCGTGCTAGTCTGTCTCTTTTCCAGTCTTCAAGTGCCTTCTTTACCGATTCATGACTCTTCTCCACCCTTACTCTTTCTTCTCGTGCTAACTCATCCTTCACTTCGTCATATTTTGTGATTCCTGGATGTACATTAGGTAGCTGTCCAACTAAGTATCCAAGCCTTGCTAGCATGTTTACATGATTTCCACTTTCACTCATGTAAACCCCTTCAGAGAATGCCCTGTGCTCGTCAAAGAGTTCTGCTTGTTCTATTTGTTTTCGATGTATCTCATGTATGTGTGCACCTTGATGTGCTTGGATTTTGATTAGCTTCTGGATAGATTCTTGTTGTTCAATTTGCCTTTGTTCTATCCTGTGGAAAGATTCACCCCATTGTTTTCCTTGTTCCAATTGCTGCTCCATCATTTTCTTCTCCCACTCCCCTTGTTGATTCGTCCAACTAGAAAATGATTCTTCTTGGCGGTTCATTATTTGTAGCTGGAGCTCCTTCTGTGCCTCTTGATTTTCCTAATATTGCCTAGATAAGCCATCAATGGCTTCTTGTAATTGGTGCATGTTCAAGGTGGCTGGGGCTTGCTCTTCTAGGTCTTGTCCTTCTACTACTTGGTGGGCTAGCCTCTTTCTTGGCTTCCGTTGAGGTAGGGGGGATGCAACAGCATTCATCCTTTGGACTGTAATGGGAATGCCCTCTTTGATCCACTCGGGGTCTTCATCTTCAAACACCACCCCAGCCTTGTCGCAGAGTCGGAAAATAGTGCTGGGGTAGCCTAACTTTCCTCTAGAATTGCTATTTTTGGCCCTTTTCCTAATGCCTTGGGCTATGAGTTCATGAACCTTGATCTCTCCCCCTTTGAGAATACAGTGTACCATTGTGGCTCTTTTGAGATTTACCTCTGAGTTGTTCCCTGCGGGGAGGATGGATCTCCTTACAATTTTGAACCACCCCTTTGCTTCAGGAGTGAGGTCCCCTCTCTTAATGAACTTGGGTTTCCTTTCGGAATCTCGCACCCAATCAACACCTAGTACACATATATCTCGCACAATCTGGTCATAATTTGGACTGTTATCAATTCTTGAATGATAGCTCTCTTCCTCAAACGGTATAGACCGCAGCTTTAATGCTCTCATGACACTCATGGGACTGAAATCCACGGTCTTTCCTCTTACGAAACATGTATAAGACTCATCTGCCTTATCATAACGAATAGCATTTGCATAAAATTCTCTTACAAGATTTGCATTTACCCTAGTGACCGGATAAGTGAGGAACTCATATCTTCTCTTTTCCACCTTCTTTGTGATTTTGGGACACTACGTTTTTTTTACTTGAAAGCCCAGCTCATAGACGATCTCCTTATCAACTATCCATCCGTACTGTAATGCATGATAAAAAGTTCTGAACTTCTTTTCATCAAAAGGGCGTTGCTCCATAGGCTCCTTTGCCTTTCTTCTTTTAGAGCTTGATGATGCCATGAGTGACTTTTGAAAAGAAAGGGTATGGAGAATGGGCTTCGGTTGATTAGGATTTGGTGCAATGAAGGGAGTTGGTGAGAATGTTTTTAATGTGGTAGGAAGTGCTTAGTTCCGAAAAGGGAGAGGTGTGAAGAGTGGGAGTGGAATGTGAAGGTGGGTTACGGAAAACAGATTACTTATATAGAAAGGTGGTGAATGAATGGAAGGTGTGGATTGATGGAGTTGTTGTGTGATGGACGAATGGGGTTTATCATGGGAGGAGGACAAGGATCATCAACTTTATGAAGGGAATTTGTTCGGTCTCCAAGAGTATCCTTCTTCCAATGTTGCATGGCCACATTTTCCAATGTATTCCCCTTGAGACACGTGTGTATTCTCCCTTCATGAAGTGGCCGAACCCTCCTCATTTAATTGTCCACTCAATCCACTTCAATACCCCTTTCTTCTCTCCTACAAAATAAAAGAATTGTGATTAAAAAAAATATATGTGTTGAAAGTGGCGGCAAAATTAAAAGAATAACTACTTTTTAAAGTTTTTGTTTTAACTAACTAAGTGCCATTCAATAGATCAAACCAACTGATTAACTCAACATCCATGTGTGCAATATTTGCAACACCAAACTTAGTTTGGTGCCGTGTGGTGTAAAAGATTTGTTCAAGGCCCCTAAGAGTGACATGATATGGGTTACGTTGATGTTCTCTTAGTGTGCCTTGAACACCAAACTTGTTCTTCACTATATGTTGCACACAAGGATTCATTCAAGTCCATGTCAAGTTGATTTGAAATCCCTGAACCTTGCATTATTAACTACTTTCAAAAGCATGTAAAACATGGGTTGCCTCCCATGAAGCGCTTCTTTAGCATCACTAGCTTGACGTTTTGCCTTTGTCATGGTGGTTGGTAATGCTTCAGATCTTCCCCTCTTGCAGTAGGCCTATATCCATTGGCTTCATCAAGGATCTCCACATGTTCTAGAGAGAGAACTCTGTTGATGGTAAAGACCTTAGGTAGCTGAGATGGGATAGTGGGGAGATGAGGAGGAATAGCTGGAAAGTAGGCTGAGATCACTTTATCCCCCAGAGAAAAGTCCTCTGTAGGGATCTTCTTGTTCTTTCACCTCCTTGGTGCCTTCTTCTTTGTCCCTTTTGATGTTGCCTTGCTCTTTGTGACCTCCTCTTCTAAGGGAATTTTGTTGCTGGTCTCATATGACTTTGGTGGTTTAGGTTCCTCCTTATTTTCCTTGAGCTGTGATAGCTGCTGATTGCCTTGTTCTTCAACCAAGTGGTTTCCCAGAGGTGTTGGTTGTGCTTCAGTGCTTGCCTCCTCCCTCAGTATCTCATTATGGTCTGTTTTTTGTGAGAGTTTGAAGACATTGAAGCTGAGTTGTTCATCATGGATCCTCAAAATTAGCTCCCCTCACTCCACATCTATGAGTGCTCTGGCTGTAGCTAAGAACGGTCTTCCCAATATGATTGGGTGAGTGTGACTTTCTTCCATGTCCAAGATGACAAAGTCTGTGGGAAGGAAGTATTTTCCCACCTTCACCAGTACATTTTCAACCACTCCTACTGCTTGTTTTTGAGTTTTGTCAGCCAGCCTGATAACTACATCTGTGGGTATTATCTCATTGATCTGCAGCCTTTTCATAAGGGATAAAGGCATTAAGTTGATGCTTGCTCCCAAATCGCAGAGTGCTTTATCAAACATTGTTTCTCCTATGCCACAGGGGATGTGAAAACTCCCTGGGTCCTTCCTTTTTATAGGCAACTCTGGTTGAATGAGAGCATTGCACTCCTGATTCATCACTATTGTTTGTCCTCCCTTGAGTGAGCTTTTCCTGGTCAGCAGCTCCTTCATATACTTAATATATGAGGGCATTTGTTGGAGGGCCTTGATGAATGGTATGTTTACATGGAGGGATGCAAACAGGTCAAGAAACCTTGAGTATATTCTCTTTTCTACAGCACCATTGAGTAATTGGGGAAACGGTGCATAGAGTTTCAGCAGCTCCTTCTGTGTCAGCTCTTTTTGTGAAATTTTGGGTTCTTGGTGATCCTTTTCCTGTTTCTCTGCTGATGTCTCTCCAAGTTGTTCTAATGGCTTGTTTTGCTTTTCCTCAGTCTCTTTATTACTTATAGTAACCATCTTGCAATCTTCCCATCTGACTTTCTTTGCTTCACCTCTCGGATTTTTCTCTGTGTCACTTGGGAAGCTATCAGTAGGTTTGGGAATCTTTTCAGATAAGTATCCCACTTGAAATTCCAGCCTCTTGATGGTGTCCCCCTGGTTCTTGATACTAGCTCGTACCTCCTCTTTGAATACCTTATTATCTTGAATCTCTTTGCATATGCCTTCAAGCAGAGTCTCAATTTTGGAGAGTCTTTCTTCAGATGATGGTGAGTTGAGAGTGGATGGGTGAGTTGGGTCATTTTGGTTTTGGTATGGATGTGGAGAGGTGTTGTTAGGGTGGTGCTGATATGATCTCTGTGTGGAATGTTGGTGAGCTGCATGGTTGTTAGGGTTGTGACGTCTCTGATCTTTGGCTTTGATCTTGTTGATTTCCCCACCCAAAGTTTGGGTGATTCCTCCAACCAGGGTTGTATGTTTTGGAGTAAGGATCATGGGTCTGCCTGGGTGAGTTTCCAATGTAGTTGGCTTGTTCTTGCTCCTTTTCTGCCTCATCATTCACTCCCTCTTGGGTTGCTGATGAGGTGGTGATTGCTGCCACTTGGTTCCTCTCCATCTTCTTGGTGAGGTCAGCCAGCTGCTTGGTAATAAGCTTGTTTTGGGCCAGCAGTGCATCCACATTGTTTAGCTCCATCACTCCTCTAGTGCTGCCTCTTTCAGAAGCATAGAAGTAGTCATTCTCCGCTACAGTCTCAATGATATCTATAGCTTCTTCAATAGTCTTCTTCTGGTTCAGAGATCCTCCGGATGAATGGTCTACTGCCTTCTTTGATTCATAAGAGAGGCCTTCATAGAAAATGTGTAGTTGCACTCATTCATTGAACATATCTGGTGGACACCTTCTTGTCAGGTCCTTAAACCTCTCCCATGCTTCATATAGAGTCTCACCATCCTGCTGCCTGAATGTTTGTACCTCAGCTCTCAGCTTGTTGATCCGTTGAGGAGGATAGAATCTTGCCAAAAATTTGTTCACCACATCTTCCCAGGTTGCTAAACTCTCCTTTGGGAAGGATTCCAGCCATTTAGATGCCTTGTCCTTAAGTGAGAAAGGGAACAGAAGTAGTCTATAGGTGTCAGGATGAATACCATTAGACTTCACAGTATCACATATGCTCAGGAAGGTGGTTAGATGTTGATTGGGGTCTTCTTGGACACTTCCTCTGAATGAACAATTGTTCTAAACAATGGTGATGAGCTGTGGCTTTAGTTTAAAGTTGTTGGTATGTATGGTTGGCCTTTAGATGCTGCTTCCATAGTTTCCTGGGTTTGGGTTGATGTAAGAACCCAGAACTCTTCTCTCTTGTCCAGCCTGATGCACTGGACCTTCTCTGCCATGGTTGTGAGCCTCTTCTTCATGATGGTTCTCCATGTTTTCATTCATGTCTGGTTCAAAGTACTCCTCCTCTTCCTCAGCACCAACTACTCTCTTTCCTCTTGCTTCCCTCCTTAATCTAAGGAAGGTCCTCTCAGGTTCAGAATCAAAGGAAGTTGAAGCCCCGCTTCTTCTCCCTGTCATACAACCAACAAGGCACAAGCAAGGAAATAGATGCAGAAAGTACTCTTGTTAAAATTGCTGTTAGTGTGAGTGATGCAATATATCAAACAGTTAGTGGGTTAGTGAACTGAATGGTAAATAACTAAGAAAAAGGAGTAGGGGGGAGGGAGGAAAATAACTAAAACTAAAAGTAATTAACTCAAACAGAAATTTAAATCAAACAAAAGAAAAATGCTCAATCTAGTTATCCTCCAATTTAGTCATTGTTGATACAAAATCAATCCCCGGCAACGGTGCCATAAACTTGATAGCACGGAAACTTGTCCCTCAACAATTTTCCTTCGGCAAGTATACCGAATTGTCGTCAAGTAAAAACTCACAATAGAGTGAGGTCGAATCTCACAGGGATTGATTGGTCAAGCAACTTTAATTGGAGGAATGTTCTAGTTGAGTGAAGCAGAATGTGGTTTGAGAGTTGTAGGAAATTAAATGGCGGAAAATGTAAATGCTGGAAGTAAAGAGCTGAAAGTAAATGACGGAAAGTAAATTGCAGAATTGTAAATGGGAACGGGGAAGATGCTCATGAAAGTAAATTGCAGAAATTAAAGAGAATGGGTAAGATCAGAAATGGGGATTCATTGGGCTTAGGAGATGTTGCATTCTCCGGATCAAGTTCATTTTCATCTCTTCCTCAATCAATGCATTCATTGATCTCCTTGTCAATCTTAAGTGATCGAATTCCAATTCCTTGGTAATTCAATCTCTCAAATCTCAAGTATGGTCACTGATTATACCACATGCATTCCCAAATCAAGTGTTGGTAGGATTATAGTCACCATACCCAACCAAACCCAATTTGGTCCAACATGAGAAAGCATTTCTAGCATGATCTCTTCATTCCTCTTCCAAGGTTCAGAAGAGATCCAAGTATGAATAGCTTCTTTTTCAAGATAACTACCCAATTGGATGAAGATTGAAAGCTTTCTAGTAAAATCAAGAGAAAAGATAGAAGAAGAGTAATGAAAATAAGTATTGATCCATCAAATTACAACAGAGCTCCCTAACCCAATGAAAGGGGTTTAGTTGTTCATAGCTTTGAAAATGGAAAACAAAGATGGAGAATACATCATGAAAACTAGAACTAGAAGTGCAGTGAAAGTAAATTATACAGAGAGTAGTTCTCAATTTCCCATCCCTCCAAAAGCTCCTTCCTGATTCAAAACTACCCCTATATATACTACTCTTCTGATCTTCTAGTTGGTTCTTCAAGTCTTGGATATGGGCCTTTGGATCTTGAGTTTGAAGCAGTTATACTCTTCATTGGACTTAGCTTTACTTGCAGAGAGAAAGTGTGGAGTAGGCAGGGTGTTTAGCTCAGGACGTTAGTGGCGTTAATGTTAAGTGAGAGTGTGGGTTCGAGAACGTTAGTGGCAATTACCTTTTTTACTAACGTTCCTCACCCAGGGATGATCCACGTCACCTTCAATGTTAGTGGCATCAACATGACCACTAACGTTGCCTCTTGATCCTTCGCACACGTTATTGGGACTCGCCTTTCCCAATAACGTTGAGAGTCTTCCCTCCCCCTACGTTAGAGTTCACGTTAACTTAGTTAACGTGGCTCTTAACGTAGGCTTGCCAATTCTTCGAGAACGTTAGTGACACTTACCTTTGTCACTAACGTTCCAAGGTGCCCCTACTTTCCACGTTAGAGTCCACGTTAACTAAGTTAACATGGCTTCTAATGTGGTAATGATAGCCATCTCCAATGTTAGTGATAAAGGTGAGTGTCACTAACGTTGGCTCATCATCCTATCCTCAACGTTAGCTTCCACGTTAACTAAGTTGACGTAGAAGTTAACGTGGCTCATAGTGGCTTGTGGTGGTACATCCCAACGTTAGTGACAAAGTTAAGTGTCACTAACGTTGGCGATCACTTGCTTTCTCCACGTTAGCTTCCACGTTAACTAAGTTAACGTGGCAACTAACGTGGCTCATTGTAGC
Organism: Arachis ipaensis; assembly: GCF_000816755.2. Lineage (NCBI taxonomy): Eukaryota > Viridiplantae > Streptophyta > Magnoliopsida > Fabales > Fabaceae > Arachis > Arachis ipaensis. The sequence continues at coordinate 55,933,169 of NC_029793.2, read as the reverse complement.
TTGGCCAACGTTAGTGACAAAGGTGAGTGTCACTAACGTTGGCTTCTCTTTTGCTTCCCAACGTTAGAGTCCACGTTAACTGAGTTAACGTGGCTCTTAACGTGGCCACTTATGAGCTTGGTCCAACGTTAGTGACAAAGGTGAGTGTCACTAACGTTGGCCTTATTTCTTTCTTCCACGTTAGAGTTCACGTTAACTTAGTTAATGTGACTCTTAACGTGGGCTATGATGGCTTTCGAGGACGTTATTGGCGATTACTTTTCTCATTAACGTTGCAAGCTAGCTCCCATTCCACGTTGGTGGTCATGTTAGTTAGACTAACGTGGCTGCTAACGTGGCTCTTTCTTGCTTCCTTTGTCCTGAAATCAAGTAATAAAGTGCATCAAAGTTCTAATCCACATCATGAGACATGCATCGTCCAATTTGTTATCTAATTCATGCAAAATTCTCATGAAATCATGTAAAATGCTCAATGTATGCTTAAATCAAGATGTAAGTGAAATTCTACCCAAAACATGCTTATTTCCTAAGAAAATGCATGAAACTACCCTAAAACAGTAAAGAAAAGGTTAGTGAAACTGGCCAAAATGCCCTGGCATCAGAGAATCCTATGGAAATACCTATAATCCTTCATGGAGAAATCATCCAAATTTCTCATAGAAGGATCAGCAAAAGCCTAATCAAGGCTTCAATAATAATAATGGTGGGGGAAATAGGTTTGGCAATAGCAAGCCTTTTCCATCATCTTCTCAGCAACAGACAGAGAATTCTAAGCAGAGCCTCTTTGACTTAGCAACCTTAGTCTCTGATCTATCTGAAACCACTCTTAGTTTCATGACTGAAATAAGGTCCTCCATCAGAAATTTGGAGGCACAAGTGGGTCAGCTGAGTAAAAGAGTTACTAAAATCCCTCCTAGTACTCTCCCAAGCAATACAAAAGAGAATCCAAAGAGAGAGTGCAAGGCCATCAATATAACCAAAGTGGCCAATCCTATAGAAGAGGAAAAGGCAGTGATTTCCAGTGAGGAAGACCTCAATGGACGTCTACTGACTACTAAGGAGTTCCTTATTGAGGAACCAAAGGAATTTGAGGCTCATACAGAGACCATAGAGATTCCACTGAACTTACTGTTGCCATTCATAAGCTCTGATGAGTATTTCTCCTCTGAAGAGGATGAAGATATTGTTGAAGAGCAAGTTGCTCAATATCTAGGAGCAATCATGAAGCTGAATGCCAAGTTATTTGGTAATGAGACTTGGGGGGATGAACCTCCATTGCTCATCAATGAACTGAATGCCTTGGTTCAATTGAAATTACCTCAGAAGAAACTGGATCCCGGAAAATTCTTAATACCCTGTACCATAGGCACCATGACCTTTAAGAAGGCTCTGTGTGACCTGGGGTCAGGTATAAACCTCATGCCACTCTCTGTAATAGAGAAACTAGGGATCTTTGAGGTACAAGCTGCAAGAATCTCACTTGAGATGGCAGACAAATCAATAAAACAGGCTTATGGACTTGTAGAGGATGTCTTAGTAAAGGTTGAAAGCTTTTACATCCCTACTGATTTCATAATTCTAGACACTGGGAAGGATGAAGATGAATCCATTATCCTTGGAAGACCCTTCCTAGCCACAACAAGAGCTATGATTGATGTGGACAGAGGAGAATTAGTCCTTCAATTGAATGAAGACTACCTTGTGTTTAAGGCTCAAGGATCTTCTTCTGTAACCATGGAGAGAAAGCATGAAAAGATTCTCTCAATACAGAGTCAAACAGAGCCCCCACACTCAACTTCTAAGTTTGGTGTTGGGAGGCCACCATTAAGCTCTGAGTCTCTGTGAAGCTCTCTAAGAGCTCACTGTCAAGCTATTGACATTAAAGAAGTGCTTATTAGAAGGCAACCCAATGTTATTTAATTATGTTTATTTTTATAGATATTTGTTTTCCATTATCGTGTTATGTTTTCTTTAGGTTGATGATCATGTGGAGTTACAAAAATAGCTGCAGAATTAAAGTGGAATAAAAAACAGCATAAAAAATAGCACACCTTGGAGGACAGGCTTACTCGCGTTTAAACACCAGTAAGGATAGTACAATGGGCGTTTAATGCCCATGCAAGCAGCATTCTGGCCGTTTAACGCCAGAAATGGCAGTATTCTGGGCGTTCAGAAAAACACCCAGTAAAGAAGGATTCCTGGCGTTTAACGCCAGCCAGGGTATCTGGTTGGGTGTTAAACGCCCAAAGAGGCAGTCAAGGGGCGTTAAACGCTAGAATGGATAGCATTCTGGGCGTTTAACCCCAGGATGACACAAGGGAGGTAATTTTGTTTCCAATTCGATTTTTTTTTAAAATTTTTATGTTTTAATTCATAATTTTTTGCATCAAACATATTTTAAACGTTCTTCTTTCAATTTCTATTTTCAAAAATTAATAATCTTTCCAATTCTTTTTAATTCTTTTTCAATTCTTTTCAATTCCTTCCAAAACGTTTTCAAAACTTACATATCTTTTCAAATTCTTCTCAACTCTTTTTAATTTTTCTTGTATACATTAATAAGTTTTCAAAATTAATTGCATCATTCTTCTTCTACCCCCTTCTATCTTATTTTGCTCGAGGACGAGCAAAGCTTTTAAGTTTGGTGTGGAAAAGCTCAGCTTTTTGTTTTTCCATAACCATTAATGGCACCTAAGGCCAGAAAAACCTCTAGAAAGAGGAAAGGAAAGGCAGTTGCTTCCAACTCCGAGTCATGGGAGATGGAGAGATTCATCTCAAAAGCCCATCACTAGAAAGAGGATGGAGCAAACAAGAGAGCCCACTCATGGACCTCAACAAGAGCACTCCATTATCCTCCATGAAATCAGAGAGGACCAAAAGGCCATGAGAGAGGAGCAACAAAGGCATGGAAGAGACATAGAGGAGCTCAAGAACTCCATTGGTTCTTCAAGAGGAAGAAGAAGCCACCGTCACTAAGGTGGACTCGTTCTTTAATTCCCTTGTTCTTATTTTTCTATTTTTTGGTTTCTATGCTTTGTGTTTTGTCTATGTTTGTGTCTTTATTACATGATCATTAGTGTTTAGTGTCTATGTCTTAAAGCTGTGAATGTCCTAAGAATCCTTCACCTTTCTTAAAAAATGAAAAATGTTTTCTGAAAAAGAAAAAGAAGTACATGAGTTTCGAATTCTATCTTGAAAATAGTTTAATTATTTTGATGTAGTGGCAATACTTTTTATTTTCTGAATGAATGCTTGAACAGTGCATATTTTTGATAGTGAAGTTTATGAATGTTAAAATTGTTGGCTCTTGAAAGAATAATGAAAAAAGAGAAATGTTATTGATAATTTGAAAAATCATAAAATTGATTCTTGAAGCAAGAAAAAGCAGTGAAAAACACAAAGCTTGCGAAAAAATGGGGGAAAATAAAGAAAAAAAGAAGGAAAAAGAAAAAAAAAAAGCAAGCAGAAAAAGCTAATAACCCTTTAAACCAAAAGGCAAGGGTAAAAAGGATCCAAGGCTTTGAGCATTAATGGATAGGAGGGCCCAAAGGAATAAAATCCTGGCCTAAGCAGCTAAATCAAGCTGTCCCTAACCATGTGCTTGTGGCGTGAAGGTGTCAAGTAAAAAGCTTGAGACTGAGCGGTTAAAGAGCTTGTTTGGGTGAGCTTCTAAGAAAAAATCTTTTTTTGAGTTATCTTTTTTTAAAAGATCTTATGGAAAAGTAAAAGTAATTTTATGTTTGGGTATCTCATGCAAAAAGATCTTTTTATCTATCAATTATGTTTGGGTATAACGATATAAAAGTACTTTTTTGTTTATTTATTAGATGAAAAACATCTTTTTTTTTAAGAGAAAAAGATCTTTTAAAAAAAGATGTAAATTACAGCTTCTCAAAAAAGATCTTTTTTTTTATTTTTCTAGTGCTTTTACTTTTACTACTAGAAATTTTCCAAACACGCTAAAAAATAAAAAAGATCTTTTTTCATTGAAAAAATATCTTTTTTATCAAAATAATGGCGCCCAAACAAGCACAAAGTCATGGTCCAAAGCAAAAAGAGTGTGCTTAAGAGCTCTGGGCACCTCTAATTGGGGACTCTAGCAAAGCTGAGTCACAATCTGAAAAGGTTCACCCAGTTATGTGTCTGTGGCATTTATGTATCCGGTGGTAATACTGGAAAACAAAATGCTCAGGGTTACGGCCAAGACTCATAAAGTAGCTGTGTTCAAGAATCAACATACTGAACTAGGATAAAGTGAGATGCTAAAACTGTTCAGAAACAGAAAGCTACTAGCCCCGCTCATCTAATTAAAACTAATCTTCATTGATAATTTTGGAATTTATTGTATTTTCTCTTCTTTTTATCCTATTTTGTTTTTAGTTGCTTGGGGACAAGCAACAATTTAAGTTTGGTGTTGTGATGAGCGGATAATTTATACCCTTTTTCGCATTGTTTTTACATAGTTTTTAGTATGTTTTAGTTACTTTTTACTATATTTTTATTAGTTTTTATGAAAAAATCATATTTCAGGACTTTACTATGAGTTTCTGTGTTTTTCTGTAATTTCAGATATTTTCTAGCTGAAATTGAGGGACCTGAGCAAAAATCTGATTCAGAGGCTGAGAAAGGACTGCAGATGCTGTTGGATTCTGACCCTCCTGAACTCGAAGTAGATTTTCTGGAGCTACAGAAACCCAATTGGCGTGCTCTCAATTGCGTTGGAAAGTAGACATCTTGGGCTTTCCAGCGATATATAATAGTTCATATTTTTCCCGAGATTTGATGGCCTAAACTGGCGTTCAACGCCAGCCAAAGACCCTTTTCTGGCGTAGAACGCCAGAACTGGCACCAGAACTGGAGTTAAATGCCCAAACTGGCATCCAAGCTGGTGTTTAACTCTAGAAATGGCCTATGCACGTGTCAAACTCAATGCTCAGCCCAAGCACACACCAAGTGGGCCCTGGAAGTGGATTTCTGCATTATATGCACTTAGTTACTTATTTTCTGTAATCCCTAGTAACTAGTTTAGTATAAATAGCACTTTTTACTATTGTAATCATATCATCATACCTTAACTTATGCCATTGTTCACATTTGGAGGCTGGCCTCACGGCCATGCCTAGACCTCTTTTCACTTATGTATTTTCTACGGTTGAGTTTCTACACCCCATAGATTAAGGTGTGGAGCTCTGCTGTTCTTCATGAATTAATGCAAGTACTATTGTTTTTCTTTCAATTCACGCCTACTTCTTCTCCAAGATATACTCTCGTACTTAATTCAGTTAAGTCAGAATGAAGGGGTGACCCGTGACAATCACCCAATCTTCGTTACTCCCTTAGCCAAGATCCGCGTGCCTGACAACCACAAGCGGTCTACATGATGTTCAACGTAGTCATTGGACGACAGCTGGAGTATATTCTCTTGGGTCTCAAATTCTCGATTCGCATCGTCTCTCCTGACAACAGAGCATCCGAATTTGTGATTAGAACCTTCCTGGTATAGGCTAGAACCAATTGGCAGCCATTCTTGAGATCTGGAAAGTCTAAACCTTGTCTGTGGTATTTTGAGTAGGATCTGGGAAGGGATGAGTGTGACGAGCTTCAAACTTGCGAATGTTGGGTGTAGTGACAGTGTGCAAAAGGACAAGGGTCCTATTCCGATGCTAGCGGGAACCGACAGATGATTAGTCGTGCGGTAGCTGTACTTGGTATTTTTCATCCGAGACGAGAAATCTAACAGTTGATTAGCCGTGCAGAGATCGTACCTGGTATTTTTTATACGAGAGGATCATACAGCTTGCCATGGAAGGAAGTACGCATGATTGGAAGAAAACAATAGGAAAGCAGAGGTTCAGAAGCAACAAAGCATCTCCAGATACTTATTTGAAATTCCCACCAATGAATTATATAAGTATCTTTATTTTATTTTATGTTTTATTTATCTTTTAATTATCTAAACCTCATAACCAATTGAATCTGCCTGACTGAGATTTACAAGATGACCATAGCTTGCTTCAAGCCAACAATCTCCATGGGATCGACCCTTACTCACGTAATGTATTACTTGGACGACCCAGTGAACTTGCTGGTTAGTTGTGTGGAGTTGTGAAAAGTGTGAATCACAATTTCGTGCACCACTAACCTTGAACAAATTATGGTTAAAGGTAAGCCTAGGGATTAAGTTTGGTGTGGCCACCACCACACGAAATACCACCATCTAGCAAGCCTAATACTACTAAATCTGAAAACATTTAATATATTAGGGAGAGCATAAACGTGGTTTAAATGTGTTCAAAAGAGGATGAAAGCAAAAGCATATGAAAAGATTGGAATTATTCTACCTTTATGAACACATTTAAAACCCAATGATAAACCCAATTTATTATGATGCAAGGGGATTAAGTTTGGTGTCTCAGGGGACACCCATCAGTTGCAAATTCAACCATCCATATCAAAGAGGAATGTGGAGGATTCTTTTGTCATTACTAATGAGGTTTCAGTTTCATTTTCAGGAGAGAGAATGGGACCCACATGATTGATAGCACATAAAGCAAAGAGGTCAAAGTGTACTTGCACTTTGGAACTCAAAATATGCAGGAAGCTAAGTGGGATAAGGATTGACGCCTCTTCCCACACTAGGCGCCACTCCCCAAGTGGGAAAATATTGAATTCCTTTACTTCCCACCATTCGAACCCCACTTTACACCCCTATAAAAACCCCCACTTTTCCCACCTCTTCTCACACTTCAAACCCCAACCCACAGACGAAAAGACTCCACAAAGCCTTCCTTCTTTTTATCTCTCTTCTTTTTCCTTAACCTTTCTTTCACTACTCCCCTACCATTTTCTTGATCGGGACGATCAAGCTCTAAGTTTGGTATTGGAGCAAATCAAAGCAAAACTTTGTTTTGCTTGCTAATGAGCAGATAATTTATACGTTTTTTGGCATTGTTTTTAGGTAGTTTTTAGTATGATTTAGTTAGTTTTTACTATGTTTTTATTAGTTTTTATGCAAAATTCATATTTCTGGACTTTACTATGAGTTTGTGTGTGTTTTCTGTGATTTCAGGTATTTTCTAGCTAAAATTGAGGGACCTGAGCAAAAATCTCATTCAGAGGCTGAAAAAGGACTGCAGATGCTGTTGGATTCTGACCTTTCTGCACTCAAAATGGATTTTCTAGAGCTACAGAAGCCCAATTGGCGCTCTCTCAATTGCTTTGGAAAGTAGACATCCAGGGCTTTCCAGCAATATATAATAGTCCATACTTTGCCCAAGCTTTGATGACGCAAATTGGCGTTTAACACCAAGTCTTTACCCTATTCTGGCGTTAAACGCCAGAAACAGGTTGCAAACCAGAGTTAAACGCCAGAAACATGCTACAACCTGGCGTTTAACTCCAAAAAAAGTCTCTACATATGGAAGCTTCAATGCTCAGCCCAAGCACACACCAAGTGGACCCTGGAAGTGGATTTCTGCACTATCTATCTTTGTCTACTTAATTTCTGTAAACCTAGGTCACTAGCTTAGTATAAAAATTACTTTTAGAGATTTATTTTGCACCTCATGACATTTTTACCCTTTACATTGTATTTCTAACAGCATGAGTCTCTAAACCCCATGGTTGGGGATGAGGAGCTCTGCTGTGTTTCGATGAATTAATGCAATTACTACTGTTTTTCATTCAATCACACTTGTTTCTATTCTAAGATATTCACTCGCACTTCACCCGGATGAATGTGATGATCTGTGACACTCATCATCATTCTCACCTATGAATGCGTACTTGACAACCACCTCTGTTCTATCTGCATTAGCTTGAGTGTGTATCTCTTTGCCTCCTGGTTCACGATCAGAGTCTTCGTGGTACAGGCTAGAATTATTGGCGGCCATTCCTGAGATCCGGAAAGTCTAAACCTTGTCTGTGGTATTCCGAGTAGGATCTGGGAAGGGATGACTGTGATGAGCTTCAAACTCGCAAGTGTTGGGCGTAGTGACAGACGCAAAAGAATCAATGGATTCTATTCCAACATGAGTGAGAACCGACAGATGATTAGCCGTGCGGTGACAGCACATTTGGACCATTTTCACTGAGAGGATGGATGGTAGCCATTGACAACGATGATCCACCAACATACAGCTTGCCATGGAAGGAGCCTTGCGTGCGTGAAGGAGAAGACAGTAGGAAAGCAGAGATTCAGAAGACAGAGCATCTCCAAAATCTCAACCTGTTCTCCATTACTGCATAACAAGTATTATTTAATCCGTGTTCTTTTACTCATTCCAATTAAAACTGAGAATTATTATTGATATCCTGACTAAGAGTTACAAGATAACCATAGCTTGCTTCAAGCCAAGAATCTTCGTGGGATCAACCCTTACTCACGTAAGGTATTACTTGGACGACCCAGTGCACTTGCTGGTTAGTTGTGCGGAATTGCAAGAGTGTGATTGTAATTTCGTGCACCAAGTTTTTGGCCCCGTTGCCGGGGATTGTTCGAGTTTGGACAACTGACGGTTTATTTTGTTGCTTAGATTAGGAAAATTTTTTTCTTTTTAGTTTAGAGTCTTCTATTATTGTTTTTGGTTGAAACTTTTTTTTAAAAATCCTTATTTTCTCTTTTTAAATTTTTCGAAAATTTTTATTAACTAATAATTGAGTTTTTCTGTTTGAGTTTAGTTTCATATTTTAAGTTTGGTGTCAATTGCATGATTTTATTTTTCTTTCAATTTTTTTTCGAATTATTAGTGCTTAGAATATAAAAATTTTTAATTTTGGTGTCCTTTGTGTTTCTGTTTTCTTAAAAAATTTTCAAAAGTTGTTCTTAGCGTTCATCGTGATATTCAAAGTTTTCCTATTTGTTTCCTTTGTTTTAATCTAAAAATTTAAGTTTGGTATCATTTTGACTGTTTTTCTCTTTCTTCATTAAATTCAAAAATATCTTTTCTCTTTATTTTAATCAATTTTCAAATTTTCTTTTAAAAATTCATATTTTTATTTTAAAACTCTCTATTTTATCTTATCTTAGTTTTGAAATTTCAAAATTCAAAATCTTTTTCAAAAATCATATCCAAAGTTTTTCAAATCTTCTTAATTAAGTAATTATTTTCGTTTTCAAATTTATTTTTCTCTTAGTTTTCGAAATTTATATTTTAATTTCTAATTATTTTATTTTATCTTATTATTTTTATTTATTCTTAATAATTCGGTTTGTTTCTACTTAAATAAAATAAAAACAAAAATATATTTTGTTTGCAATTCATATAAATTCCATTTTATCCATCATGGACCTAAATGGAAATGAACAGTCAAGAAGGACTCTGGGGTCATATGCTAACCCCATTACTGCTGCATATAGGAGTAGCATCTGTATACCTCCCATCAAGGCAAGCAGTTTTGAGCTAAATCCTCAGCTTATTGTCATGGTGTAGCAAAATTGCCAATATTTCGGTCTTCCACAGGAAGAACCTACTGAGTTTCTAGCACAGTTCTTGTAAATTGCTGACACAGTACGTGACAAAGAGGTAGATCAGGATGTATACAGGCTGTTACTGTTTCCATTTGCTGTAAAAGATCAAGCTAAGAGGTGGTTAAATAACCAACCCACAGCAAGCATAAGAACATGAAAACAGTTATCAGACAAATTTCTGAATCAATATTTCCCTCCAAAAAGGATAACACAGCTAAGGCTGGACATCCAAGGCTTTAAACAAGAGGATGATGAATCCCTTTATAACGCCTAGGAGAGGTACAGAGGGATGCTAAGGAAATGCCCCTCTGAAATGTTTTCAGAGTGGGTACAATTAGACATCTTCTACTATGGGCTTACAGAAAAAGCTCAAACATCTCTAGACCACTCAGCTGGTGGATCTATACACATGAGAAAGACCATTGAAGAGGATCAAGAGCTCATTGATATAGTTGCCAAGAATCAGCATCTGTACATAAGTGATGAGTCTTCCATGAAAGAAGAAGCTAAGGCAGTATCAATTGACTTTAGTCCTCAGGATCAAGTTACTGAACTCAATCAGCAACTATCCTCTATAACAAGGCAGTTAGCAAAATTTAAGGAGATGCTACAAGAAACCAAAATTGCTAACAAGGATATGGAATCACAATTGAATCAGACAAAATAACAGTTATCAAAATAGATAACAGAGGAGTGCCAAGCAGTTTAATTAAGAAGTGGAAAAACGTTAAATACCTCAACTCAAAGCAGCAGAAAGCCAAGAAAAGAACAGCTGACAGAGGATGAGCAACCTGCTACCCAAAATCCCTCTGAGGACAGTAAGAGCCCAGAGAGGAACAAGTCTGGCATTCAAACGCCAGAAAAGGGTGAAAAATTGGCGTTAAACGCCCAATCCATGTCCAGTTCTGGCGTTCAAACGCCAGTGAGGGATCAGACACCTGCAAGTGTTGATAATAACTCCTTCAAGAGGGCTTCTCAACCTGCCTCTGTAGGAAATAAACCTGCAGAAACTAAGGTTGAAGAATATAAAGCAAAAATGCCTTATCCTCAGAAACTTCGCCAAGCAGAACAGGATAAACAATTTGCCAGCTTTGCAGACTATCTCAGGACTCTTGAAATAAAGATTCCATTTGCAAAGGCACTTGAGCAAATACCCTCTTATGCTAAGTTCATGAAAGAGATCTTAAGTCATAAGAAGGATTGGAGAGAAATAGAAAAAGTTTTTCTCACTGAAGAATGCAGTGTAGTCATCCTAACAAGCTTACCAGAAAAGCTTAAGGATCCCGGAAGCTTTATGATACCATGCACATTAGAGGGTGTTTGTACCAAGATAGTTCTATGTGATCTTTAGTCAAGTATCAACCTAATCCCTGCATCCACTATCAGAAAGCTTGGCTTGACTAAAGACGTCAAACCAACCCAAATATGTCTTCAACTTGCTGATGGCTCCATTAAATACCAATCAGGTATAATTGAGGACATGATTGTCAAGGTTGGGCCATTTGCCTTCCCTACTGACTTTATAGTGCTGGAAATGGAGTAGCACAAGAGTGTAACTCTCATTCTAGGAAGACCATTCCTAGCAACTGGACGAACCCTCATTGACGTCCAAAAAGGGGAGATAACCTTGAGAGTCAATGAGGATGAGTTTAAGTTGAATGTTGTCAAAGCTATGCAGCATCCAGACACATCAGAAGACTGCCTGAACGTTGATATTATTGACTCCCTGGTGGAAGAGGTCAATATGACTGAGAGTATCGAATTAGAGCTAGAGGACATTTTTAAAGATGTTCAGTCTGATCTGGAGGAACCAGAGGAAATAAAAGAACCTCTGAAAACTCCTCAGGAAGAGGAGAAACCTCCTAAACCCGAGCTCAAACCACTACCACCATCCCTGAAATATGCATTTCTGGGAGAAGGTGACACTTTTCCTGTAATCATAAGTTCTGCTTTAGAGCCACAGGAAGAGAAAGCACTAATTCAGGTGCTAAGGACACACAAGACAGCTCTTGGGTGGTCCATAAGTGATCTTAAGGGCATTAGCCCAGCCAGATGCATGCACAAGATCCTATTGGAGGATGATGCTAAGCCAGTGGTTTAACCACAGAGGCGGCTAAATCATGCCATGAAGGAGGTGGTCCAGAAAGAGGTCACTAAGTTACTAGAGGCTGGGATTATTTATCCTATTTCTGATAGCCCCTGGGTGAGCCCTGTCCATGTTGTCCCTAAGAAGGGAGGAATGACAGTGGTTCATAATGAAAAGAATGAACTGGTTCCTACAAGAACAGTTACAGGGTGGTGTATGTGTATTGACTATAGAAGGCTCAATACAGCCACCAGGAAGGATCATTTTCCTTTACCATTCATAGACCAGATGCTAGAGAGACTAGCAGGTCATGAATACTATTGCTTTTTGGATGGCTATTCAGGTTACAACCAAATTGTAGTAGATCCTCAGGACCAAGAGAAAACAGCATTCACATGTCCATCTGGAGTATTTGCATACAGAAGAATGCCTTTTGGTCTGTACAATGCACCTGCAACCTTTTAGAGGTGCATGCTCTCTATCTTCTCTGATATGGTAGAGAAATTTCTGGAAGTCTTTATGGATGACTTCTCAGTATTTGAAGACTCATTTAGCTCCTGTCTTAACCATCTAGCACTTGTTCTGAAAGGATGCCAAGAGACTAACCTGGTTTTAAATTGGGAAAAATGTCACTTTATGGTGACTGAAGGAATTGTCCTTGGGCATAAAATTTCGAACAAGGGAATAGAAGTGGATCAAACTAAGGTAGAGGTAATTGAAAAATTACCACCACCCACCAATGTTAAGGCAATCAGAAGCTTTCTGGGGCATGCAGGATTCTATAGGAGGTTTATAAAGGATTTTTCAAAAATCGCAAAACCTTTGAGCAATCTGCTAGCTGCTGAAATACCATTTGTCTTTGACACAGGGTGTTTGCAGGCCTTTGAGACTCTGAAGGCTAAGTTGGTCACAGCACCTGTCATTTCTGCACCAGACTGGACATTACCATTCGAACTAATGTGTGATTCCAGTGACTATGCCATTGGTGCAGTATTAGGACAGAGGCATAACAAGCTTCTGCACGTCATTTACTATGCTAGCCGTGTTTTGAATGATGCACAGAAGAATTACACAACCACAGAAAAGGAGTTGCTTGCAGTGGCTTATGCCATTGACAAGTTCAGATCTTATTTAGTGGGATCAAAAATGATTGTGTACACTGACCATGCTGGTCTAAAATATCTCCTCACAAAGCAGGATTCAAAACCCAGACTCATAAGATCGGTGTTGCTTCTGCAAGAGTTTGATATAGAAATAAGAGATAGAAAAGGGACAGAGAATCAAGTAGCTGATCACCTGTCCCGGATAGAACCAGTAGCAGGAGCATCCCTCCCTCTTTCTAAGATCTCTGAAACCTTTCCGGATGAGCAATTGTTTGCTATTCAGGAAGCTCCATGGTTTGCAGACACTGCAAACTATAAGGCTCAGTAATGTCAACCTGTTGACAGTAAAGAAGCACTTATTGGGAGGCAACCCAATCTTATTTATCTATGTTAATTACTTTTTCATTTCATTTTCCATTATTATTTTATGTTTTCTTTAGGTTGATGATCATGTGGAGTCATAAAAATAGCTGCAGAATTAAAGCAGAATCAAAAATAGCATAAAAAATACCACACCCTGGAGGACAGACTTACTGGCATTTAAACGCCAGTAAGAAGCATCAAACTGGCGTTTAAACGCCAGAAAGAAGCATCAAGCTGGTGTTAAACGCCAGAAACAGGCTACAGCTTGGCGTTTAACGCCAGAAACAAGCACCAAGTTGGCGTTCAATGCCAAGAAAGGGGGAAAAGTTGGCGTTTAATGCCAGAAACAAGCAGCAGTCTGGCGTTAAATGCCAGGATTGCACTCTAAGGGCATTTTGCACACCTCAATGTAGCAGGGATGCTAAGTCCTTGACCCCTCAAGATCTGTGGACCCCATAGGATCCCAACCTACCCCACCCTCTTTTCCATACTCTCTTCACCACTCACATCCATCCATCATAAACCCCTCATACACACTATCACCCTCCCTTGGCCGAACCCACCACACATCTCCATCTCCTCCTTTCTTTCTTCTTTTGCTCGAGGACGAGCAAACATTTTAAGTTTGGTGTGGAAAAAGCCCCGCTTTTTAATTTTCCATAACCATATGGCACCTTCCCTGAGATTAGAGAAGATCAAAGAGCTATGAGGGAGGAGCAACAAAGGCAAGGAAGAGACATAAAGGAGCTCAAGAGCACCATTGGTTCTTCAAGAGGAAGAAGACGCCACCCTTACTAAGGTGGACCCGTTCCTTAATCTCCTTGTCTATTTATTTTTACTGTTTTCGTTCTCTAGGCTTTATGTTTATTTATGTTTGTGCCTTTCTTACATGATTATTAGTGTCTAGTGTCTATGCCTTAAAGCTATGAATGTACTATGAATCCATCACCTTTCTTAAATGAAAAATGTTTTTAATCACAAAAGAACAAGAAGTACATGATTTCGAATTCATCCTTGAAATTAGTTTAATTATTTTGATGTGGTGATAATACTTTTTGTTTCTCTGAATGAATGCTTGAACAGTGCATATGTCTTTTGAATTTGTTGTTTATGAATGTTAAAATTGTTGGCTCTTGAAAGAAGGATGAAAAAGAAGAAATGTTATTTGATAATCTGAAAAATCATAAAATTGATTCTAGAAGCAAGAAAAAGCAATGAAATGCAAAGGCTTGCAAAAAAAAAATTGGCAAAAAAATAGAAAAAAATAATAATAAAAAAAAGCAAGCATAGAAAGCCAAGAGCTCTTTAAACCAAAAGGCAAGAGCAGAAAGCCAGTAACCCTTTAAACCAAAAGGCAAGGGTAAAAAGGATCCAAGGCTTTGAGCGTCAGTGGATAGGAGGGCCCACAGGAATAAAATCCTGGCCTAAGTGGCTAAACCAAGCTGTCCCTAACCATGTGCTTGTGGTGTGAAGGTGTCAAGTGAAAAGCTTGAGACTGAGCGGTTAAAGTTGTGATCCAAAGCAAAAAGAGTGTGCTTAAGAACCCTGAACACCTCTAATTGGGGACTCTAGCAAAGCTGAGTCACAATCTGAAAAGGTTCACCCAGTTATGTGTTTGTGGCATTTATGTATCCGGTGGTAATACTGGAAAACAAAGTGCTTAGGGCCACGGCCAAGACTCATAAAGTAGCTGTGTTCAAGAATCAACATACTAAATTAGGAGAATTAATAACACTATCTGGATTCTGAGTTTCTATAGATGCCAACCATTCTGAACTTCAAAGGATAAAGTGAGATGCCAAAACTGTTCAGAGGCAAAAAGCTACTAGTCTCGCTCATCTAATTGGAGCTAAGTTTCATTGATATTTTAGAATTTATAGTATATTCTCTTCTTTTTATCCTATTTGATTTTCAGTTGCTTGGGGACAAGCAACAATTTAAGTTTGGTGTTATGATGAGCGGATAATTTATACGCTTTTTGGCATTGTTTTTAGGTAGTTTTTAGTATGATTTAGTTAGTTTTTACTATGTTTTCATTAGTTTTAATGATTTTTGAACTTTACTATGAGTTTGTGTATTTTTCTGTGATTTCAGATATTTTCTGACTGAAATTGAGGGACCTGAGCAAAAATCTGATTCAGAGGCTGAAAAAGGACTGCACATGCTGTTGGATTCTGACCTCCCTGCACTCGAAATAGATTTTCTGGAGCTTCAGAAGCCCAATTTTTGTGCTCTCAATTGCATTGGAAAGTAGACATCCAGGGCTTTCCAGAAATATATAATAGTCCATACTTTGCCCAAGCTTTGATGACGCCAATTGGCGTTTAACGCCAAGTCTTTACCCTATTCTAGCGTTAAACGCCAGAAACAGGTTGCAAACCAGAGTTAAACGCCAGAAACAGGCTACAACCTGGCATTTAACTCCAAAAAAAGTCTCTACACATGGAAGCTTCAATGTTCAGCCCAAGCACACACCAAGTAGTCTCCGGAAGTGGATTTCTACACTATCTATCTTAGTCTACTTAATTTCTGTAAACCTAGGTCACTAGCTTAGTATAAAAAATACTTTTAGAGATTTATTTTGCATCTCATGACATTTTTACACTTTACATTGTATTTCTAACGGCATGAGTCTCTAAACCCCATGGTTGGGGGGGAGGAGCTTTGCTGTGTTTCGATGAATTAATGCAATTACTACTGTTTTTCATTCAATCACGCTTGTTTCTATTCTAAGATATTCACTCGCACTTCACCTGGATGAATGTGATGATCTGTGACACTCATCATCATTCTCACCTATGAATGCGTGCCTGACAACCACCTTTGTTCTATCTGAATTAGCTTGAGTGTGTATCTCTTAGCCTCCTGGTTCACGATCAGAGTCTTCGTGTTACAGGCTAGAATTATTGGCGGCCATTCCTGAGATCCGGAAAGTCTAAACCTTGTCTGTGGTATTCCGAGTAGAATCTGGGAAGGGATAACTGTGACGAGCTTCAAACTCGCGAGTGTTGGGCGTTGTGACAGACGCAAAAGAATCAATGGATTCTATTCCAACATGAGTGAGAACCGACAGATGATTAGCTGTGCGATGACAGCGCATTTGGACAATTTTCACTGAGAGGATGGATGGTAGCCATTGACAACGGTGATCCACCAACATACAGCTTGCCATGGAAGGAGCCTTGCGTGCGTGAAGAAGAAGACAGTAGGAAAGCAGAGATTCAGAAGACAGAGCATCTCCAAAACCTCAATCTATTCTCCATTACTGCATAACAAGTATTATTTAATCCATGTTCTTTTACTCATTCCAATTAAAACTGAGAATTATTATTGATATCCTGACTAAGAGCTACAAGATAACCATAGCTTGCTTCAAGCCGACAATCTCCGTGGGATCGACCCTTACTCACGTAAGGTATTACTTGTACGACCCAGTGCACTTGCTGGTTAGTTGTGCGAAATTGCAAGAGTGTGATTGTAATTTCGTGCACCACTTGCTCTCTTTTGTAACCTTCCCCATCACCTTCTCCAAACCTTTAAACACACTCCCTCAACCCAATGGCACCACCAAAAACCTCAACAGCATCAAAGAAAAGAAAGACTAAGGAACCAACTTCTGGATCCTCAAGCTTAGGTTTCAACGAGTACAAGTTTCTCTGTTCATTCAACCATAACCAGTTTTATAGTTGGGTGAGTGAGAGGGGGATCATCCCAGAGGTCGGTTTCCAGCTAGGGAGGAATGAGCACCCTGAGATCAACAGGGAGATAAATAATAGAGGCTGGGCACTCTTGTGCAACCCACCAAGGAAGGTGGTGGAAAGCTTGGTGAGAGAGTTCTATGCTAATGCCGTGCCTCAGCCAGGACAACCCTATGGCTATCTTAGCTATGCAAGGGGGAAGTCCATTGATTACAGCCCCACTAACATAGAGAGGATGCTGATGGTGAAGCAGACAACCTCCACCCGGAGCTGTGAGGAGAGAATGAAGCAACAAAGACCCAAGATTTGATGAAATCCTAAATAAAATCTGTGTGTTGAATGTACAATAGATAAACGACAAGGATGGGAGGCCCAACCAGCTGAGAAGAAGAGACTTGAGCCCCCAAGCTAGAGAGTGGCTGGATTTTGTGAGGAGGTCCCTAATCCCTACATCCAACACTTCAGAGGTGACCAAAGAGAGAGCTGTGCTCATATATAGCATCATGAAAGGTGAGAATGTCAATGTTGGGGAATTGATTGCCAACAACATCAACGAAATTCTGAAAAGCACCAAAGATAGCTCAAGGTTGGCATTCCGTAGCATCATCCAAAGGCTGTGTGATGAAGCAGGGGTGGAGAGGATAATTGATGAAGTGCTAGTGGAGCAAGAAAAGCCCATAACTGCCAAGAAGATGGCCAAAGTGGTGGCTGTCAACCCACTTCAAAGGGCCAAGGAGCATAGGGCTCATGCTCATGAGCCACATGTGCAACAACAACAACAAGAAGAAGAAAAGGCAGAGGAGCAATCACATTTCCTAGCACTCCAACCACCACCATATCAACAATACCAACCATTTCCAGAGGGATTCAATTGGGAACAATTGCAAGGAGATGTACACCAAATGAAGGGAGACCTACACCATCTGAGAGAGGATGTCAACCAATTCAAGGATAATCAACAACAACAATAGAACCAAGTAAATCAAAGCATACAACAACTCCAAGGGAGTTGGGAGAACATGAAGAAGGAGCAGCATGAACAGTTTGATTGGGGAGAGGTGCGAAGTGCACTTGATAAAATTGTAGAGCAAGGCAAATGGCAACAGAGGAACCTCACTGAGTTCAGACATCTTTATGATGCTAGAACCATTTCAAGGAGGCAATATGATATCAACACATAAGCGAAACTGAATCACTTGTGCAATGCTGTGGCCGTTCTAAACCCAGGATACCCAACGTTCATGCAAGGAATGGAGGAGTTAAGTGCAAGACAAGAAGAAATTCTGGCCAAACACAAGGAGGATGAAAGAAACTACATGAGAAGGCTAGGATTTTGGAAGCCCAAGGACAAGAAAGCACAAGAAGGATCCTCCAACAAGGATGAAGATGACTCCTCCCCTTCCAAGAAAACAGACAAAGGCAAAGGGCCAATGAACTGAAGTTGAAGCTGCTCAAGGTTGTTAAATCCCATGGTTGACACTCTCTAATTTTTGAATCACGTTTAAGTTTTTCTCTCTATTTTAAATTTTGTTACTGAATAATTGCAACATTAGGATAGTTTATTTTCAATGCTTAGTTTTTTTTATATATCCTGAAGTCTTTTGTGAGTCTTTTTTAATTTCAAGAAAGAAAATGCAATGTTATTTCAAGTTTTTACAATATCAATAAAAGTATAGTTTGTCTTCATGAGAATTGTGTGAGTTGTTATAAGAGCAAGAATAAAAGAGATTAAGACCAAGAGAGATCATTCAACAAAACTAAGAAACAAGAAACTAAGTGTAGAACCTTGAATGAATGAAAAGGGAAAATAAGTCATGAAAGGCAACTAGTCCTAGAAGGTATGACAAGTAAAGGTTAAGGGGTATTCCTTGAACATCTATAGAACCAAGAAGTAGTAAGCAATAAAGACCCAAGGCTCTGAGCATCAACTACTAGGATGGAAAGAAACATCAAGAAGCTCCCAAGAGTTAGAGAACCTAGTAAATGCTTGTGGTAAAGATGTGTCAAGAAGAAGCCTGGGCAAGTAAATTCTTAGGGGTGTTTCAACACCTAGTACCCTAAAGCCAACTGGTTTGGGAGTGCTAATTGAAAGCCTAATTTAAGGGTTGTCTTGAGACAAAACACTTAGAGTCATGGTCAATAAATAGAAAAGAAAGAACAACCAAAAAGAAAATGAAATAACTCTTGCTACTTCAAGGTGACAATCAATAAAAAGGACCCCTGAAGCTTATACGTGAAGGAACCCTCAAGGATCTAGAAACCTTTGTGATAATGAAACAAAATTATTCATGCATGTGTTAAGCACTTAGTCCTACTCTTAGTCATGTTTGCATCTATTCAAGGTCAAAGTCTCAAGTCATAAAAACAGCTACTCACACTAATTTGCTTGAGACAAGCAAAGCTTAAGTTTGGTGTTGTGATGACTTGCATCATCTACCCTTTTTCTTGCATAAAAAGGACCATAAAAGAGCATAATCTCATTTGATCATTGCAATTCATGCATTATTTGATGAGCATTATAGTACATTGCTTTGAAATGAGCTTGTGCTAAATTTCAGGTGAAAAAGACATCAAAAAGTGGGAGAAACAACAAAAGAAGCTGGTTGTGTGAAACTGGCGTGCCACTTGGAGCAAACGCCACAAAATTACATTGGCGTGGCACGCCAAAATCTGGACGTGGCACGCTAGTACTAAAATCTAGAGTGGATCCTCCAAGAATTTACATGGGTGTCGCACGCCAGAATCTGGGGGCGTGGCACGCTAGTACAACTTTCCAGAGAGTAACAATGAAGGCCACGAAAGGGGCGTGGCACGCCAGGCTTGGCCTGGCACGCCAAACCCACCACTTGAACCATGGGCGTGCCACTTGAGGAACCAGGCGTGGCACGCCAAGCTAAGAAGGACACAAATGAATGGGCATGCCACTTGAGCAGCATGGTACAAAATTCCAGAGAGGAAGTTGAAGGCTAAAAAGGCTGGGCGTGCCACTTGAGCACATGGGCGTGGCACGCCAAGGTACAAAGAAGGCTAAAGTAAAGGCTGGGCGTGCCACTTGGTGTCGAAGACGTGGCACGCCAGCTCAAGATCCTCACCTGGGCGTGCCACTCGAATGCTGGGCGTGGCACGCCAGCTACTGGAACTAAGGCAAATGATGGGCATGGCACGCCAACACCTGGGCGTGGCACGCTGGTTATATTTTCCAGAGAGTGAGAAACAAGGCCAACCATATGGGCGTGCCACTTGGTATCGAAGGAGTGGCACACCAGCTTTAAAAATCACTTGGGCGTGCTACTTGAGTCCCAGGCGTGGCACGCCATCATCACCAATCACCCAAGAGAAGACCTGGGCGCGCCACTTGAGTTCTGGGCGTGGCACGCCAAGCAGGGGAGCCAAGCACATGATGGGCGTGGCACGCCAAACCCTGGGCATGCCATGTTAGTTTAACATTCTAGAGAGATAGATCAAGCACATAGCACGGGCGTGGCACGCCAAACCCTGGGCGTGCCACGCTAGTTCAAATTTCCAGAAGCTAAAAAGGAGAGGGAAAAAGGCCTGGGCGTGCCACTTGGGCTCAAAGGTGTGGCACGCTAGGCTAACCAAGGCTTTAAAAAGGCCTGGGCGTGCCACTTGGGTTTGAAGGCGTGGCACGCCAGGCTATCCAAGGTTTTAAAGAACCCTGGGCGTGCCACTTGGGCTCGAAGGCATGGCATGCCAGGGTGGTTAATAAAGGAAGACATGCCACTTGAGGATTGGGCGTAGCACGCCAAGTCAGATTCAGAGTGAGGCGTGGTATGCCACTGAAGCGCCAACCACACGCCAGCTGTGAGATCACGTTTATTGAGTTTCTTTTCCCTCCAAAATGTAATTTTACTTTCACTTTTGTATTTTTTTTATTTGCTAGTGCTAGGAGTAGTATAAATACCCCTTGAAATTACTGAAGAAGGGGGTTAAGCAGTTGAGTTATTAGTTGAAGCATAGTTAGATTCATTTTCCATCTTTTACTTTTTCTTGAGCTATGAGTAACTAAATTCCCTCTCATTGAGAGAGGGAGCTCTGTTGTACTTGATGGATTAATGATAGTGAATTTCTTCTTCTCTTCATCTTCTCTTTGATTTGCTAGAAGGAATTTCGTTCTTCATGCTAGTGTTCAATCACCTTGGAAAAGGGGTTGAATACAAAATGGGTTTCATGGGAACCTTGGAAAAGGAAACATGAAACCATGCTAGAAATCCCTTCTCACAGTTGAGTAAGATCTGGGTTTTGGTGTTTGGATATGGTGACATAAAATTCTCCCTCTACTTGGACCTATGATGATGTGTGGTATAATCAGGAACCAAGCATATCTATCTTCATGAGCAATTAGATCAAGGAATTGGCTATTGATCAAGATCTGAGAGATTGAGTCACCAAGGGATTGGGGCTCAATCAATCATGATTGCCAAGAGGTCAATGAGTTGCATGATTGAAGAGGATATGAGCTGGATTTAATCCAAAGAGACAACATCTCCTAGCCTCAATGAATTCCCTTATTCTTATCTTCTACTTTCTTTACATTCTGCAATTCCCCATTCCCATTTACAATTGAGTCACTTAAGTTTTTGCTCTTTATTTTCTTGTCATTTTCAATTCTACTATTTACTGCTTTCTTTTACTTTTTTAGTCATTTATATTTCTGCACATTTACAATTCCGTAATCACAATCTATTCTGCTTAGCTTGACTAATTCACCAATTAATTAAAATTGCTCAAATCTATCAATCTCTGTGGATACGATCCCACTCCACTGTGGGTTATTACTTGACGATAATTTTGGTGTGCTTGCCAAAAGAACGGATTCACAAATTTTATAATGGGGTGTGAATTCGGCTCATCAATAGAAATGGAAATTCATTGTAAGCATAGTTCCAAACCAACTAATAATACTTAATCAAATTTTAATAATCAGTTTTGGTTGTCACAAGTACAAACCTCAATGAAAATTAACCAAAGTATTCAAACCTCGAGTCGTCTCACAAGGAATTGCAATGAAGTGCTCAATTATTGGCTATGAAAGAACAAGAGGGGTTTGATTGGTAAAAGGGCAAGAAAATAACTGGCAAGAAAATAAAGTAGGAAACTAAAGAAAGCAATTAATAAAGAGAGACATTCATGGCAAGGATTGAGAATATAGGCTTTCTATCCTAGTCACTAATAACAATAATTAACAAGAATTTATCCTAGTTCGTCATCCCTAACAATGGAAGAAGGTACAATGTTATCTTCACTCGAGAGAAAGTCAAATTAGACTAGCTAATCTCAATACAAAAGTCCTAATCAATTTACTAATTGAATTAGTAAAAGATTAGCGTTAATGGAAACAATATTAGCTAACAACTCTAGATCACCAACATGAGTTAGGTATTCATGACTTAAGATTGTCCAATTCCTCTTTCCAAGCCAAGAATGCTCAAAAAGCTACTCTAACATCCAACCAAGCATTTTGTCAAACACTTGGAAGGCATAAAAGGAAAGCATATTAATTTGTAAGAAAGAATAAAATCTACAACTACCCAATTGCAAGAAAACAATAACAACAACTCAAATCAACAATAAAAGAACATAAAACATAAATTGCATTAAAGGAAATCCAAATCAAACAAGAATTCATCAATAAACTAAAAGAGGCATAAAAAGGGAATTAACAATGCAAACTAAGAGGATTAAGATGTAGGAACAAGAAATTACAAGGAAAACTAAAGGAAAACAAGAATTGAACCCTAGATCTAAGATGCAAAGTACCCTAAGAACCCTAATTATAGAAAGAAGAGGGAGCTTCTCTCTCTAGAAAACTAAATTACATGATGCTAACCTACAACTAATTGCTCCCCCCTTTGCCCAAGCTTGAATTTTGCATGAAATAGCCTTAGGAATGAGTTGGATTTGGGCCTGGGTAGCTCAAAAATCGACCCCAACGTTTTCACTTTAACGAGGTCACGTGCGAGTTGTGACGCGTACGCATGGGTCACGCATACGCGTCGCTTGGCTTTTCCTTCTCACGTGTACGCGTCATGTCACGTGTACGCATCGCCTGGACAACCTCATTTTCTTGCATGCGCATCTGTCACGCGTGCGCGTCGATGTATGCACTCCAAATCCTTGATTTTCCATGAATTCTCCACTTTGCATGCTTTTCTCTTCACCACTTTGATCCATTCTTAGCCGTTTCAACCTGAATTCACTCAACAAACACATCAAGGCATCAAAAGAAATTAAAGTGAATTAAATTTATCTATTTTAAGGCCTAAAAAGCATGTTTTTACACTTAAGCATAAATTAAGGAAGAATTGCAAAACCATGCTATTTCATTGAATAAATGTGAGATAAGTTGATAAAATCCCCAAAATTAAGCACAAGATAAACCACGAAATTGGGGTTTATCAAACCTCCCCACACATAAACCAAGCATGTCCTCATGCTAAACTCAAGAAAGAAACAAAGGGTATCAACATTTATTCAATGCAAATTATCTATATACAATCTACCTACATGCAATCTATCTATATGAAGTGCAACTAAATGCAAAGTGATTCTACCTACTTGGTTAAAAGTAAATCAATATCCAAGAACACATATGCACATGTAGGGCTAAGTAGTATGATGAATCATGAATCCCACCAATTCAAATATCAAAATGAAGTTCAAATAGACTTGCAAGAAGAAAGCTCATGAAAGCCGGGAACAAGGAATTGAGCATCAAACCCTCATCGGACGTGTATCCGCTCTAGTCGCTCAAGTGTATAGGGTTGATCACTCAATTCTCTTCTACTCATGCTTTCCAAGATTTGTTTTTCTTCTAAAAATCAACAATTATTCAATACATGCATACATTTATCATGAGGACTTATTCATAGGTTGTAATGGGGCAAGGGTAAAGGTAGGGATGCATATGGTTAAGTGAGCTTGAAATTTGAATCTTTGATTAACCTAAGCTCTCACCATACACATATAACAACCTATACAAATCTAATACAATACCTAGCTACCCATGATTCCCACTTTTTTCACATACTCATGCATTCTCTTTAATTCACATTCCATATGCATTGTTATTTTACTTTGCTTTGGGGTATTTTTGTTCCCTTTTTACTGCTTTCTTTTTCTATATATTTTTTTCTTTCTTTTGTTTTTCTATTTCTTTTTTTTTCTACAATTTTTTTTCACATTTTTTTTCACAACAAAGTACATACAAACGTATCAATGCATATGGTTTTACATATTTAATGCATAAGCACGTACCCAATCCCATGATTTTCAATAAAAATACAAAATACACTTTTACCTCAACCAATATCCCAAGCTTCCCATACCCAAATGATATACACCCTCACTAGTTTAAGCTAATCAAAGATCCAAATTAAGGGACATTTATTGTTTTTCATTTAGGGGTAATGATGTGCTAAAATTAGGAACAAAAGGAATTAAATAGGCTCAAAATTGGCTAACAATGGTTGATGAACGGTAGGCTATTTGGGTAAGTGAGCTAAATGAAATGATGGCCTCAATCATATAAATACATTCATACATGCAATAATGGACATAAAGAATCAAACAAATCAAAGATCACAATCATAGAGAGAAAATAATACACACAAGAATGAAAATAAGTGGTTATATGATGTAACCACGCAATTGGGCTCAAAACTCACATCCTTGTGTTCTTAGCTCAAAAACCATGTTCCAAAATAAATTATTCAAGAAAGTTCAACAAAAAATTTTTTCAAATTGGTAGGGTGCCCTAAAAACATTTTCTTGGAACAGAAATCATCACCCTAACCAAGTAGTCCTAACATAAAAAAGAAGTGGTAAAATATGTACAAATTCTAACTAACATGCACCCTATCATGCAATGCAACAACTAGCAAACAAGTGGTTACCCACGGAGATCGGTCGGACGACCTCCCCACACTTGAAGATTGCACCGTGATGAGAGATTTTATGCCGGTGTAGAATTTATCAATAAATCTAATCGTGAGTATAGTCTAAACTGAAAGGTAATTCCACATCAAACAAAGAAATTGTGTCACCACAATCCAAAATCAATAACCGAGAGTATTAGTCCCGAATTATTCTCCCTATGAATGCTCCAAGATGCACATCATTGGTTAGAAGTTGTATTGGTGTTTTGGAGTTTAATGCAAGAAAGGAACAAGCTAATAGTGTGAATGACAATCAAGCAACATAAAAGCCTTGGCTAGGAGTGAGACTTGGACTTCCTATCATCATCATCTCCATCAATTGTGACCACATTTAGTTATTGCTTCACTTAGTTAACCTCTACTATGAAGGAAAGTCAAGTGAAGGTAATCAATTTGAGTTCACAAGTCCTAGTCTAACCCTAGGGAAGTCTAGCTTTAGTGACATTCAAACCAATTAGTAATTTCCAATTGATAATCAACAAAAGACATTGATAATTCAAGTGTCTCAAATATCTCAACCCCCAAGCCAAGAATGAAAAGTCTACTCCATAGCTAAAGTTGGCATTTTCTCAAACACTTGGAGAGCAAGGATGAGAGACATTGTAAAATTGAGAAAAAACTTGAAATCAAAGATATCCACTACAAGAGATTAACAACAATCAAACAATTGGCAACAATGAACATAAAATTCCTCAAGCATTAATGAAAATCAAAGTAACAAAATCCAAATCTAAGATCCACAAGTAACTTGAGTAATAAGAACTAAATTGAGAGGAGGTGACTTAGATCTACAACTTGAAGCAACGTAGAATTGAATTAACAATAGATCTCACCAATGGATCCAAGAGAATTCTAAATTGAGAAGCAAAACCCTAGAGAGAAGTTAGAGTTTCTCTCTCTATAAAATGTAACTTCCAAAAACTAACTAGAAAAATATCTAAATGTGTGAAAGAATGAGAATCCCTTCATCCCTTGGTCCTCTTAAGTGTTTTGACGCCAGAGTTGGTTCAGATTGGGCCCCACAGCCTCTGTAAAATCGCCCAGCACGTTTTCACTTAAAAATCACGTGCGAGCACCGACGCATACGCGTACAGTACGCGTGCGTGTCCTTGGGGTTTTATGATAAACCCCGATTTCATGGTTTATCTTGTGCTTATTGTAGGGAATTTTATCACCTTTTCCCACATTTATTCAATAAAATAGCATGGTTTTGTAATTCTTCCTTGAATTATGCTTAAGTGTGAAAACATACTTTTTAGGCCCTTAAATTGGTGATTTTAACCCACTTTAATTCCATTCGATGCCTTGATGTGTTTGTTTAGTGATTTCAGGTTCATAAAGGCAAGTATTGGATGGAAGAAATGAGGAGAAAAGAATACAAAGTGGAGAATGCATGAAGAAATAAGAATTGGGAATGCATCGATGGGCACGCACGTGTACAAGGCGCGCACGCGCCGAAGTGATTTCGCATAGAGACGCGCACGCGTACATGCCGCGTACGTGCAGATGAAGAAACAGCCAATCGACGCGCACGCGCACATGGCGCGTATGCACCGATACTAGCACGTGACCCACTTAAAGGCAAAACGCTGGGGGCAATTTCTGAGCTGCCCAGGCCCAATTCCAACTTGTTTCTGAGTGTATTTCATGCAGAATTGAAGTCCAAGCAAAGGGGGAGCAATTAGTTTTGTCAACATGAGCCTTTAGTTAGTTTTCTAGAGAGAGAAGCTCCCTCTTCTCTCTAGAATTAGGTTAGGATTAGGTTAAATTGTCTTGGATCTTGAATTAATTACTTGATTTCATCTTGTTCCTTTTACAATTTCTCAATTTTACATCTTGATTTTCTTAGTTGTAAAGTCAATTTCTCATTTCGCTCTCTTGTATGTTGATGAAAATTGTTAGATCCAATTTCCTTTTAATGCAAATTTATGTTTCCTTGTTTCTTTTATGTTGATCTTGCTTGCTATTGTTGAGTTCTTGCTTATGATAGTTATGGGTTTCCTTAATTTTAGCATTTTGTGATGTTTACTTTTATTGCACATTAGGTATTTGACATAATGCTTCCTATAGTTTTTGAGTAGTTCTCTTGACCCTTGGCCTAGGCTAAGGGATTGAGTGATCTTGAGTCCTTAGGCTTCATTGAATTGGTAATTCTAGAACCCTTGGGGATCAATTTGATAACCATTGATTCTAGCCTACTACTAAGTTAATTAGTAGCTAGGTTGGGACTTATGGATTGATATTGATCAAGCCATTTGACGTACTCCAAGCCTAGGAGTAGACATTACGTACTTAAGGCTTTAGTGAGTAGACCTAATGAGCTTGGTTCCGCATAATTATCAATATTTGGATTGTTGACAAGGATAGTGATCTCAATTACCTAAGTCTTAGCCAAGAGTTCTTTATCTTGCTTTCTTTAATTACTTGTTTGATTTACGCGTTTTGTCATTTAAATTCTTGCTCGTTTAATTTCTTGCCCTCTTATTAATCAAACCCCCCTTGCATTCTCATAGCCAATAATTGACCACTTCATTGCTATCCTCGTGAGACGACCCGGAGTTTAAATACTTCGGTTAATTTTTATTTGGGGTTTGTTACTTGTGACAACCAAAATTTTTGATGTGAGAGTTGTTTGTTGGTTTGGAGCTATGCTTACAATGAAGTAATTC
The DNA here is from genome assembly GCF_000816755.2 of Arachis ipaensis. NCBI lineage: Eukaryota > Viridiplantae > Streptophyta > Magnoliopsida > Fabales > Fabaceae > Arachis > Arachis ipaensis. The sequence continues at coordinate 55,905,826 of NC_029793.2, read as the reverse complement.
TTTTCTATAAGAAGAAATTAAGACCATCGAGCAAGAATACTCATTATCATTTTACGATCCACGCTCTTGCATAAAGCACGCGTGCGCGTCCATGAGGTTCTGGCTTAGACATGCGAATGTGTCGGCTTCTAGCTCTGGCTTCTTTGCGCCGATCCCAGTAGCGCGCATCCACGTGTACGCGTACGGCACGCGTACGCGTCGCTGCTTAGAAAGCAATATTGAGGAGGACGTGCAACCTCCAGGGCATATTGTGAATGAAGAATTAGAAGAAGTGTCCCAAGCAACAAGCCCCCTTATACATGATGATTCCGCATCAACAAATGACCCTTTCGAGTTTGAAGAGTCCTTCCCCACTATGCTTGGAATTGAAGATGAGGTAGACTTCACTAGACCTCCTATCTATGAGGAGAGTGATGGGGAAGGGATAGAAGAAATTAATGGAGAAGAAGGAGAACTTGAGGAAGCTTGGCGAGAGGAAAAGCTTGAAGAACCTTGCCAAGTGGTGGAAAACTCTAGAAGAGGATGGACGGGCGTGGAGCGTGCTTTGTCAAGATCATTGGGAACTCGTCCACCTATGTTATCATCCAATCTTTCATTTGAGTGGGTAAAACTTCTAACTCTTAGCTTTATTATCTCACTTGAATATGGTTTGCTTGAGACGGATGGCCAACTTAGGGCGCTTTGTGGAATTAAGCAAAAGAGGAGGATGTTTAGTGGTTGGCGTTGTAAATCTAGACTCATTATAGTTGGAAGCTCAAAATCGAAGAGTATGGATTGGTGTTATGCTCAATCGAATGGGTCTAGGAGGGTAGTTTGGTGCTTTCATGAGAATTCAGCTTTCTTGTCACCCGAACGGAATCAAGGCGATCAACTAGAAGATGGGTGCGAAGATAAGATATGGGACCCTAGATCACAACATAGAATTCAAATTTGGGAGCTCATATCTTGGAGAGAACCTCACCAAAGCTTGGTGAAAATGGTTGAAACTTCTGACAACCAATTGAAGGACAAGCACTCTTGGAGGTTCAAGGATGAATACCGGCATAAACCACCTTGACAAGGAACCTTCCAAATGTCCAACTTAAGGACTTAAACCAAAAGTGCTTGGTGGGAGACACCCCACCATGGTAAACTCTTTCCATTCTCTTGTAGATATAATGAATGAATGAATTGGGTTCCATTGTATATTGTTTCTTTATTTCTTAGTATGTTTTGCGTTACTTACTGAGTTGTTTATACACTCTATGCCTTAATTAGGGATGATTCTTTGAATTTGAGTTTTTGCTTAGATTGCAAGTTTCTTCAATTTGTTTGAAAATTTCCCAAAAATTCAAAAGTATGTTTGATTTTACATTTCAGCTGGTTTTAGAGTCCTAGAGAAGGTTGGGAAGATTTTGAGCTCTTCTTGGCGCTCTTAAAAAAAAAAAAGCCACGCGCAAGTGCACAGTGCGCGTGTGCGTTGGCTGCGCATTTAAGCTTTCTGGGCCAAGGACCAGAGAGTTGTGCCACTTTTGGGCCAAGTCTGTGCCTTAACCCACGCGGACGCACACTATACGCATCCGCGTCCTTTTTTTCGTTGCCCTACCCATGCGTAGGCGCACCTGGTGCTTTCGCGCCCCATCATCAATCAACTCATCGACGCGCAAGCACACAGTGTGCGCGCGCGTCAATGCAGACTTGCATCACCCAGGCCAAAGACCCGAGAGCTATGCCAACTTTGGGCCCCTTTTGTGCCTTTGGTCCAACTCACCCGCGCGGACGCGCACCGTACGCGTCCGCACCCATTCTCAAATATCTTATCTACGCGCAGGCACATATGACGCTTCAGCGCCACTTCCTTATTATCTTACCCACGCGGACGCGCACGGTGCGCGCTCACGTGGATTCAAAATTTACTAACCCCAGGGATGCGAGAGCCCTAGCACAGTCGCGCCCCAAATCCTTTTCTTCTCCAACATTCCATTTCCCCTTCTCTCCCTCCATAACCAGCTCAACCACCAACCACCCAGCCACCTCCAGTGACCACATTCCGCTAGCATAAACTGCCACGAAACCCCCTCTCGCTTCCCTCCCTCTTTCTTTCTCTCTTCCTCTATTTCCTACTCACCCTAGCTCCACTCTCCATCTCTGCCTTCGAAAGCCAGAATAGAGCAAAGGCCTATTTTCATTGCTGGGCAACTCACCGCCACTGCACCACCAGGCCGCCGTCCCTGCTCTGGCCGTTCACTCCTCTTCCTCCACCTTTCCTTCCTCTGTTCTGATCCCCTGTTTCCCAGGTTTCCCTTTCTGCTCATTTTCATTTTATTTCTGTTTGATTAATCTGGTTTAGCTCATTCTGTTTAGCTTGCTTAGTTCAATTAGTTTGGTTTAGTTTAGTTTAATTAGATGGTTAGAGAACCTGAGCTGGATAGTAGATTTAGGTTTGTTTTGAATAATGATGATGATTGAAAGTGTTGCTGCTTCATTAACTTTTTTTGGCTTGTTTGTTGCTGGATGACTTGCCCTGTGCTGATTTAGTTTGCTTGATGCTGTTGCCTGGTTGTTCATTATTGCTTTGTTCTTGCTAAGTGCTGTGGGTTGAGTTCTTCTCCAATTTGCACTTCATTGTTGGATTCAATTATGCTTAATTGTTTGAATTCATGCTGCTTGCAAGTGGAATGATTATTGTCTTGGAATGGTATTTGCAAGTTGAATTCAATGAATAGCATGCTGCCTGAATCCATTATCCTCATTCATTTGGCAGATTTGATGCTGTATTTTAAGCCAGTATTTTTGTTCATTGTTCGAAGAAAGAATATTATTTGTTGCTGGCTAGTTTAGTTTAAATTGCTTTTTGATGTTTTGCTGCTGAAAGATTGGCTTATCTGTTCAATTCATATGAACTCATATATGGTTTTTGTGTTTTTAATTGTTAATGAATTCATATGGAATCTGAATTGATTGTTTGAATTTGAAAAAAAGCCACTTTACTGCTGAAATGTGATGCACGGAAACTTGTCTCTCAACAATTTTCCTTCGGCAAGTATATCGAATTGTCGTCAAGTAAAAACTCACAATAGAGTGAGGTCCAATCCCACAGGGATTGATTGGTCAAGCAACTTTAATTAGAGGAATGTTCTAGTTGAACTAAGCAGAATTCGATTTGAGATATGCAGAAAATTAAATGGCAGGAAACTAAATAGCAGAAAACGTAAATGCTGGAAATAAAGAGCTGAATGTAAATAGCAGAAAGTAAATTACAGAATCTTAAATGGGAATGGGGAAGATGCTCATAAAAGTACATTGCAGAATTTATAGAGAATGGGTAAGATCAGAAATGGGGAATTCATTGGGCTTAGGAGATGTTGCATTCTCCGGATCAAGTTCATTTTCATCTCTTTCTCATTCAATGCATTCATTGATCTCCTTGGCAATCTTAAGTGATCGAATTCCAATTTCTTGGTAATTCAATCTCTCAAATCTTGATCAATAGCCACTTCCTTGGTTAATTGCTCATGAGAAGAGATGAAGTATGGTCTCTGATTATATCACTTGTATTTCAAAATCAAAGTGTTGGTAGGATTATATGTCACTATATCCATCCAAACCCCAATTTGGTCCAACATGAGAAAGTATTTCTAGCATGATCTCTTCATTCCTCTTCCAAAGTTCCGAAGGGATCCAAGTATGAATAGCTTCTTTTCCAAGATAACTACCTAACTGAATGAAGATTGAAAGCTTTCTAGTAAAATCAAGAGAAAAGATAGAAGAAGAATAATGAAAACTAATATTGATCCATCAAATTACAACAGAGCTCCCTAACCCAATGAAAGGGGTTTAGTTGTTTATAGCTCTGAGAATGAAAAGCATAGATGGAGAGTACATTCTAAGAATTAAACTAAAAGTTCCAGAGAAAGTAAAATACAGAGAGTAGTTCTCCAATTTCCAACCCCCTTTTTGATTCAAAACTACCCCTATATATACTACTCTTCTGATCTTCTAGTTGGTTCTTCAAATCTTGGATATGGGCCTTTGGATCTTGAGTTTGAAGCAGTTATCCTCTTCAGTGGGCTTAGCTTTACTTGCAGAGAGAAAGTATGAAGTAGGCAGGGACTTTTAGCTTAGGACGTTAGTGGCGTTAACGTTAAGTGAATGTGTGGGTTCGAGAACGTTAGTGGCAGTCACCTTTTTCACTAACGTTCCTAACCCAAGGGTGACCCACGTTAACTTCAACGTTAGTGGTACCAACGTGACCACTAACGTTGCCTCTTGATCCTTCGCACACATTATTGGGACTTACCTTTTCCAATAACGTTGAGAATCCTCCCTTCCCTACGTTAGAGTTCACGTTAGTGTGGCTAATTGTGACCTTTAACGTAGGCTTGCCAAATCTTCGAAAATGTTAGTGACACTTACCTTTGTCACTAACGTTTCAAAACGCCCCTACTTCCCACGTTAGAGTTCACATTAACTAGGTTAACGTGGCTTCTAACGTGGTGGTGATAGCCATCTCCAACGTTAGTGACAAAGGTGAGTGTTACTAACATTGGCTCATCATTCTTTCATCCACGTTAGCTTCCACGTTAACTAAGTTAACATGGGAGTTAATGTTGCTCATAGTGGCTCATTCCAACGTTAGTGACAAAGGTGAGTGTCACTAACGTTGGCGATTCTTGCTCCCTCCACGTTAGCTTCCACATTAACTACGTTAACGTGGCAACTAACGTGGCTCAAAGTGGCTTAGTCCAACGTTAGTGACAAAGGTGAGTGTCACTAACGTTGGCATCAATTCCTTAAGTTAACGTGACTCTTAACGTGGGCTATGATGGCTTCGAGGACGTTATTGGCGATTACTTTTCTCATTAACGTTGCAAGCTAGCTCCCATTCCACGTTAGAGGTCACGTTAGTTAGACTAACGTGGCTGCTAACGTGGTTCTTCCTTGCTTCCTTTGTCCTAAAATCAAGCAATAAAGTGCATCAAAGTTCTAGTCCAAGTTATGAGATATGCATTATCCAATTTGTCATTCAATTTATGCATAATTCTCATGAATTCATATAAAAATCACAATGTTTAATTGAATCAAGATGTAAGTGAAATTCTACCCAAAACTTGCTTATTTCTTAAGAAAGTGCATGAAACTACCTTAAAACCATAAAGAAAAGGTCGGTGAAACTGGCCAAAATACCCTGGCATCACAACACCAAACTTAAAGCTTGCTTGTCCTTAAGCAAGTACTGGAACAAGAGAATGATGAATGAAATGCTAAAAGATATGAGTCATTATTGTGGAAGTCATGTCCTTGGTTTTATGGTGGTTTCATGTAGAGCAACTTAGGTTCATTCCTTCACTGGCTTTCAGACCTTTATCATGTCTTGAATACTCACTTGATTGCACCCTATGAGACTTTTATTCATTGATCCTTTTATTGTTTTCAGGGTTTATTGCATCCTTGTGCTAAGTGCTCTGTGAGGGGGCGACTCTTTAAAATAAGCTTTCAGCCAACACTCCCGAAACAGTTGGTTCAAGGTGCTAGGTGTTGAAGCACCCCTAAGGACTTACTCCCTCAAGTCTCTCTCCCCCATACATGCACATCACAGGCACATGGTTTGTTATTTTCTTTCCTTGAGGTCTTGGTGTCCAGCACCTCTTTGGGTTACTAAATGTTCTGTAGCCAGGTTGCTCTTGATAATGGATTTTCAGTTGATAATCCCGGGTTAGTTAACCCAAGTTTCCAAGTGATGAAGCACTCCTAAGAACTTATTCATCCAAGCAGATCCTTGGTACAAGAGCACCACAGACACATCCCTCAAGGTTCAAACCCTTGGTGCCCAGCCTTATCCTTTATTAACTTTTCTTTCGTTTTCAACTCTTATTGTTCTTTTCCCTTTTTCTTATTAGGATCTTATTATTTAGCTAGTCTCATGGGGTGTGTTTCAAGCATATGATTCAAGACAGATAGTTTCCTTCCCACCTTGTTGGTGAACTAACTTAGCTAATCTATTACCACACCACAAAATTAGGAACTTACTCCATAATATGGATTCTACTCTGTCTTTTATAACAAACATTCTCTTTTTATTTGGCTTAAAAAGGACAAGCATACAAGTAAACAAGGTAAAGATGCAGCATTGACATTAAAACCAGCACATATATGACAAAAGCAATAAAAATAAACATTAAATTCTAATGATTTAAACTAATGAGTAACTATTAATCGAGGGCACCTTGGGACTTTCAATTTTTAGCATTTCAAGTATATGAAATTAAGTAACAATACAACCTTCGGATGATGGTTTCTAGCTGTCCCCTTGTTGTCATCATCCATAGTTTTTGCTCCTTCACTTCCTTGGATGATGGTGTACCATTTCCTCAGAAGGTTCCTGCAAAGTTATTGGAAGTTGCTTGTTCCCAAAGCACTTGAGAAATAGTTAGCTTACATGTATGCTTGTGAATTTCTGAACTTAATTTGGTGTGTGAACACCAAACTTAGTTCCTTGCCTAGTACAACAGATTGCATACTTGCAGAGAGCCTCATATGTTGTTATTAAATAAACAACTATTAACTAAAGACTAAACTACTGCTAAGTGGTTTCCCTGATTGGTTGGAGCTAGCATTTTGCCCTTGAAGGAGTGTAGTGTGATTCTAACTGAAATCTTTGGTGGAACACCAAACTTAGAATTACACACTTACTCTTGTATTGTTTTGGTGTGTAACACCAAACTTAGCTCCTCGCAATACGGGGGAAACTACTTGTGATTTTTATTAAAATGCAAATGAAAAGAAAACTACCTTAGGTTGGGTTGCCTCCCAACAAAGCGCTCTTTTAGCGTCGCTAGCTCGACGATTCCTCCCTACTTGAGATGATACTTCACTTTGGGGTTTTCCCCCATGTCGTCCATATAATGTTTGAGCCTTTGTCCGTAAAGGAATTCCAGGGTGTACAGCTTGTGCTTCAATGCTTTTTTCTCCCACCATTGCTCTGTCATGCTCTGCCTTTAGTTCCTTGCCTTCCTGACTTGCTTCTTGTGAGGGTTTGAAGACGTTGAAGGTGAGTTGTTCATCATGTATCCTCAGTATTAGCTCTCCTCACTCCACATCTATGAGCGCTCTGGCTGTAGCTAAGAATGGTCTTCCAAATATGATTGGGTGAAGGTGACTTTCTTCCATTTCCAGTATGACAAAGTCTGTGGGAAGGAAGTAGTTCCCAACCTTCACCAGCACGTTTTCAACCACTCCAATTGCTTATTTTTGAGTTTTGTCCGCCAGCCTGATGACTACGTCTGTGGGCATCAGCTCATTGATTTGCAGCCTCTTCATAAGGGATAAAGGCATTAAGTTGATGCTTGCTCCCAGATCACAGAGTCCTTTGTCAAACATTATTTCTCCTATGGCACAAGGGATGTGAAAACTCCTTGGGTCCTTCCTTTTTGTAGGCAGCTCTGGTTGAATGAGAGCACTGCACTCCTTGTTCATCACTATGATTTGTCCTTCCTTGAGTGAGCTTTTCCTGGTCAGCAGCTTCTTCATATACTTGATGTATGAGGGCATTTGTTGGAGAGCCTTGATGAATAGTATATTTACATGGAGGGGTGCAAATATGTCAAGAAACCTTATGTATATTCTCTTCTCTACTCCACCATTTAGTAATTGGGGAAAGGGTGCATAGAGCCTCAGCAACTCTTTCTGCGTAATTGTGATTTCCTGAGGATTCTCTTCTTGCTTTCCTGCTGAGATGCAAACATGTCAAGAAACCTTGAGTATATTCTCTTCTCTACACCACCATTGAGTATTTGGGGAAATGGTGCATAGAGTCTCAGCAGCTCCTTCTGTGTGATTGTGGTTTCTTGATGATTCTCTTCCTGCTTTCCTACTGATGTATCTTCAGGTTGTTCTAATGGTTTGTTCAGCTCTTCCTTAGTCTCCTTATCACTTATAGTAACCATCTTGCAATCTTCCCATCTGACTTTCTTTGCTTCACCTCTCGGATTTTTCTCTGTGTCACTTAGGAAGCTATCATTAGGTTTGGGAATCTTCTCAGATAGGTATCCCACTTGAAATTTCAACCTCTTGATGGTGTCTCCCTGACTCTTGATATTAGCTCGCACCTCCTCCTTGAACACCTTGTTATCTTGAATTTCCTTGCATATGCCTTCAAGTAGGGTTTCAATCCTGGAGAGTCTATCTTCAGATGATGGTGAGTTGAGATTGGAGGGGTGAGAAGGGCCAGTTTGACTTTGGTATGGATGTTGAGGTGTGTTGTTAGGTGGGTGCTGATATGATCTCTGTGTGGAATGTTGGTGAGTTGCATTGTTACTGGGGTTATGGCGTCTCTGATCTTGGCTTTGATCCTGTCGATTTTCCCACCCAAAGTTTGGGTGGTTCCTCCAACCAGGATTATATGTTTTGGAGTATGGGTCATGGTGCTGCCTGGGTGAATTTCCAATGTAGTTGGCCTGTTCCTGATCACCCTCTGCCTCTTCATTCACTCCTTTTTGAGTTGCTGCTGAAGTGGTGATTGCTACTACTTGATTCCTCTCCATCATCTTGGTGAGGTCAGCTAATTGCTTGGTAATCATCTTGTTTTGAGCTAGTAGTGCATCCATGTTGTTCAGCTCCATCACTCCTCTAGTGTTGCCTCTTTCAGAAGCATAGAAGTAGTCATTCTCAGCTACAGTCTCAATGACATCTATGGCTTCTTCAATGGTCTTCTTCTTGTTCAGAGATCCCCCGGATGAGTGGTCTACTACCTTCTTCGATTCATAAGAAAAACCTTCATAGAAAATGTGCAGCTGCACCCATTCATTGAACATATTTGGTGGGCACCTTCTTGTCAGGTCCTTAAACCTCTCCCATGCTTCATATAGAGTCTCACCATCTTGCTGCCAGAAGGTTTGTACCTCAGCTCTCAACCTGTTGATCCGTTGAGGAGGATAGAATCTTGCCAAGAATTTGTTCACCACATCTTCCCAGGTTGCTAAACTCTCCTATGGAAAGGATTCCAGCCATTTAGATGCTTTGTCCTTGAGTGAGAAAGGGAACAGAAGTAGTCTATAAGTGTCAGGATGAACACCATTAGACTTCACAGTATCACATATCCTCAGGAAGGTGGTTAGATGTTGATTGGGGTCTTCTTGGACACTCCCTCCGAATGAACAATTGTTCTGAACAAGGGTGATGAGCTGTGGCTTTAGTTCAAAGTTGTTGGCATGTATGGTTGGCCTTTGGATGCTACTTCCGCAATTTCCTGGGTTTGGATTGATGTACGAACCCAGAACCCTTCTCTCTTGCCCAGCTTGATGTGCTGGACCTTCTCGGCCATGGTTGTGAGCCTCTTCTTCATGATGGTTCTCCATATTTTCATCCATGTTTGGTTCAAAATACTCCTCTTCTTCCTCCGCACCAACTACTCGTTTTCCTCTTGCTTCCTTCCTTAATCTCAAGAAGGTCCTCTCAGGTTCAGAATCAAAGGAAGTTGAAGCCCCGCTTCTTCTCCCTGTCATACAACCAACAAGGCACAAGCAACGAAATAGATGCAGAAAGTATTTCTGTTAGAATTGCTATTAGTGTGAGTGATGTAATATATCAAACAGTTAGTGGGTTAGTGGACTGAATTGTAAACAACTAAGAAAATGGGTAGGGGAAAGGGGAGAAAATAACTAAAACTGAAAGTAAATTACTCAAACAGAATTTTAAATCAAACAAAAGAAAAATGCTCAATCTAGTTATCCTCCAATTTAATCATTGTTGATACAAAATCAATCCCCGGCAACGGCGCCATAAACTTGATGCACGGAAACTTGTCTCTCAATAATTTTCCTTCGGCAAGTATACCGAATTGTCGTCAAGTAAAAACTCACAATAGAGTGAGGTCGAATCCCACAGGGATTGATTGGTCAAGCAACTTTAATTAGAGGAATGTTCTAGTTGAACTAAGCAGAATTCGATTTGAGATTTGCAGAAAATTAAATGGCGGGAAAGTAAATAGCAGAAAACGTAAATGGTGGAAATAAAGAGCTGAATGTAAATAGCAGAAAGTAAATTGCAGAATCTTAAATGGGAATGGGGAAGATGCTCATAAAAGTAGATTGAAGAATTTATAGAGAATGGGTAAGATCAGAAATGGGGAATTCATTGGGCTTAGGAGATGTTGCATTCTCCGGATCAAGTTCATTTTCATCTCTTCCTCAATCAATGCATTCATTGATCTCCTAACCCAATGAAAGGGGTTTAGTTGTTCATAGCTCTGAGAATGAAAAGCATAGATGGAGAGTACATTCTGAGAATTAAACTAAAAATTGCAGAGAAAGTAAAATACAGAGAGTAGTTCTCCAATTTCCAACCCTCTTTTTGATTCAAAACAACCCCTATATATACTACTCTTCTGATCTTCTAGTTGGTTCTTCAAATCTTGGATATGGGCCTTTGGATCTTGAGTTTGAAGCAGTTATCCTCTTCAGTGGGCTTAGCTTTACTTGCAGAGAGAAAGTATGAAGTAGGCAAGGACTTTTAGCTTAGGACGTTAGTGGTGTTAATGTTAAGTGAAAGTGTGGGTTCGAGAACATTAGTGGCAGTCACCTTTTTCACTAACGTTCCTAACCCAAGGGTGACCCACGTTAACTTCAACGTTAGTGGCACCAACGTGACCACTAACGTTTCCTCTTGATCCTTCGCACACGTTATTGGGACTTACCTTTTCCAATAACGTTGAGAACCCTCCCTTCCCTACGTTAGAGTTCACGTTAGTTTGGCTAATCGTGACCTTTAATATAGGCTTGCCAAATCTTCGAAAACGTTAGTGACACTTACCTTTGTCACTAATGTTTCAAAACGCCCCTACTTCCCACGTTAGAGTTCACGTTAACTAGGTTAACGTGGCTTCTAACGTGGTGGTTATAGCCATCTCCAATATTAGTGACAAAGGTGAGTGTCACTAATGTTGGCTCATCATTCTTTCATCCACGTTAGCTTCCACGTTAACTAAGTTAACGTGGGAGTTAACGTTGCTCATAGTGGCTCATTCCAACGTTAGTGACAAAGGTGAGTGTCACCACTACAACAAATAAGGGTTTTCGCAACGGTCAAAAATCATTGCCGTAGATTGAAAAACCGTTCCTAAAACTTTAGGCAACACTTTGGCAACGGTTTTTGACCTGTGGTATATGCGGCCGTTGCCAATGGTCAAAGGCAACGGTTTTTTACCTAAGGCAACAGTAACCAAAAAACCGTTGCCAAAATTACTGGTATAGACAACGGTTTTGAAAGAAAATTTTAAACAACGGTTTTGAACCGTTACTCAATATGTAACGGTTTTAAAACGTTCTCTTTCATAATCCAACGGTTTAAAACCATAACTGAATAGGCAACGGTTTTAAACTATTGCAGTTTTATTATTCACAAAGCCAACGGTTTTAAAGCGTTACTGTTGGTGTCGTTTTTGGCAACGGTTTTAATATCATTGCCATTTTATAGTCGTCTAAGACAACGGTTTTAAAACGTTACCATTTGTGTCATTTTTTGGCAACAGTTTTAATTTCAATTTTTTTTAATTATTTAGTGTCAATAAATAATCTAAACTATTTGAATAAATTCACTAAAGAAAAATAATTGCACATTTCCCATCAAATTTGACTTATAAACATTGTTGTCAGATCCACAATCACATTATTTGCTAGTAAGAATAAAATATGTGTACATGTCCTTATGTTTCTAAAAGAAACAAGACTAATATTCTCAATTGAACATATTCCCAAATAGCTTCTTTATCTTTAATCCCCTTGCAGTTTGTGAAAATTAATGGACAAATATCTGAATTCCTTGCCACTGTGCCCAATTTGCTCAAGTTGTTTACAACTTCATCAGTAGGACCAATTGCCTCTCCTTCAATATCTAGAGTAATTTTTTCTCTATCTTTCAACTGTCCTGCATGAATCTTCAAGCATTCTGTAGGTCCTCATGTTTTCTTCACTGTTGTCTCTATACAAAGAGACTAATTAAAATTACCATAATATATTCAAAGATACTAAAACTACTAGAAAAGATGCAGAATGAACTAGAAACTTCCTCAAAGAATGAACTAGAAACTTTCCCAAAAAAGAAAGAAGAAAGAATGAACTAGGACTAAATAGAAAAGATGCAGAAGCTAAAAAAAATAGATAGCTTGCAGCGAAAGTAAACTGAACTATTATTTAGAAAAATGATAGAAATTACACCTCAATTACATAGAGAGAGAGTTATTTATAGCCTAGTGCATCAAGTAAAAGTCACAGACTCTCACAACTGCTATAAGAAAACTAACTATTTAACACTTGAGTCTTGATTTTCTTGTTCGGGTTTTGCTATTTAACTTGAGTCTTGATTTTATTGAAACCCTAGCTCAAATTAATCAATTCAAGTAAATTAATCGTGCTTATTAATGAAAATAACAAAAAACCATGTCCTCACATACAACCATTTTCATTATCATGCTCACCGAACACTCTTTTTCAACCCCCACCCTGCTGCCCCTCACCAATTAATAGATCCAATAAATTATTTATTAAAATATATCCCTATTATACAAAGAAGTCATCATATATAAATCTTTCACAGCAGTAAATTTAAAGAGAAATGATGTCATAAAATATTTTTAAAGAGATCAAAAATTTACCTTTCACAGTATTATCTATGACCTTAGTCTCAATTGGATTAATATAATCCTTGTCTTGCTCCTCTATATTATTTCCTTCATTCTCATCCAATTGCTCTTTACCTGTAATGTAGCTCAATTGTAGAAGATTTAAATTTTGGATTCATTGTGATTCAATATGATTAAGAAAAAAGTTCAAATAGTAAAGACTATGATAGAGAATATAAAGTTAGCAAATTAAATATAATACTAAGGTCTCCCTCACCTTTATAATGATTTTTCAGTGAACAAAAAAGTTAGCAAATTAAATATAATACTAAGCCTAATGCTAATAATGTTTACTAAGAGAGAGAGGGAACGAGGAAAAGAAAGATAACTATTAGGATAAAATTTGTGGAAAGAAGACTAAATAAAATATTTAAACAATTCGGCTACCTGATGTTTCTCAGAGCAGTACCGCACTTTACTGCAACCACTGCAGAGTTTATCTCCTTTCCATGTTACACACCAATTGCAAAAAGCAGTTAAAAGAAAAAAGATTCCCATCTTTTAATAAGATGTGCCTAATCAATAGAAGTACTAATACACTGATCTTAATGTGAAAACAGGTCATCTATTATACAAAGCAAAAATAATAGTAGAAATAATGCACAGTATAGCAACAATAAAAATACAATGTAAGAGCAGCTTGTTCAGGGCATCAAATTAAGTTTGAGATTGAAATGTAGCAAAAGCATAGTGCCACAAAATCAAAAAGATGGATCGCATGTACTTATGAACTCTATAACTCATGCAATAACTCATTAACTCTAGAATGCTACTCCTCATAAAGAAATAGTCACCAGTTATAATCCATCTCCATGTTTACAGTATCTTTAGGGTGGTGAAGTGTGATAATCCATCTCTATGTTTATAGGGAGTGTCATAAAACTTAATTTACATAAAAGTTGCATCACTCAATCACCTAGAATATTATCACTGAGAGAATCCATCATTTAAACTCAGAGAACTAGTGACCAAAATAGACAGCATTATACCAAATTAAAATTCAAATCAAAACAGAAACCAAATCAATTAAACTCCAACAACAGTGACCATGGTTACAGCAAAATGGAGAATTCAAACTCAATGGAATCGAAAATAGAAATGAATTTAATGGAATTCAAAACAGAGACAGCTTACAATAAAAGTACGAAGCAGCAGCAACAGGAGTGGCAGCCCCTTCTCCCCGGTCCGTGATTCCGGCGACCAGAGGCACGGCGGTACGGTGTGTTTTCCAGTGACAATCGACGGTGGCAGCGGCTCCTCTTTTGGTGGCAACAAGCATGAACGGCGGCTCCTCTCCACGGCCACGGCGACGGACCTTCGACGGCGATAGTGGAGATCATATGCGACGGAGCTGGCAGCATAGGCGGCGTCTTTTTTCTCCCCTACGAGCTTCCTTTCTCACGCATCTCTTCTCCCTTGCGACAGCAATGACATCACGGCAGCGGCGGTGTGACGGGTTCGACGGAGGCAGAGCGACGGTGACGTGATGGTGCGGCTTCGACGGCGTTTGGCTCCTCGGCGGCTTCAGATCTGACGGTGAAATGACCTCTCTTCTCTTCCTTTGCTGTGTGTGCGTGGGTTGAAAGAGAAAAGGGGGGTGAAAGGCTGCGTGTTTCAGGCTGGGAAAAGGGAAAAATTAGGGTTTCTTTTGTTTAAGGTGGGAATTTAGGGTAAAATGAAATTGGAAATTTAGAGTTAAAGGAATTTGTTATATCAATTTATTAATTGATTTTTAATTATGCATTCTCATTTAAAATTATAAGACGAAATAATTAATTTTTTACTCATAAAAAATAAAGTATTAAATTACATGAATATCAATTATTTAAATCAAATTATATAATGTAAAATATTCATAATAAAGAATAAAGAATTAATAA